>NC_136942.1:9550043-9845043 GCF_949987615.1 Pollachius pollachius
CCATTTCCATTGTTGCCAGCACTCAGATTGTCACTTCTCAGCAGGGTTCCCATGAATAAATAATAAAGGCTAGGGTTCGTTCATTGAGTGATTGATTGTTTGATTTATGCATTTATTTACCTGTTTGTTGGAGACACAATCTCTATGGCTCGAAAGCAGCATGGTTAAGGAGGATCGGACGTTCTGTCAGGACAACCAATCAGAATTCAGAACAAATTCGTACAAATATTATTGAAGGCGCTCATAGAAAAACATTTATATTGTTCCAATAATAAGCAATATATTCAGTATTGAACACATTACAGAGTTATTAATCAATCTAGAGCAAAACATAACTATTTCTTGAATGCGTTTAGCTTGTATGCGTTTAGCTAACTATCCCAGAATTTCCATCTGTTTTCATAAAGTTCATGCTGTCCTCCACCGTCAGCACATGTTAAACAGACTGCATTTTGCATGCCGCACTTTTCCTCACAAAGCACTTTACAGTTAGTTGCCTCAGACTTGGAGACACACCGATGGAGGTGTCAAACAGACGGAGCAACAAGCCGCTCATCAGGAGCAGTTAAAGATTAGGTGTCTTCCTCCAGGAAACCTTGACAACTCCTGGCAGGAGCAGAAGCCATCGACCCACTTGCTTTGAAAGCAGCTGCTTCATTTTCTGAGCAGAACCACTGACGCCGGCTGACACCTTCCACTATGTTCCAAATGCAAATACCGCCATTTTACCGCCGTGGCTTGATGAAGAGGAGGAGATAGAAGTAAAAGAAGACGCCTTGTCTTGTATTTGGATAATCCTTGAGAAAGCTTGAAGCAGCAAAACAAATATGAAACTTGTGGGCTGTGATTCAATTGTGGGTGTTGCTTCCTAAATAGCTGGCACATATAGTGGCATAGGGCTGTCCCGATTCAAAGGGTTTACCGCAACATTTCACGTCGGTGAACAACGTCCCATAAGGCCCTGCGGTACAGATACCAATGTTAAGTTGTACCCGTCGTCTCTTTATGGCACTTAATGTACACACTTATTGTATGGTGTACCTCCTTGTACTTCAAAATCGTTGCATTGTGTAGCATCTTATCCTAGCTATCATTGTTGTATACGGGGAATGGGGGTAACCTAACGATTGTTAGTGCTTGGCACTTGTTTCTATGAACATCCTTACTGTACCGGCGGCAATAAATTGTTGTTTCTCTTTCTTCTGTTAAACGTACTTATCAAGTCGTTTTGGATAAAAGCGTCTGCTAAAAGCGCTAAACTTAAATGTCTTCAATAAAACCCAGCCCGCGTGACTTCTCCGCCTCGTCACCTGACGCTACACCTGGTGAGGCTGTCTCACTTTGAGAGGCACTTCCACAGAGTAGGTACCTAACAAGGAAGCGCCCCGAAGAGGGTTCGAGGTAACAGGCAGCCCCGCCCCCCCTCCTTCACGATTGAGACCCAGGCTCGGCAAAGTGTGAAGACCGAGTGATTTAAGAGACGCACCGAGACACGGAGCGGAAACCGCCACTCTATAAGATCCGCCGTCCACCAAGGTCTCTCGCGATGCAGTAGCGCTACACTTCCCTCCCCCCTCCCTCCCCCCTTCCTCCCCCTCTCCCTCCCTTCCCCCTCCCTCCCGCCTCATCCCGGGCTGCCATTGTAATGTACATGTCAGTATAATGAAAACAAATAGCACAACACAGAAGCTCTTCAACCGGGCCTGAGTAATGAGAGATGTGAGGAAGGCAGCGACAGAAAAAAAAAGGATGGATTGGTGTTGTTATGGGAAGGTACACAAGCGTTGGAGGGGGGGCCCGCCTCCCTCTGTTGAAGGTTACAGAACAGGGAAGATTAAAGGAGTGTCCGTCTGGAACCTTAAATGCCTCGCAGTGTATCCCCCCCCCCCCCCCCCCCCCCCCCCCCAGCACCCCACACCCGCACACCCAACGAACACACACACGCCTGCTAACAGACACACACACACACACACACAGCCTCCGCCGAGGAAAAAGGGAGGGAACTGATGGGGTGGGGAGAGAGAGTGAGAAAGAGAGATAGAGAGGAAGACAGAGAGAGAGATAGTGGGATAGAGAGAGAAGGGGGGGCAGAGAGAGACACAGACGGAGAGGGGCTGCAGAGAGAGAGAGGAGGGATAGAGAGAAGGGGCACAGAGATAGAGTGATGGGGGAGTGAGAGAGAGAGAGAGCGATGCGGTGAACAGTGACATATTGGGGAAGTTTTGCGAGACATTTAAGAGCAGGCAAAAATATGATGATCGGTGGGAAGGCGAGTGATGGATGAGAGCGGGAGAGAGACAGTGAGGGAGAGAAGGGGAGAGAGAGGGGGATCGGGGAGGAGGGGGGCGAGAGAATGGAGAGCGATTGCGCTCCTCATGACACTTGCACACAAAGCGCAACGGCAAGCTGTCAATCACGGCGACTCGCTTGATTGATTCTCGCCACTTTTCCATCAGCGTCTCACTCTGCTGCCGTCTCCTCCTTCAGAACACGGGGCCCATGCCCACCGCCTGCCTGCGTGGGCCCTCCACCCCCCTAGAGCTAACACAAGCCCCAGGGGGGCCCGCAGTACAACGCTGGTGGTAATGGAGCAACACGGATTAGGTTAGACTTAAAAAAAACGTCATTTTGTCAAAGAAGCAGAAGCGCCGTTTAAACATGTCTGCGTCACTTGGTATTAGTGCCGTTTCAATATAACTCATGAGAGTTACCACTACCACCATCGCTAACAGTAACACCACTTCCACCAACTCCATAACCACCATTACCACCTCCACCTCCACCACTGCAACAACCCTATCATCACCATAACATCATCACCACAACCACCCCATTACCGCCACCACCTCCATCTAATCCCCACAACCACCACCACCGTAACCGGCACCACCACCACCACTTAGTAAACGTCAGCAAGATAACTACTACCACCACAAGATCATCATCACAACCACCCAATCACTACGTCTACCACCACCACAACTACAATTAAGGCATTTAGCAGACGCTTTTATCCAAAGGGACTTACATCGGTTAACATACACATTGACACACCGACGG
Source organism: Pollachius pollachius (assembly GCF_949987615.1). Lineage (NCBI taxonomy): Eukaryota > Metazoa > Chordata > Actinopteri > Gadiformes > Gadidae > Pollachius > Pollachius pollachius. The sequence continues at coordinate 9,553,104 of NC_136942.1, forward strand.
CAGAGTCAACCATGCAAGGCGACAGCCAGCTCGTCAGGAACAGTTAGGGTTAAGTGTCTTGCTCAGGGACACATCAACAATCAGCTAGGAGGAGCTGGGGATCGAACTAGCGACCTTTCGGTTACAAGGCAACTGCTCTACCTCCTGAGCTAAGCCGACAACTACCACCACTACCAGCACCACCTCTATCCGCCAATAAACATCACCCCCCTCACCACCACCACTACCAGCACGCTCCCATCACTCCATCAACATCACCACCATCACTACCAACACCAACACCACCAGCCTCGCTGCAGGAATAACAATAAGATGGGGGACGAAAGCCCAAGGAAAGGGTTTCTTGTAACCATCCAAGCGGTCGCAAACGGCGATCGACCACCCAGCACATATTTCTAACGAGCTCGCCCGTATAATCCTACACCAGCAAACCTGCATGTTTCATGGCGTTGTAAATTACGTCGTCTTATAAAACGACCCCCGAGACAAGAGACGCCTTGGCCTTTTGTGAGCTTGTCAGGGGGAGCAGCTTGCATGTTTAAGGGGAGCACACCTGCTTGCTTGCTGGTTCTCCGTACACAAATAAACAGAGGAGTAAACAGGTAATTCAGCCGCGCAAGGAGGCGGGGGTACAATGAGTGCAGTAACCTTTTCATTGCCATCTAAAAGGTTAACAAGCAGCCAATAAAGGCTAGAACCAACCGACATTGCCCACGGGCAAGCAGCACGTAGCCGTAAGCTAGCACAGGTGGAGAAAACCCTTTATTATCTTCCTTCAGTCACAAGCGTTTGTATTAGAGCAAAAGAATATTAGAAAATCAATTGTATTTTGGTAATCTTATTTGTACTTTTCACATGAACCTAAATATATTACTTTGTTACAAAATCAAGCCAGCATATTTGTAATATTGTTTGTACTTTTCACATCAGCCAAAATATATTAGTTATGTTACAAAAATCAAGCCTGTGTTTTTGTTCCAACTCTTCTCATTATGATCCATTCTAATAACCAATCATTGGGAGTCTGGGGGGAAATGCTGCAGCCTCTTTGCTTGTGTTTTCTACTGGCTGCAACAGTGTGTGTAATTTCCTCTTCTTTCCCGTGTGTGCTGCTCAGCCCGCTGCCTCTGGTAGAATCTGCAGCTCGCTGGGGTGAAGGCGGCTCACAGACAGGGCCCATTGATTTTCCACAAGATGGATGAATAGGTTGAATGCTGTTGTTTTCTACCCTCCACCCACAACCCCCACCTCCACAACCACTGCCACCACCACCCTTGCACCCGGGAATCTGGGCGGCACTCAAAGAGCCACCAAACGTTGTTCTCTCCCTTTCTTATTTTTGTAAAATTGTTGGCAAAACCGGAAGACAGATGGAAGCTAACCCTAGCAGTGCGGGAGAGTAGGGAGGCACGGGGCTACGGCTTCTGTGTTACGCATGACAGCCTTAACCTAATTAGAGTTAGTACCTTTCCTATAGGAAGGAAGAATATAGATAGTTTGTGTGACACACGACACAAAGAGCAGTGCAGTAACCACACAGAGGCAGAGATAAAGGACAACGCATAAACAAATGTCACACCAAAGGACAATTTGAAGAAGGGATGTTTGCAATTTTCGCCATCTGGCAGGTAAGGCAGCGTTGTATGCTGATAAAAACCGCCGAGGCTGGCTGGTTTCCTCGGTTGATGCCGTCTATCCATCACGCAGCAGCCATCTCCACAGTTTAGAGGAACGTCAATCACCCTATCTCGCTTCCCCCAAACCACATCCCATCAGCACTCTCAACAAGGTGAAATCAATTACGGGCCCCCAGCCGTCGCCGGCGGCCCTTGAACCTGTTGCTATTTAGCATTTCTCCATGAATAAGAAATGCAACGGTTCCAGATTGCGCCGCTGATGAGAAGGGCCCATTGCCATCTCTTAGTACTGTGAATATTAGTGGAGATGTAATCGGGTACCAATTCGGCCCCCCCCCCAAAAAAAAAATAGGGTTCCTAATTTAGCTCGCGTCGCGCGGAGATAGCGACAGGGAAATGAAAAACTCAAGCTCATTTCCTGGTGGCAGCAGTAGCCAGGCCGGTCTCGCAGTACGAGTTGTCCTCCACTGATGATGCGTATCGCGCTGCTGCTGTCGTATTGCTCCTGACACTCCATGAACCGGATCCAAAATGACTAGGCCCTTTCTCTGTCCTCCGCACCAATGCTGGGGACCACTGGAACGGTGGAGAAAGGCCTAGTCATTTTGAATGGGGTTCATTGTGGTGCATTGCATTGGCTTCATAGTGCTGCTGAGCATGGAGAAAGGCTGAGTCATTTTTAAGGATGGCCTAGCGAAGGGGTTCAGAAACAATGAGTTCCTCACGTAAGAGCTCTGCGTTCTGTTCAAAGCCTCTGTTGGCCGGCAGCCCGACGCAACCTTGAATGCCATATTCAGATTCAGAACTTCCATTCATACCGGATCCAGCAGTCCTACTTTGTTACAGCAGATCTTCTGGAGGGGGGAGGATGGGGGGGAGGAGCAGAGGCTAGGAGGGAGAAAGGAGAACTGTTTCCTGTTTTGTTATGGAGATATTCACATGAGGGGACACATTTTTGTGTATTTCTGCAGTGGCCTGTGTTCCAAGGTGTTGATTTGAAACCTTTACCGGCACCTTTTCAATTTACTGCTGCCGGCCGAGTTTGCGTTTGCACAATTACACATTTACGGACCCCCGGCCTCCAACCAAACAATTGGTCGAAACAAACACGAATCTTACCAAAGTGAAACGCATTGTTCGCCTTGGCAAGCTAACGTGAGTAGTTACATTAGTAAGTGCAGATATGTTGCCATCGATTTCGGTTTAATCTGCAATACATGAATTTACGTTCTTCTTCTTAGTCATTGCTTAGTCATCTTGGCTAGCAAGTGTCAATCACTCCTGCTTCAAACCAACCGTTAACACGCCATCCGAACCATTATCCGCCTTCAGAAATCATTTAATGTTACCCAAGTCTACTCATTACTCATTACGCATATTTATTTCAGAACATGGCGTCATGCCGCGTGTATAAGGTTGTGTAAAATGTTGTGTAGAGACCTGAATTTGAGCTCATCCACCATCATTCACATTTACATTTAGGGCATTCAGCAGACTGCGAAACTATATATCACTGTCGTTGGAGTAAGGATGTTCATAGAACCAAGTAGCAAGCACTAACAATCACTAGGTTAACCCATTCCCTGTATGAAACAAAGATAGCTAGGATAAGATGATACACAACTAACTACTATAACTAAGTATGACATTCAATAAGTGAGTACATTAAGTGCCAGGACGTACAACTTAAAATAAGCAGGAGAGGTGGAAGAGGAAGGCTATGCAGTCTAGGTGAACTCTGAAGAAGTGAGTCTTGAAAAGTCCATCAAAAAAGTTAATCAGACTTCAGATATTAATCTAAAATCAGATCGCCATCAACACTGCCTCTTAAATAATACACACAGACCAGACTAAGCACCAAAACCCACCACTTTCTCTGAGACAAAAATAGCCCACCTCTCCCATTCGGACCACCAGGTACTCCCAGGCTTTCGCTGTGCATCAGCAGGGGATGGGGGTTGGTGGTGGGGGAGTAGAGGGGGATGGATGACCCTTAGGGGGTTTTCAGCGTTGCGTTAAGGATCCCTCACTCCTCATTGGATGCTGCCTAACAAGTGTTGATTGCCCGGGGGGCTGGGAGGAGAAGGGCCCCCGGAGGAGGCAGAGAAAGGCGAGCGATTAGGGCTGACAGGCCGGACAAACGCCTCGTGAGAGAAACGCATTAGAAACATACAGCCGTGTCACCGACCCAGGCCTGTCTCATGGGGAGGGAGGAGGTGGGAGGAAGGGGGAGGCGGGTGTGGGGGGCCGGACCACCGGCCTGTATGGAACTCACAGGACCGTGTTTCTAATATGGAGGAGCAGGAGCAGCTGATTGCGGTCCATGTCATACTTTACGGCTCTGTGGTTGACAGCACTCCGAAGGGAATGGGAAAGATGGAAAATCACTGGGAATCGATATGGCCGTGTGGATGTTGAGACACACACACACAAGCACACATGCCTGGTGAAGTGTAGGGAATTTAAAGAGATGCTGATGTGTCCTTCCTCAACTTTCAAGTGCGTCATATTTTGAGGTTGAATAAAGATTGATCTTTAAACATATATAGGATGATATATAAGCTGCTGCTGGGATTGTTCATTCAGAGTCTTGTTATACGTTTCAGTAAATATGTTCTGATCTGACTCTGCCGTTTGCTTGAAGTGTTTTTATTTTCCCTGTGAAGGTAACCTTGTGTAGTCACCTTAGCAAACTTTGTGGAAACTACCGCATCTATCACGAGATAATTGCAGAAGTGCTTTTGACAGCTCTGAAACGAACACGAATAATATATAAACAGTATATCCAGCGATATTAGAAGTATGAAGAGCTTTTATTCAAATGAAAAAGAGATAGGGAGGGATAAAGGCTTGCCTTGTCTCCTTTGTTCCATATAGGAAAAAAGAACTGCAATAATGCATCCGTTTTTCCTGCAAAGGCCAACAATATTACGGAGCATAATGGAAGCTCTGAAATTGACGACAAAATATATCCAAAGAAAGCCGGTAAATTAACCCTTTTCAAACCCCGGCGGTATTTATCAGTAAAATATTTTTTGGAACAACATTTTTTTTTATGTATATATATATATATATATATATATGTATGTATTTATATGATTATGTAATAATTTTGGCCTTCTTGTATATCCTGGGAAGGGGGAGAGGAGGGAGAGGGAGGGATGGATGGAGAGAGTCGAGAGAGTATATCCTGCGTTCATCTGTGTTTGGCTGTTGTCTCTGCATCCCAGGATGTGTATGTAGAGCTGTTCTCTACACCCAACAGAGAACAGTGGCTCAGTGTTTGTCCCTTAGTCCCACTCATCTCCCACAAGATCCGGTGCGGAGCAGCGCCGTCTAAAGTCTGGGGACCAGGGCAGGGCTTGACAGGTGGCAGCCTCCTTTTGTTTCGCAAATGTAAATCCACTCCCTCCCTTAACATAACATCCTAAATATATCCGTCGCTGTTCTCTCCCACTCTGGGCCCACGGCCGAGGCTTTTGACATTTTATGCATTTTCAACCCTCAAAACGTCTCGCTGGGTCAGTAAATCTCCGCTGCCGCTATTGCCTGTCACCGTGAGAGAGGAAACGTTTATAAGGACAATTAGAGCACAGAAAAACATTACTTTGCCAATCAGGGAAAAGCAAAGGGCGCATTGTTGTGCCAATCAAAGATGTTGTAAAACCAGAGCAAAACGGTTGATGTGTTTAGCGGTGATAATGTAGTTCATAAATGTATTGTATATTGTTTGTCGATTTTTTACTTAAGTTTCCTTAAATCTTTTGTCTTAATTTTTCTTCCTAACCTGTCATATAGATGAACACATGCAAGTATTTCCCCCGCATGTATTTTGTGTGTGCATGCATGTGTGTGTGCACACAAGCACCCTTCTGTGTTTTTTTCAATCACCCCTGACAAACTCTAGCCTGACAGTAACTAGTTTTCTGGAAATGGCCTCAAAAAGGCAACGGCAGTCTCGAGTGGGGCAGTGAAAAAAAGAGCATACACTGAGATGAAATCCTTACATTGCTTGCAAAAATAGATGTTCTTAGTACTGTAAAATGCTTAAACCATGTAAGCTAGGCATGCACATAGCATTTATAGTAAGAAACATCTTGATCTAGCTTGATAAAGTTAGCAAGCTTACGTTAACATATTTTACGATATAAGATGCAAGCAAATATCGTATCTTTATTGTTGTCAGCATTATTTATGAGGCAATAACTATGGCAAGCTAACATGAGATTAAGTGTAGATATTTTCCAATAGATTACAGTTTACTCAAATACATGAATTTACGTTATTCTGTGTAGTAATAGCTTTTCATCTTGGCTTGCAAGTGTCAATCGCTCCTGCTTCAAACCAACCATTAACACACCCTCCGTTCCATCATCCGTCTTCAGAAAATAATTGAACGTGACCCAAGTTTACTCAGCATTCTTATTTCAGAACATGGCGTTTGCATGACGTGTGTATAAGGTTCTGTAAAAGGTTGTGTAGTGAGCAGAATCAAAAGTTAGCCTGTACTCTAAGGTAAACATACAGGAATAAGGGATGGGCATAGTAGGCTAGTTGTAATCTTAAGAAACGTCTCATAACACTACACCACTGAATAACTGAATGTGACATGATAAATGAAGCGGCAGTCAGAGATTGATAAGTGACTATGTAAAACCGATTTCTTTGTCAGGATGAGGGTAAGGTCAAAATCTGCCGGGAAAATCGAGTCATAACTACCATTGGTAAATTATTAAGAAGACCAAGGGCGTAGGAACCGCGGGGGACGGAGGGGACGTGTCCCCTCCAATATCGGAGACAGGCGCATTTGTCCCACCTAAAAATTATACCGGATCTGTCAGGTTTCCGATACGTGTCCCCCCCAATGTTAAACTCATTCCTACGTCCCTGAAGAAGATATTTGAAATGTTCACTTTTTAATGTAGGTTTGTAGGCTTTGTAAATTGATGTATCCTGGATTAAAATGTTTAGAGCAAGGAATTTAAGCTTGTTTTGAGTTGTTTGAGTTGCAACCTATTCATTGTGTTTTAATTTCTTGGATGCATGTAAATGTAAAGTATGTTTTTTCAGATTTGAATGATTATATATTCATACTAATATTTGTTCCATTTAGTTGTAAAACTTTTAAACTACGTTTATCAATGCCCAGTTAATTCCTGAAGTTCAAGCATACTGAAAACTCTTCATGTATACGCTCATTAATTTCCCTTGTATTTCTAAATTAATTCAGGGTCAATTTGTGCATGTTGGACGAACCCAAGAACAGGAAGAACATGATCTCCCTCAACCATCAACCAGCAGTTCAGCTCAACAAGATGAACCTTCAATTATGTGTGACTCGTTAAACAGTTCTGTTTTTCTTATATGAATTTATTCATAAATATTTATTATTATTATTTAACAATAGCAACATTGATAATTTAAATATATGTATTTTGTTTATTTATTGAATAAGGTTACACTTTCATATTGAACAAGATAACACTTTAGAATGGTTAAGCAATGATTACTGTATGAAGTATTTTTTTCTAAAAAATACAAATGTTAATTGGAATATTTGTGTTTTTTGTTGGGGGGGCACCAATAAGAAATCTGTCCAGGGCTCCCAAATGGCCAGCATCGGCCCTGTGTGTGTGTCTGCATGTTCATATGTGTGTGCTTGTGCGTGTGTAGGTGTGCGTGTGCATGCGTGTGTCCGTTTGTGTGTCTGCATGTCTGTGTGTGTGTGTTCGCGTGTGTTTGTGTCTGCGTGCATGTGTGCGTGTTTGTGTGTTGTGTGTGCACATGTGTGTGTGATCCGACTGATGAGTCGTCCTCCTCATCATCATCATTATCATTATCGCAGGACCACTGCTAGCGATGCACCAGTGCTACAGATGTAGCAACAGTGACATCTACAGGTCATGGATATTCTACACATCACCACAGGAACGCTAAACCCCACCTCCCTCACTGATTACTTACTGTGTCTGCAGGCAGTTCATGGAGATATATTGGACAAGGGCAAATTTTTAAAATATGAATGCTATGCCATTTTTATCTCTACTTTAAATGGAGCAGGAGTGCAGCTTTCTCTGTAAGAGCATTATGAGTGATAGGAAACACTGCAACCCTCCACATAGTCCACACAGTACTTGGAAAGGGTTTGCAGAATCCTTACCATGAAACTTATCCATAGAGAAGAACATTTTAGCGATATAATAGACTCTAGACACTGCATAGCCACACACTCCTACTCACTTCTTGTATGTTGTACATCCTGGCACTTAATGACTGCACTTATTGTATGCTGTTCTTCCTGGCACTTAAAAATAGTACTTAGTTGTGTAGCATCTTATCCTAACTATCTTTGTTGGATACAAGGAATGGGTTAGTCTAGCAATTGTTTGTGCTTGGCACTTGGTTCTATGAACACCCTCACTATACTGACAGCGATATATTGTTTCTCTTTCTTCTGACAAATGTACTTATTGTAAGTTGCTTTGGATAACAGCTTCTTCTCCTAAATTTAAATGTAAAAATATTACATATTTAACAATAGCTGCTTGGAGGTTAAAACGGGGTAGTCCATTCGTAGGTTCTCTAACCTGACGTACATGAGGTCTTACACTGAACCATCCATGAAGTCATCCGTGGAAACATTTTGGATAGGGGCGGGCACTTTCAAAAGTACTTGGCAGATGATTTGATGACCCGTCTGTCTATCACGAATCATGGAAATCCCATGTTTCTTCGTCGGATGCACCACTGATGGTCCGGACACGAATGGATAACTATTGCCTGGTGAGATGGATTCTCTTCCGGGATTGCAATCTCGCTAGGTAACGTTTTTCTGCTCTCAGTCCAAATGTTCCGGTTTGAATCCTTGACTGCTTCCATGACCCAAAGGCCCAACGCCTACGCACTCTCAATGTGATGCATTAGATTCAATATTTCTCCTTAACATACAAGGCTTATGTAAGAATGCTACTAAAGCACCAAATCCACACTTTAGCTTATTGCTATGAACACATGTCAGACCTTGATGAATTGCATCCTAGAAAACTGGATCAGAGGAAAAAAAAAAAAAAAAGTTTTGATATGTGTTTTGCACGGCGAGACTCTGTTTCATCAGCAGAAACATTCAGGGTAATTTTACCTCCATTTCCTTCCACACTCACTGCTGTCTAAAAGTTGAATTATAGTGGTAATTATGGTAAGTATAGCAAAAGGTCTAGTCTAGCATTTATCAGTTGGATCACTCCAGGAAACGGTTAATATATCCGCGGTAATTCCTGTACTTAGTGGTTTTCGTAATAAATGGCGTTACCGCATATTGTGCGAGACTAGGCCGGAACATGTTTAGCGTATACTTTACGAGGAGCACGCGACCACACAGTAAAACACAGCTTAGTAGCAGTGTTAAGTGCAGGGCGCACACCGGGAAACAAAGCACAAAATACTGCCGGGGTTGAAGCAGGGCTAAGAGACTTAGCCAGCGCTCTGCTCCTCTCAAATTGGTATTTACAAGGACTTCAGGAAAGTCACTTGGAGAATATTTGCCCCGAAAAAAAGCCTTGCTGACTGCTGTTGTAAATCCAGATTTAATTATTAAAAAAAAGTTTGAATCAACATTGACGTCCTCTAGACCAAGGACGCAGTACGTATGGGCCTCACAGTGCACAAAATCAGCTGGACGGCGGGATTGTCGAGAGTGGCAAGCAGAGTGGAGAGTGCACGGGGGAAGGGCGGCGGGGGGAGGGGGGGGGGAGCAGCAGGCGCAGGTGAGCTGTGATGTAGGCGGGGTCTCCGCTGAGATGAATGTTGTGGCTCTCAGACTCTCAGCCTTATCTCCTGCATGCTGCAGTGGCTGCCCCACTAAAACACGCACCTGTGCACTCCCAGTGGGGCACCAGGGAGGGAGGGGGGAGGGAGGAGAAGGAGAGAGGGAGAGAGGGAGGAGAGGGGAGAAGAGGGAGGGAGAGAGGGGGTAGGGAGAGAGGGAGGGGGGAGGGAGGAGACCGATTGAGGGAGGGAGAGAGGGGGGAGGTAGGAGGGAGGAAGGGAGGAGAGCAGAGGGAGGGAGGGAGGATGATTGAGAGAGGGAGGTTGATTGAGAGAGGGAGGAGAAGGTAGGTAGAAGAGGGGAGAAGAGGTAGCGATGAAGAGAGGGGGAGAGGAGGTACGGGGTTTGAGAGAGGAGGGATGGCTGGAAGGACAAGAGGGGAGCGAGGAGGCAGAGGTAGGGGAGAGAGCAAGAGGAGAGAGGAGATGGAGGGGGAGGGAGATGGAGGAGTGAATAGGAGGGGAGGGAGGGAGGGAGGAGAGGGGAGCGAGGTGGAGGGAGAGGCTGGGGAGAGGGAGGGAGGAGGTGAATGGAGCGAGGGAGGGGGTAGCAGTACATGAGGTTCTCCATTCTCACCTATTCTGATGTTGTTTCACCAACTGAAAAGATGTGGTCACAAACACCTCGCCCCGTGCACACACACTCACACACACACAAACACATGCACACACCTTTCTTTCTGCCCTCACCGCATGCAGCTGTAGCACCTGAGAGGAGATTGATCCTGTTACACACACACACACACACACACACACACACACACACACAATGGGGACTCTATATCGCTCACATACACTTGCCGGTTTTAAATAGCCATTGAATCGTTGACTAAATGTATTAATACAACTATTGAATTGGTATGAATGTATATTGTACACTTTGGAAGATTGGAATAGTTTACAGTATTCATTTGTTGACTATATTGTATACACTAAAATTGAAATAGTATGATTGTATAATGAACATTTGGGCATATTTAAAAATATAGCACAGCACATTCAACACCATTTCCTTCCAATTTTCTCTTACAGTAATTAAGACCTTTTCAACTGTGCAACTGGCACGGCAAAAGGTTTTCAATCATAATGGATATAATAATAGATTTAATATACGCGGTGCCAAGATAAAAGGTTGAGCCATAAAAGTGTGTTTCAACGCAGTAAGAATCTTTTATGATGTACTCTGAGAGATCACACGGAGATCTCGTACTCTCGGCCTCGCCTGAGCCTCGCCTGCCAACAATTAAATCAGAGGAGTCTGCAGAAGACATTAAATATAGATATAAGTTGAGAGAGTGAGCAGGCATTCGACAACCGCCATGCAACTCAGAGAAACAAACGCTTCAGAACGTCTGTGAGAGAATCTCTTTCCGACTTATCGGGCACAACTTAGACACCGCGTAACGGCGATCGCTTTGTATGAATTATGGAAACCGCTTTGCACTCCCTAAAACAATCACAAAAGTGATAAAAAATTAGACTCTGACACTCTGGATACAACGTGGAATTCAGTCATCTTAATTAACATACATAACGTCAAGCTAACATCTAGTAACAGACATAATGCCGTTTATCACCTAGGATGCCTTGGCATTAACATAACATTAAGCTAACATTCAGTAACAGACATAACTACGTGCCATTGATCACAAAGGATTCATTAACATAAGATAACATTAAATCAAGGAAACATTCAGTAAAATACATAATGCCATTTATAACAAAGGATTTCTTGGCATTATAATATAACATAACATCAAGCCAACATTCAGTAACAGACATAACTACATGCCATTTCACCCGCAGGATGCCTTGGCATTACAGAATGAGTTGCTTTAATCAAGTGGTGAGTAAAGCGAGTCTCCAGCTCTCTGCTCCTCTTCCCCATAAAGCCTTTGAAAGCACCGGAGCAAAAGGCCAGGGAGGGAGACTGCAGGGATGTGAAATTAATCATGGTGTTAGGTGTTCACCAGCACACAGTGGAGAACAAATATGTACAAGTCTGTGTCGGTAAAAACACACACACACACACACACACACACACATAGGTGCATCTGCACACAAGCACAAACTAACACTTTGACAGCCATCTATAAAGTCACACATACAGGCAAATAAGTGTGTGTGTGTGCGTGTGCGTGTGCGTGTGCGTGTGTGTGTGTGTTTGGGTGTGTGGTTGACACTAACCACGATCTCTACAGCAGTGCTGGGGTAACTCCAACAGCTTTTTGTCTCAAAACCTCACCTAGGATCTGCTACATTCCTTCCATAATACAGAACGGTGTGTGTCATTAATTTTTATGGATTATTTGCAGCAAATATGAAAATCTCCATAGAAATCTTTAATGGCTACAAGCCGGGTACATGAGAGGAAAAAAAATGCCTTTTTATTTCTTTGACAGAAAATGAATAAAATGTGATTTTGTAGAAAAAGAACCAGAGGCCCTTTGAGTTATTTTTCTCTGCCTATTTGAAATTCAACGGGATGTTCCTTTGTAGCTTTGACCTCAAAAGCAGATTTAGGAAAAACTTTCTCACCACAGGGTCCCGTCTGTGTTCTGACCTTGACCAGCACGCAAACATTTAAAACTCTGATTCAAATATCACGCCAAGGCAGCAAAGGACAAAGACTGTTTCCCTCAACTCGTGTGATGACCAAACTGCATCAGAAAAGCAACATCAAATTTATGAGGGAATGATCTGCAGTCACCGTAAAGTCTGGCATTAATCACCTTTACTGCAAAGCATACCATTTCAGACAATTTATACCTTCTCCTTAATTTATCCTCTTTTTTTTTATCTATCTTCAGTTTCTTAAGTTTTAATAACTGTGTAAATATAAGTTATGACACAAGTTGTTTTATTCAAAGCACCTCTCGTCTAATCAGGTTTTCTGCCGACACAGGTCAATGCGACCCCCCATTCAGGAAGTTCACCCCAGTCTCCTCCTTGTTCATAACAAGGTCCTCCACCACAACGCCCTTAATCCTGACTAGAGGAGATTGTGGTGCGTCCCCAAAGTAGAAAGTTCTCCAAAGAAGGTTATCTACTTTAAGATTTAGATTTGGGGCATTCAGAAGACGCTTTTATCCAAAGCGACTTACAACCGTTCACACACAGACGGCAGAGTCAACTATGCGAGATGACAGCCAGTCTGTTGGGAGCAGTTGGGGTGAGGTGTCTTGCTCAGGGACATGTCAACACTATGAGGAGCCGGGGATCAAACTAGCGGACCTTCCGGTTACAAGTCAACCCGCTCTACCGCTATAACATATCCTCCTTCCTGCTACCGTCTAGTCAGTTATCCTTACTATTTGTAGGTTATATAATAGTAGGCTCTATAGTCTCCAGTATTCTTTAGTGGTCTTAGTACTATTTAATTATCTACAGATGCCTCTAGTAGTCCTAATATTGTAAAGGCATATGTAGTCTCTAGTCCCTAGTTGTCCTAATAGTCTCTAGTAGTCCATAAAGTCCCTAGTTGTTGTAATCGTCTAATATAGTATCCAGTATAATTAATAGTCTAGTATTTGTTAGTCTTTAGTGGTCTCTAGTGTTCCTTATAGTCTCTAGTAGTCTAAATAATCTCTATTAGTCATATCATAATAATCATAATAGTCTTCCAGGGTCTATAGTGGTATTTAGCAGTCTTTACATTGTAGTCTTAATAGTTTAGTCCTGGTCTTCAGTATTGTTTAGCAGAACCTATAATCGCTTGTATTTTGTATTAGCCTTAGTATATAATCTACAGTCTACTATTTATTAGCCAATAGTCTATAATAGTGTTCTCTAGTATCATTTGGCAGATTCTAGTAGTCTCTAGTATTCCAAGGTGGTCTGACAGTTTCTAGTAGTCCATGGTGGTCTGAAAGTCTCTGGTAGTTTCTGGTATTTCCTGAGCAGCCAGGACAGTTAACCACAACATGATTGATATTACAATATTGGCTATCGTACATTGGCCCTGAAATGCATTCAGCTCCATCTAATTGTTGGGATCTCTATATGGCTGAGCGAAGAAGACAGGCTCCCTAATTGTAATTAGACTGGCACACGTTAAGATCTGGAACAGGGCGACCTCCAATGACCTTTTCAGCCTATCTTTGCTTGCAACGCTTCAGTGGCTGGCTGTGATTTGGAACGACAGTCTCTCTGTACCTGCTGGTGGAGGCCTCTGTAGCCCTGAAGATTAAACTAAATAGGGCAGTACGCTGCAAATGATTATCTCATTGGCTTTGTTTTGTGATAATCAAACACAATTCAAGAGTGTGACAATCAAATTAGAGGAAATACGAGCTGACTTGCTGTTCAATTAAAATCAGGCTCCAGTTGTTTGGAAAAGCCCTGATTGTCATTGTAATTAAATTGTAGCACTTGGAAATCCGGCATGGGTGTGATCGTTTTACCAAGTAGCGATTGCATGGGGGGGTTTTCGCAAAAGATTTTTGAAAAGCCTGGACTTCACAAGAAGTAACTCGAAGGCTTCCAAATAAGACGTTTTCATCGCACTCAGCGATGGCAGCACCCATCAAAACAAAGCAAGATTGTTTGTGAGCACGATACAGTGTCTGTCCATCAGCTTTGCCCCCGAAACAAGCAAACAGCATAAAAAATGCAAGACAAATTGCAGGCTGCCAAAATCACGTCTGAAACTACAGAATTATTTCAAAATAAAAGGGGGATAATAATAACGTCCAACACAGATATCCACCATGATAAACTACACTAGCAACACCTCCACAACCACAACCACCAGCACCAAACCAGACTAGCTTCAGCACTAGCAGAATACATAGAGGCTTACCTAAACCGACTTATGAGGAGAGAATCTGTGGGTAAAGGTTCTCCAGACAGAGCTGGAGGACGGCAGGCCTCCGTATGAAGCAAATGAAAGGTGTGAGCGAAGTGTCACGCGTATTAAAAGAGCTGGTTGGGCCGTAATCACATCCCTGCCAAGGTGACGCCGGGCTAATGGAATCCATCGGCAGATAAAAGACGAGAGGAAGCTAAGGTCAACCAAAGCCCAACCAAACAGACAGAAAAAAAATCTGGCCAGAGAAACCGTCAGCCAGACAAAACGCTGCCCGGAGTAATTGCAAAAGTTCCACATGCGACACATTGAAAGGTCTGGATGACAGGCTTCTCCTGTGTTCATAAAAAGGAATTCCACTCAATCGAAAAGGTTGTGGAACATCAAATATTGACACTTTCAACAAGTCTGCATACTCTCTCTCTCTCCTCCCTCGCAGCCTGGTCAGGGACATCGTTAGCCCATAACAGTGTCCCCAGCTAGCTGTGTTTAGCATAGTGTGCGTGCGTAGCTGTTTATGCTATAGCCACGTGAAGGTGTGGGAAATGTTGGGGCAACACCGACATATAAATCACACCATGACTTGCATACAATTGTGAACTGGTTGTATGCACCACACTACCCAATAAGAGCAAACAGGCATTATGAATGGGAAATAGCATGAACATTTACATAATGTAGTCTGTGTTTTGAAAAGGGTGGTTTTAGGTCATTCCAAACCTGAAGTAAATTCCGAGCCTAACTGGGGCATAAGCACAAACACAAATACACAAACACAGTCACTCCCACATCATTTATAAATTTACACACATAGGCCTACAATGCAACAAACACATACAAGAGCAAACCTTAACCATTACAGAGGTAAGTGCTCATAAAACCATGTAAACTATCGACAATAACGGCATTGAAGAGGCAAAAAATGAGGACACAGAGTTAACAGAGCACTCAAAGTTAGAGTACCTGGCGTCCATAATAACGTAATTAATATAGGCCCATTATGTAAATCCTATTGCATAAATGATTGAGGCATAGAGGCAGTTTACATGCCTACCAAGGGAGTGTTCAGTATGAAACTATTTATTTTGTGTACTCCTTTTCCTAGTTTGCATCTTTGCAGGGTTGTATGCAAGAACTCGGAACACGTGAGAATCCAATTTCTGTGAGAGAAGTTTTGATTAAGAGGAACCGTTCTCCGTGAAATAGCATCTTAGTCCGGTATCAATACGGCATAGCACCGTTTAGACTCTCTGATTCCAATTTTAAGATTTAATTGATATAAAGATCGCAATTAAACAATCCTGTTTTCTGATTACCAGAATGCCATCTCTTTGCTGGTTAAAATAAGCGCCTTTCATTATGGGCTGGTCAATGTAGAGGAGAGAGTTCAGTGAGGTGGATAACCAAAGACATGCTTCTGCTATAGCAATGAGAGATCCACACGACCAAACACAGCACCCAACTGTCTGCATCAATGCCTTATCAATACAATATTCCAACATTGATATTTTATAATTACTTACAAATTTGCCCATTATTCAATGGCGTATTTGCGTCTTGTCTGTAAAGTCATTGATGAAAAAACATAATAGTCCAGGAGGATCAGTTAATAGTTTGCCTTCATCTTTTCATGATATCTTATTATTCATAACACCCGCTATAGAGGCACACATTTTCACTATCCAAACCTTTCCAACACAGATTCGCCTTACATTTGGATCTGATGTTTACCGCAGATTAAGATTTGTAGGATTGTAGACTGTATGCTCAGCACTACATTATTGGTCAGTACTTTGATGTACAATCACAGGCAGAGACAGAAGTGGAATTTAAAAGGTTAATACTTTATTTACAAAGGTAAGAGCATTACAACTTGTTCTTAGTGTTGATTCTCAGAGCATGGTGTAGGCTATCCTGTTGGGACACACACACACACACACACACACACACACACACACACACACACACACACACACACACACACACACACACACACACACACACACACACACACACACACACACACACACACACACACACAGCCCGAAGTAGACCAAATTCACAATGTTAACATTGTTTCAGAAAGGTGGCAACGACAGACTAACACATGTATTGATCCCTGCTTGGCTGTTCAGGGGAAACACGTTAGCACAAACAGATGGCCTACCTCCTCCGACCCATGCTGTCCTTCAAAAACCAGCGAAGAAGAGAACTTCCAGCCTGCTTCCCTTTAAAGGGGGAGGAGCAACCGTCTCAACCAATGGGGGACTCCGGTTAATCATCTCGTTAGAGGAGCCAGATTCCCACACACAGCGTAGGGGAGGAAAACAGAAAGATTGGTTTATAGTTCTCGTGGCTTGTATGTGAATGTATAAACAAGTTTGTATAAATGAGAGTTCAGGTGTGCCTTCAATAGAATTTGTCCAACTGGACGTTAATCTTGAATAAGTCAGTTAACCTAGTATAAATGCACATTTTAAATCCACCATGTAACACTGTGCACTGCTCTAAAAAACGTCCCTCAACTTCTAACGGGCCTACATTAAGACACAGTAGAATAGAGTAGAACAGAATATTACATGAAAGAATAGTACCGAATACGGCTCTATTGTCAATCGCTTTCAGCCTCACCCCAGTGAAATAAACAACGTATTACATCCAGGAACACATCACCAACACATCACATGTTGTACTTGATCGCAGCGGTTCATCAGGTCTTACTCAACAGAGCGATTGGTACAAACAAACACTTTGTTCACGTTGCGTTCGGCACGGTGGGGTTTTCAAAAACGCCGGAAGACCTGAAGCCCTTCATGGAGAGGCGCAGGGCTCTCTTACTGTGGAAGGAAGGGGGAGGAAAAGTTTTCCGATGATCCCATCGTGAAACACGACAGTGCGCAGCAGTCTGTTAAATGTAATCCCGGGAATAGTGATCTTATTGAGCGGAGCTGCCACAGACGTTTGGCTCCCAGCAGTTTGCACAGGCGAGTGCGTGCGCATGTGCGTGTGTCTGTGCGTGTGTGTGTGCGTGTGTGTGTGTGTGTGTATGCCAGCATGCGTGCATCTGTGTGTGTGTGTGTGTGTGTATATGCGCGTGTGTGTGTGTGTGTGTGTCTGTGTGTGCAAGCATGCGTGCATTTATGTGTGTGTTTGTGTGTGTGTGTGACTGTGTGTGCGTGTGCATGCGTGTGTGTGTGTGTGTGTGTGAATGTGTGTGTGTGTGTGTGAATGTGTGTGTGTGTGTGCGTGTGTGTGTGTGTGCGTGTGCAAGGATGCCTGCATCTGTGTGTGTGTGTGTGTGTGTGTGTGTGTGTGTGTGTGTGTGTGTGTGTGTGTGTGTGTGTGTGTGTGTGTGTGTGTTTGTGTGTGTGTGTGGGGGGGGGGCTCTTCTCATGCAAAGGTGCTGCGCTGCTCCGCCCCAGCACTCGTTTAATCTCCGGGTTGATCTAACGGCGCGGTGGAAACCAAATGGGGGATCCTATCTGAGCCCATCGGTTTCACTGCGCCGCCCGCTGATGTATCGCATCGATCTGAACAGGGCCGCCGCTAATCAGAATCATGGAAAAATCAATAACTGGCAAGGCCCGCGGGGTCCAGTTCATGCTCTGGTGCAGTGCTCATCTGAAGTAAACTTGCATCTCCTCAAGGTATTCATCCATTTACTTTAATAAGATCAACAACGACTGACCACAGAACAGGGAGCGGGGGCAGAGAGAGAGGAAGGGAGAGAGAAAGAGGGAGTGAGGGGTGAGAGAGAGGTGGGAGAGAGTGAGTGAGGGGGGAGAGAGAACGAGAGCGAGAGAGAGAGCGAGAGAGAGAGAGAGAGAGAGAGAGAGATAGGATTGATGAACCAGGGCTGTCAGTGTGACGGAAGTGTGCTGGGGGGCTGTTCGAAGGCTTCCGTCACTCGGGGGCATGAAGAGATGGATCCGCAAGTCACTGACCCCACCCCTCCCATATTCAGAGGACAAAACCCTGCCACAGGGATGTCTGCCTCCCCCCTCATCCCTCCTCCCCCCCACCCCCTTCCCACCTAACTGTCTTCCCCCCTGATCCGTCTCCCCCCCCTGGCTGAGCTGCGGATGTGTGTTTGCTCTGACCAGAACGGTGCTGTTCAGTTTTGGTCCGTCTTTGGATTTCATCTGACCTTTACATTAATCCAGTTAGTCCCCAGTGAGATCCAAGAACTCTCTTTTACCAGGGAGACCCTGAGGTGTCCCTGGGTGAGACGCCTCACCCTAACCGCTCCCGACGAGCTGGCTGTGAGCTTGCATGGTTGTCACCACCGTCAGTGTGTGAATGGGGGAATGAATGGGTGAATGTTGTAACATGTTGTAAAAGGTAACAACGAGCACCGCTAACGTCGAGGAAGACTGAAAGCTAAAGGAGTCGTTTCGCCATTGTTTTTTAACAGGGCTACGCATTCCTAAAGGACGCCTGCGTCGTGTTTGATATCACACCGCAGCCACAACCAGCGGCCAGGAACACAGATATGGGACGGGGGAGGGAAGTGGGGGGGAGCGTTGAGAAGGCCGTCGGGAACGGGAGGATGAATTAAACAGAAGGATGCATTGAAAACGGTTTGGAGTTTGAAAACACACCAGATACAACCGCCTCCAACGGGAGGAACAATCGGTTCTCCGCCAGCGGCCATCTTCACAGGAGGGAGGGGAGGGGGGAGGGGAGGGGAGGAGGGGAGGGGAGGAGGGGAGGAGGGATGCTTGGGAGGGGGGAGGGGAGGGGAGGAGGGGAGGGGAGGAGGGGAGGAGGGATGCTTGGGAGGGAGGGTGGGGAGGGGAGGGAGAGAGGGGAGGGAGGGAGGGGAGGGGAGGGGGGAGGGGAGGGAGAGAGGGGAGGGAGGGAGGGGAGGGGAGGAGGGGAGGAGGGATGCTTGGGAGGGAGGGTGGGGAGGGGAGGAGGGATGCTTGGGAGGGAGGGTGGGGAGGGGAGGGAGGGTGGGGAGGGAGGGTGGGGAGGGGAGGGAGAGAGGGGAGGGAGGGAGGGGAGGGGGGAGGGGAGGGAGGGAGGGGAGGAGGGATGCTTGGGAGGGAGGGTGGGGAGGGGAGGAGGGGAGGGAGAGAAGGGAGGGAGGGAGGGGAGGGGAGGAGGGGAGGGAGAGAAGGGAGGGAGGGAGGGGAGGGGAGGAGGGGAGGGAGAGAGGTGAGGGAGGGAGGGGAGGGGAGGGGGGAGGGAGAGAGGGGAGGGGAGGAGGGGAGGGAGAGAGGGGAGGGGAGGAAAGAAGGGAGGGGAGGGAGAATAGGAAGGGAGGGGAAGCGGGGAGGGAGGGGATGGGGAGGGAGGGGAGAGGAGGGAGGGGGATCCCACCACAAACATCTGGGATGCTTGCCAACACATCTGAATGTCTCTTCACCTTTGGAGTCTTGCCACATACCCAGAAACCCAGAGTACCATACCCCCCCCATCCAGTCCCAGCTCTCCTACTGGGAGCCGTCCCAGCAGTGGAGCAGCCTCTTTAGTCGGGCACGCCATAGAACCCAGAACAATAGCGGGAGATAAAAGAGTCTGCGGGCGGAAACAAGGAGAAGCCGCCCGTGACCAATGAGCAACGAGCGAGAGAGCGGGGGGGGTGTGGGGGGGGGGGGGGGGGGGGGGGGGGGGGGAGGCGTACAATTAAATGCAGCGACGCCATAGGAGAGTTCTGACGCGCCTCTCGACCAATCAGATTAAAGGGGGGAATGGCCGACGGCCGGTATCACAGGTCACCTGTCCCCTTGAAGATGAGCCATCGAGCGCCAACGCAGCAATATTACACAGCACATCATCAGGGGAGGGGGGAGCAGGTAGTGAAGTAGGGGGGTGGGGGGGGGATTAGCCACGCTGGCACTCAAGTCCCATCCCTACAAGGAGGGGGAGGAGGGGGGAGGAGGGGGGGAACGGAGCAGTAATGGGCAGCATTAAAGAGTGATAAACACCTCGGCATCGTGATGACTGTCAGAACATCAGAGCTGTCACGGCCGCCGTCCGTCAGCGCGACGCCGCGGGCGGGGACCAGTCAAGCGGTGAGACATTACGGAGGCTGGGAAACAGGTGTTGCCATAGTTTCTAATTACTCCCGTCTATCAATTATGCAGCGGTCCCTGCGAGTGCCGGGGTCCAGCCAAGGAGGCGGCGGCGGCGGCGGCGGCGGCGGCGGCGGCGGCGCCGGTGGTGGTAGCGGTATGGATGCTGTGTCTCTGTGCTACGCAGCAGCTGGAGCTCAGCGGTAGGCCGAGCTGCAGGGGGTCCGGGCGTACCCCACCCCCCAGGTCCCCCTGCTTCTGGGGAGCAGGAGGACCTGGGGGGGGTACGCCCGGTGCAATCTGTTGGTTTATGAGACGTCGTGATGATTCTCCTTCTGGGAGAGAGTAAGAATAAATACGACTGAAGGATAGTTGTGTTTTAATTCTACCGATACGACTGCTTTTGGGAGCGGAGAGGTGATCTTTCTTCCCCTAGCAACAGTGGTTGATTTACTGCACCCCTTGTGTGTCTGTGTGTGTGTGTGTGTGTGTGTGTGTGTGTGTGTGTGTGTGTGTGTGTGTGTGTGTGTGTGTGTTGTGTTTCTGTTTGTGCGTGTGTCTGTTTGTCTGTGTGTGTGGGGGGGGTATGTGTAAGTCTGTGTGTGTGTGTGTGTGTGTGTGTGTGTGTGTGTGTGTGTGTGTGTGTGTGTGTGTTTGCGGGAGGGGTTTTGTTGTGTGTGGGTGTGAGTGTCTGTGTGTGAGGGTGTTTGCATGTAGGTGTGCGTGTACAAGTATGTGTGTGTTAACGTGTGTGAGTGTGTACGTGTGCATATATGTTTTTATGTTTGTGTGGGTGTATGTGTTTACATGTACATGTGTGTGCATGTGTGTGCCTGTATGTGTGTGTTTGTGTGTGTGTGTTTGTGCTCTAGGCTCGGGCGCAGGTGCACTGCTGTTTTTCTGTTTTCACTTTTCAAACTGTAACCGTCTCCCAAACACTCGTGGTTTCAGACCATGTTTTGCAGCAGCACACACACACACACAGCCACACACACACACACACACACAGCCACACACACACCAGCACCCACACAAACATACACACACACACCCACACACACACACTGAACCTGTGTGCAGCCAATCAGAAGCCAAATCACAAAAACATTATGCTAATGTCCTCGCAGACATCTGGTTCTAAGTGTTCATTTGGGGCTTCATATCAATCATGGGGAAAGCGAGGCTACCTGTTCCAAGGACACGCGCACATGACAAACGCCCCGTCCCCATCATTCATTCTGTCCGTCTGTCCAGTAAATCTACCTGGTTATGTTAGCTCCGCGGTTGATAGACATCTCAGTAGTTTGACTGAAAGGTGAGCTTCCCATCCAAGGGAATAGTTCAAAAAACGAAAAAAAGAAATCCATTGAATTCGATGTTCGTATTTTAATATCGACAAGACTTCAGCTCTGAATCTATAGACTAGAGTTTACTGTGCTGTAACACTACAACATGATGACATTATGTTTTCTGTGCATGTCTCCGGTCTCGTCGGGTGCATGCGTTGACACGCTTTGTGCTTCATTTGGATGTTTCATGGATGCCTGCTTCTTCTCTGCTTTGTCTTCTTATCTTTTTTGTATTTCAGCTCCTTTTTTCTTTGCCCTCGAGTGGCTACTGCCACCATTGAGAGTAGGAACGTTTTTAATGACTTGCCTGGTTAACCTCCTAAGCCCCAGGCCCTTTTGTGGTTAATACTCGCCTAAAATGACATGCCCAAATAAATCAAGACTAGCTCTATATCTGTCTGGTTTACATGCATGAGTTGGGGCAATCACCATCAGGGCTGTGAACCTGTCACTATCACCATTTCAGACTAAACCAACACAAAGCTTTATTAAAGTACAATAAATAAATTAAAATCAATAGCGATTATTTTCTGTGTGTGCACTTCACTTGCAAGATGTAAAGTACTTGGTCAATGGTTATTTGAAACCTGAACACTGTGCCATGGATCTTTACACCTGCACTAAGTACACTTTTCCATTAGCAGCCTTGACTGGCTTGAGTTATAGCTATTTTCACAATTTGTTATATAAAGAGAAATTCCCTGAATGGATCTACTAATGGATTGGTTTGTGTTTATTCTTGAAATTCTCTAGATAGGATAAGTTATGGAGTAAAAAGCTGCGGTAGAAAGGTCACATAGTGCAGCTTTAATACTGCAGCAACGTACAGCGTGGGACATCACCGTCAGACCATGTCAGGAATGATCGGGACTTTGAGACGGCGGTACATTCTTTACTCGGTCTCTCTCCCTCCCTCTTTTATGTAACACCACGCCTGACATGCTTGTTATGTGCAGACAGGGCTGTCAGACATTTCAAATTACACTCCAGCTGACCGCCTCAGTCATGTCACTCAAACATCCCGAGAGGTGGAGAAGATAAGTGTTGATGCTTCAGCTTGTGGTTTATCTCAGATTGGAGAAGGTTGGTGGGAGGGGGCCAATTAACTCTCTAGGTCGATTGAGATCTATTAACGAAGCCTAATGTTCATTGCCTCAGTACAATTATAGCCACTCAGACAACAATATAAACACATTTTAGCTTTGTTTTTCATTCCCATAGACGTTTTAAAATGGAGATTGAGCCCTAATAATATAGTTTAAAGTGGAGGTATATAACTTTCTTAATAGAAAAGCTCATGTGGTTAATGATCATTGTTGCTACCAGCACAACACTACTGCTTGGTTTCGGTGTTCTTTCTCTGTAAATTTAGAAAGTAAATTCTTAATAAGGCTGGCAAAAATATTGCAGAGCAATCCTCGACGCTGAGGTCCCCAGGTGGAGCCGGTTTAACAACGGCAATGAAACCTCTCTATAAAGTCTAATATATATATCGTCTTCATTCTGGTTTATTCAATAATATTAAGTGAGATGATTCACTGAATGGATCGGGGCAGCCCACCTGCCAGTAAACTGCAGTCACACACAGTTAACCTCAAATGTGGAAGTCTTTCTGGGCCAATGAAGCGTCTTGAGCTCTGTCATCCGCAGTCATTGTCAAAGTTAGCACACGTAAGAGCACACTTCAGGTCTCTCCATCGAGAGACCAACTTAATATAATACGTTTCTTTCATTTATCTCTCCGGAAAGACGAATTCCAGGTCCACGTCTCGGGCTCAAGGGTAAGCAGAACTAACTTATTATTATTAAACATACTCTATGATTATGAAAATCATGAGCAACTCTTTGGCGATTCGATTGCATTTGCAACGTGTTTCCCCTTTCAGTTGTAGAAAATGGCTTAAATTGTTGATGAAATTTACAAATATATATACCCACCTACAATGTATACATGTTCAGCTGTTGCGTTAATAATATGAAACTACAAAAAATGCCAATATAAAGTATAACCCGGACATTACTAACTACTATTATATAGTAGTGTAACATTAATAGCATATGCAGTTGTATTTGATGTCTTGTGTTCATTACATGTAATTATTGAACGTTAACTATATGTTGCAAGAACCCTTTACCCTTCATTGACTGTATGTTCGCCAAATACTTAAAATCATTAAGATGTGGAAGCTAGCCAACAGCCCCTTGTTGTTTTTCTCAGACAGTGAATTCCAACACCACAACAAGGCACAGCTGGCCGGCATCATTACTCTGTGTGTTGTCGTTGACACGCAGACACCTGGGCAGCAGTGGCATGTCTCTGCAGCCCCTCACTCCCGTGAACTGCGCCAGCCTCATCCAACCGGGCTGCACCCTGCTCCAGCTGGACGGGGACCTCCTGCTCTTCGGCCAGAAGGGCTGGCCCAAGCGCTCGTGTCCCACGGGGGTGTTCGCGGTGCGTCGGACGCAAGGCAAGCTGAAGCTGAGGGCCATCTCCTTCTCCAACGACTCCTGCTACATCCCGCCGCTCCGCTGCCCCGCGGTGGCCCGCAGGGACCCCCGCGACGGCTTCCCCGAGGGCTACCTCATCCACGGGGGCCGCAACCCCAACAACGACATCTCGGCCAGCATGTACCTGCTGACGGTGGACAGCAGGGGGTGCAACCGCAAGCTGATGCTGCGCTGCCAGGAGCAGGAGCTGGCGGGGGATCTCCCGGGGGCGCGCTACGGCCACAGCCTCAGCGTGGTGCGGAGCCACGGGAAGACGGCGTGCGTCCTGTTTGGGGGGCGGTCCTACAGGCCCGCGGCGGAGCGGACCACGGAGTGCTGGAACAGCGTGGTGGACTGCCCCCCCCAGGTGTTCCTGGTGGACCAGGAGTTCGGATGCTCCTCGGCACACACCCTGCCGGAGCTCAGCGACGGCCAGTCCTTCCATGTGGCGCTCGCCCGCGAGGACTCAGTCTATTTCCTGGGCGGCCACTCCACCTCCTCCGACGCCCGGCCCCCCCGCCTCGTCCGCCTGCGGGTGGAGCTGCTGCAGGGCGGTCCGGCGCTGTCCTGCGAGACCCTGGACACGGGCTGGTCCTCCACCAGCGCCGTGGTGCTCCGCCCCGGCCCCGCCCACAGGTACATCATCCTGGGGGGCTACGGCGCCGACTCGCAGAAGAGGATGGAGTGCAGCGCGGCGGTGCTGGACGACGACGGGATCCGCTTCGAGGCGGTAGACGCCCCCGCCTGGACGGCGGACATCGCCCACAGCCGCACCTGGTTCGGGGGGGCCGCGGGCCGGGGCAGCGCCCTGATCGGAGTCCCGTCCGAGGGGAAAGCCACCCAGCAGGACGCGCATCGCTTCTATGAGGTGGGCTTCCGGTCGGAGGAGGGCGAGGAAGAGGAGACAGAGGGCGGGGCTCTGGGCTGCAGCCAGGGGTCCACCGACCTGGAGGAGTCGCCCCCCCTGGAGGACTCGGAGGAGCTGTACTTTGGGAGGGAGCCCCACGAGCTGGAGGACAGCAGCGACGGGGAGCAGGACACCTACAACGAGGACGACGAGGAGGACGAGTCCCAGGCCGGCTACTGGACCCAGTGCTGTACGGGCTGCCAGCTGGAGCCCGACACCTGGGAGCCGTACTACTCCACCGAGCTCCACCGGCCCGCCATGATCTTCTGCTCCCGGGGCCCGGAGGACGGCCACTGGGTCCACGCACGCTGCATGGAGCTGACCGAGAGCCTGCTGCTGAAGCTGTCCTGGGGGAGCACCAAGTACTTCTGTCTGGACCACGGGGGCCTGCCGCAGCAGGAGATGACCCCGCCCCGGAAGGTGCTGCCGATAAAGCACAGCCCCTTGAAGAGCAGCCAGAAGAAGAGGAGCCCCATGCTGAAGCTGAGCCCGGCCAAGAAGAGCTTCCTCCGGAGGCTGTTCCAGTGACGTCTCCGCCCGTCAACGGAGGCACTGCTGTGGTGGTGGTTGTGGTGGGGGTGGGGGGCAGGTGGTGGTGTCATCAGGGTGCGTTATCTGCCCACACAGTCATCCCCCTCTTCAGAGCACTTGTTATGTTTATCGTGGTTAAGTGTGGATTTAATTCTGTTTTCATTCAAAACTGAACGTTCATTTTCTGGATTTACTTTTGTAATAAAATGAATTAATAAAATGTGTTTGCGTCGCCTTGCTGTCTGATAGTTTCGGTCTGTGAATGAAGAGGATCAATTTTGTGGAGAAAATCAGTCTTTTACTAGCTTCTTTAATCGCTAATGGAAATATATTTACATCGTTTATTTCCACTGTCGGTTCTCTTTTAAAACAAAACAAAACATAGTGCACACATTACACCTACATCGTAATGAGTGTAAACCCATTACATACACAGAAAGCTTGTGACTACAATAATTGACATCTTATTTCACAACATTTAAACATAAATTGGATTCTAATTGAGGTTGAGAGGTTGTTTTCTTTCTGAGCGTATCGTTTGGATGATAATTAGTTTTGAAACAAATTCATTAAATGAAATTCAATGCAGTGCCTTATGAAGTCCAACAACATATCAGAAATACTATTCAGCACGTACATTTTATTTGAATAACTTTATTCTGGAAAATACAACACACATGTTGAAAATAGAAAGCAAGAAAATATGTTGATAAGCGATCAAATATAAAAAGTCTATAAAAGACAAGACAAGAGGCAAGATAATCCAGTCAATCAATCAATCGAGCAAAGAAAAGCTTTCTTCCACTCTGTTGGTTCACCTTCCTCTGTAAGTCCCCCCAAGCAGAAAACATATGCAAAATAAGGCATGATAAACTGTATAATAAGGAGCTCATGAAATATGCTCAGGACAAAGACAACAGGGTGTAATGCTTCATAACAAACCGCGCAGTGTTTCTGTTGTCTCAACAAAAGGTCAGCGTACGCTCTATTTCATGTTCTGAGGTAGAATACATATTATTTCTATCTCCCCACAGCGCAAAACAACTAAAGGAGATAAAATTGGTTCAAAGTGACCTGATGTCCCTCTGGGACCCCAACCAGAGAACTAAGTAATCATTTTCAGAGGGCGCCCGTGAAGCAAAGATCATTTTGGTCTCTGTGATTCCATTTTTGTTCAAGCCCAAATGATATATTAATACCTGGGCCATAACTGGGGACTCTAACACAATTTCTAGGCAATGACTTACAGTGGTTTCATCTGTTTCCATAAATAATCTCTCTGTATAAATGTATAAATGTGCCATAGCCGTGCTATACAATAAACTGCTCAATATTTCATCCGAGGACGGAGAGAGAAAAAACCTTTCAGAGGGAAACACCAAAGAGCCCCCTGTCTCTTATATCTGCACTCTGTGAACCTCGGCGATGTGTTGCACATCATTTAAAGTGTATATTGAAATGGTATGTAGATAGTACTGCAGATAAATGCGGTATTCTGCACACAATAATAAATCGACCCATATAAAATGCACAACTGCTACACATCCAAAATATAGTAAAAAACGTTGTGTATTCTTTTTAATGAAAGACATAATAATTGATAAAAAATACATTGAGGATAATACACACACCGTGTTGAGGCGGCTGAGTATAATTGGCCATGTTAAAAACCTGGAGCATCCAGGCAGATATCCACATCGCCCTCAGCCACAGCCGGTTCAAAGCAGGCGTTCAAAACCTTGGCGGAGTTTTTGTGAGCCTCCATATACTTCTGCAAGTATTTAGAAGTGTAGAGCCAGTGGTGCTTCAGAACATCCTCCAGCTCAAAGACCTTAGACTGGCGGGCGTTCATCTTACGAAAACGCCGAAACAGTTTGTTCGCCGACTCGTTCCCCTCGCTCGCCCAGGCCCCGATGGAGCCGTCCCTCTGTATGATCTCCGGCACGTGGGCCAGGGTCTTGTGCAGGTAGTTGGTGATCTTCCCGTTGTACCTGTAGCTGAACGTGGAGGCGAGGAGGTCGGCGAAGCGCTGGGAGTTGAAGCTGTAGCGACACAGCTGGTCGGGGCACTCCGTGGCCGGGCTGGTGGCGCGCCACACCGGCTTCATCTCCAGGTAGATCTCCATCAGCTGCCTCAGGGCCTGGCGCCGGCTCTCCGACGGCACCAGCTCGCACACCGCCTCCACTGCCTCCACGCTCATCAGCTTGCGGGCGTAGTTGCCGTTCATCCTCATCACCGGCTTGAGCTTCATGGTCTTCCTCAGCTGCTTGTCCAGAGCCGCTCTCCAGCTCCGCCGCTCCTCCCTGCTCGGGTTGGTCTTCTGGAACACCTCGCCGATCTCGTCCTGGAAGATCTTGTAGAACTCGGTGGCGTTGCCGATGTCGCAGTGCAGCGCGTCCAGCGTGGGGTGGGTCTCCAGGAAGGGCTTGGCGGAGATCCCCTTCACCCGGTCCCTAAGCTCATCGGCGGACTCCGAGAAGGGGTTGGTCCTCCAGGTCTCGTAGCGCTCCAGGTTCTCCTGGTGGCTGCGGGTGACGGAGTGGAGCACCATGTTGTTGGCGGCCTCGGCCCGGGTGGAGTCGCAGAGCGTGCAGACGTAGGTGGAGCCGGAGGCCTCCATGCCCTCCACGTCCCGCACCATCTTCTCATCATAGCCCGATCCCCGGAAGCGGAAGCTGAAGAGCCGGGGAAGCCCGCCGATGGAGAGGATGAGGCGGCTGCGCTTTATGGCGCTGCGCTCGGCCGTCACGGGCCCCAGGACGGCGGTCAGCGTCTCATGGTCCGACTCGTCGACGAACATGAGGCACAGCGGCTTACAGGACAGCTCCGAGTTGGGCTTCGGCTCCTGGAAGATGATCACCTCCCCAGCGTTCTCCGCTTCCTCTCCGTCGTCGGCCACGCGCAAGGAGACGGACATGACGGTGAAGGAGAAACGCACCGCCTTCTCCGGGACGGCCGGCCCCCCGCCGTGCTTCTCGCTCACGTCCCCCATGCCGTCGCAGGACTCCTTGATCATAACGGAGAAGCCCTCAGTGCACTCGCTGTCATCCAGACCTTGCTGCCTCAGCCCGTCCATGATGTCCTCCTCCAGGTCCTTGAGCGCCGACGTCAGTGCCACGTCGTAGCGGAAGCGGCGGGTGATGGTGTCGGCGGGGGCGTCGTCCACCGAGGCCGCCCAGCCCGAGAGCCCGTCGATGATGCCCACGTGGCAGGATGGCGAGACGCTCGCCAGCGCCGGCTGCCACTCGGAGGCGTGGAACCCCGGGAGGAGCTCCTTTTCGGTGGCCCGGAGGGCGTGCAGCGGCTGGAAGATCTGCCGGCCACTGGTGGCCTTGACGGTGCGGTACATCTTGTGGTACTGGCTGCAGCTCAGGAAGGTGTTGACACGGATGGCCAGGCACACGGCGGTGGACAGCCCGAAGCATCTGGCTGCAGCGGGGGGGGGGACCAGCAGAGAGACAGGGGACAGTGGGGGAAGAGAACAGACTATATTAGTACGTATTAGAGGTCTCATCAAAATGTCACACAAAGCACCATTCTCGTACGATGTTCATCGTTAGACATCTCAGTAATTGATCGCATCCTATGTCATGAGGGGTCAGGGGGTGACAGGGGGAGAGCGGCTGAAGTGATGAATTAGCTGCAGATTAAAACAGACACCATCTGGTCTCTATTCCCCAGAGGATGCCCCTCGTAATTTGCAGACACAAGAGCGGCTGATGTTGTTGTGATACTAACAGCCCGATGACAAGGGTTGTTATTGAGCATCAAAAGGAAAGCTAGAGACAAAGAGACAAATGAAAGACAGAACATGTCAACATAATAACAGACGGAAATAAAACAGTCGTGAAAGGCTTTTCAATCAGGATCCTCGACTCACTTCATGTCAATCACTGGCCAGAAAGCTTTATTGTTTATCTGATTGTGTTGCTCTATGACAGAAAGAGACCTTAGAGCAGGGCTTCCCAATTTGGGGCCCGCGGGCCAAACTTGGCCCGCGACCGATTTTATTTGGCCCGCGCCTTACCCACTGTATATATTATTGTTTTCCGCCATCAGTGCTCGGAATCTGCGCTCGCTCTCATTGAATATTATTTATTGGTGCACTTCCATTCCTGACCCTTGAATAACAATGTGATACATTGATGGTAGGGTGGCGCTGTTGAGCTCCTATCCTGTTCAGCCGCCTCCCACATATTTGACTAAATATACAGAAAAATTTAAATTTTGGCCCACGAGCCTCCCCACGATTACATTTTGGCCCTCCACTGGGAGGAATTTGCGCCCCCCTGCCTTAGAGACTCTTCCACCGCCGTCTTACCTTGCATTATGGCCTCCAGTTCGTCCGCCTTGCGGTGCTCGTTGTCCGACCTCAGCGCCAGAAGGAACAAGGTGAGGCAAACGGCCTTCACGTCGCCGCCTTCCTCCTTCTCCGCAAACTGGTTCACCTCGCTCCTCAACCCCCGCAGTCGGTGCTTCTGGGCCCGGCGGGTCAGGGACAGCAGATGCTGCCGGGGTCGCCCTCCTTTGTTGGGGGTCAGGTCGTCGCAGGCCGGCGGTGGCGTCCCCCGCCCCCCCTCGTCCTCCCGCTGATGGGCCTCGCAGTGGGCCCTGAACCCATCCAGCCTCACCTGCTCCCCGCAGGTCCCGGTGGGGCAGCGGAGCGGCAGGGAGTTCACTAACGCCAGGAAGACGTTCGCCGGCGCCATGAGGTCCAAGGCGGAGCAGGGCTGGTTGCAAGCCGGGCAGTAGGGGCCCAGGGCGCGGCAGTACCGGACGATGCAGCCGTGGCAGAAGACGTGCCGGCACGGGGCCTGGACCGGCTCGGAGAGCAGGTGGTGACACACCTGGCAGGTGACGGAGCGGACCAGGTCCACGGGCAGCTGCTCCGAGAGGAGCCGGATGCCCAGGTGTTCTCTCTGGCAGTGGGTGAACCCTTTGGCCCAGTGTTCTTTGGGTCTTCTGGCACTGGCCTGGGGCTGGAGGCCGGGGCCTGGGTGGTGGTGGCGGTGCTGGGACACGGGTCTGAGAGGTCGCCGATCGCTGCTGGAGGTGCCGTCAAACGGGTCCCACTTGCATCTCTTCGCCAGGGTCTTGCCTCTGGAGGGCCCCCTCTTCTTCTTCCTCTTCCGGCCGAGGCGTTGGAACGACGAGGTCTTCCGGGCGTGGCAGAGGGAGCACAGGGCCGAGTGGGGGGTCCACTCGGGGACCCGGACCGGGGTGAAGCTGCAGAACCCCCCGCCGCGCATCACGGTCATCCAGCATCGCTGGCAGAACGACGGGGGGTGGACGCTCTCGAGGTCCCCCGTCACGTCGACCTTGAAGACCTTGCGGATGACGTCCGGCCAGGTGGTGAACTTGCAGCCCATCCTGCTCAGGGCGTTCCGGCACGAGTCCCCCAGATCCCCCTGGACCTCGCGCTCCGGCCCCTTCACCTTCCGGAGAGCGGAGCCACACAGTCGGCAAAGACACCTGCAGGGGGGCCACAAGCAACGGTGAAACTCTACAGACATGCAGCCATATCCCCCACCCAGACAGACATGCAGCCATATCCCCCACCCAGACAGACATGCAGCCATATCCCTCACCCAGACAGACATGCAGCCATATCCCTCACCCAGACAGACATGCAGCCATATCCCTCACCCAGACAGACATGCAGCCATATCCCCCACCCAGACAGACATGCAGCCATATCCCCCACCCAGACAGACATGCAGCCATATCCCCCACCCAGACAGACATGCAGCCATATCCCCCACCCAGACAGACATGCAGCCATATCCCTCACCCAGACAGACATGCAGCCATATCCCCCACCCAGACAGACATGCAGCCATATCCCTCACCCAGACAGACATGCAGCCATATCCCTCACCCAGACAGACATGCAGCCATATCCCTCCCCCCAGCCCTGAAATAAATTACAATTCATTTCATTTTTTTTAATAATGAGTCTATTTATATTCCTTTTTTTTTTTTTAGAATGAATCGTTATTTGCATTCTTTTTCTATTGTGTAATTATTTTAAAAGGCTTCTTCCAGTAGCATTAAGAATTAAATTGTGCAATTTAGCATCCATGTGTTGAATACAAAATAGTTCCTTCATAGTTCCTCTTAAAGAGAGCTTAAATAAAGATGAACATTGCCAAAGTGACACCATATCACACATCTGTACACGGTGGAATAGTATAGTACAGTCAGACACACACACACACATACCTGAGTTTCTCCATGTGCAGGTCCATCTCCTGCAGCTTACGATCTACCCTGTGACCCGGCCCTTCCACGTTCTCCTTGCTCTTCCCCCCCAGACACAGTTTCATCACACTCCCAGGGAGACCCAGGTGACCCTCCTCCCCCGACCAGGGGTCAACGGCGGCGGCGGGGGCGGCGGCGGGTAGGACCTCCGGCGGGGCTGCGATCCTGGGGGCCGTCTCGCAGGCCATGGTGTCCTCGTCGGTGGACCTCACCCTGAACAGTTTGAACTTCCAGTGGGAGAACTTCAGGTAGGGATGCTGCAGCTCATCCGGCATGGATGACCGCGGGCAGTCGATCTCCGGGTGCTCCGCCTGGACACTGCCTCTCTCCACTGCCATGGTGCGGTGCTAGAGTCCCAGCCTGGAGTAGGGAGGAGAGGGAGAGGGAGAGGGAAGGAGAGAAGGGTGGAGGTTATGGTATGGATGTATTTAAGATACAGGAGGAGCGAAGAGCAGAGGAAAGGGGAGAGGAAGAGGAGAGAGGAGAGGAGAGGTGAGGGAGGGGAGAAGAGAAAGGAGTGGAGAGAGGAGGGGGGAGTAGAGAAGGAGAGAGGAGAGGAGACAGGAGAGGAAAGAGGGGGAGAGGAGAGGGGGGACATCAGAGGAGAGGGTGTGGAGAGATAATGATAGAATAGGAAAAGATGGGGAGAATGGAGGAGAGATGGAGGCCGAGGGAGACAGGCAGGGCTTAGTTTCATCGTCTATTAGAGTATGACAATTTTTTTAGCTGGCTGTAAAAGCCTATTATTGGATGTAGAGGAGACTTAGTTATAAAAACCCTGGGTAGCCCACAGTGCCTTGACACTATTCAGACTACGCCGTAACCTCGCAGCTGACTCCATTCTGTTTGAATTAGGACAGCAGAAGCAGCCTCAAATCCCTCCGCCCGGATTGTAATGAGCACTGACCTACAGCGCCATACCACTCTGGAAGAGGAATTTAATTATCCTCATGAAATACATGAAATACATTAATTCGGGCATCAATATACATTCACAAATTAATTCCTCTCGTACCTGAAGCATTTTTCATTCCGTTTCTCATTTCACTTGTATAATTGAATTTCATTTTACGCAATAAGTCGGCTAATTTTGCAAATTCACTTTTCTTTCAACAGTTACATTCTCTTTGTTATGGTTCCAGGAACATCTGATGACTTCCAAAACCCTCAAAGCCTTTATCAAACCTCCTTAAAAGGTGCTTTGAAAAGGCTCTTTTGAGGAAGGTGAACGAAAACTGAATAATAAAACTCTCCCCAAAGAAAATGACCTCAATTCACATTCATTTACAAACTACTAACAGACAGTGAGGAACCTGCTAGCCTCATCGATAACGATACAATGGATCGATTATTATATCATTCGCCTGATCTGCTCCCTCACGGTGAAGTTCATAAGATAGGCAACGAATCATCAAACAGATCCTATGAATCCTGAGATCCTACTTCCCGGTCTTACCATGGCACCAGCAGCGGCCCACCGGCCTCACCCAGGTCCTGCTATCCATCCCTGTGCGACCGTCCTTTCATGTGCTCATGGCCCGCGAGGCATCACTGTGACATCCTCCTTCATTTCTCAACTCACTCTCTGTGTTATTATTTCACGAGCTGCTGAATCTACCCTGAGACAAACAGCTGAGAATGGGCAGGATGTGTGTGTGTGTGTGTGTGTGTGCGTGCCTGTGTGCCAGTGTATATCGGTCCGAGCCCATGTGTGTGTGTCTTTCTGTATGCCTGCATGCGTGTGTGCGTGCCGATGTGTCTCTGTGTGTGTGCCTGCGTGCCTGTGTGTGTGGATGTGTTTCCATGAGTGTGTGTGTGTGTGTGTGTGTGTGTGTGTGTGTGTGTGTGTGTGTGTGTGTCTGTCTTTGTGCCTGTGTGTGGGTGGGTGCATATGTGTGTCTGTGTGTGTGTAGATGCATGCCTATGTGTGTGTGTGTGTGTGTGTGCCTGGGTGGGTGGACGCGGCCCAGTATTTGTGTGTGCGGGGGTGCGAGCCAGTATGTGTGTGTGTGTGTGTGTGTGTGTGTGCGTGCCCGTGTGTGTCTGTTTCAGCTGCGCCCCTACCTTGTTGTGTTCAGCGTCAGCTGGCTGCAGCTCCCTCGGGGGTCTCCTCTCTGCATGAGGGCACAAGGGAAGCCTGGGAGCCTGGCTCAGCCTCGCTGGGCTCAGCCTCCGCGTGGAGCTTTATGTCTGGAGACTAGCCGGCTCAGCTGGCTGCGCGGAGAGCAGCGTGGCTTGGTTTGGTGGGATCGCTCCCATCTCCCACCATGGCTCCGCTATTTATACTGAGGTCCCAACAGTCACTTCAGGCCACCTGACACTGCAGCTGATGTGGAGGAGAGATGTGGTAAACTCACACACACAGACACACACACACACACACACACACACAAACACACATGTGTAAATGCACACAAACACACACAAAAACAAATACATGTGAACGCACACACAGACGCACACGTAAACACACACATAAACAAACATCACACAAACCCACATGTAAACTCGCACAAACATACACACAAACACACACACGTAAACACAGACGTACACACATCCATTCAGAAAGCGCACACACACATGTTTATGTGCATGTAACACACATATGTACGTACACATAAACACACATACACACACATACACACTTGTAAACACACCCACACCCACACCCACACACAAACACATAGAGACACACACACACACGTAAACACACACACACGTAAAGAGACACAAATGTAGATAAACTCACAGACATACACAGGTAAACACATGAAAACACACACAAACACACATAAACACAAACACAAACACACGCAATACACACACACACACACACCAGACCCCAGGAAGATACCGCTTCACCACAATGGGGGATCCTTGGTTTCTGACAGGAGGGGGGGGGGGTGTTGTTCTGTTGAACTACCACCTGTAGATCGGTGTCAGCAGGTGGTCCTGGTCTGAGACGGAGGGGCTTTCAGGGGCCGTGTCTGGTGAGAGGCCCCACTCACACACACACACACACACACACACACACACACACACACACACACACACACACACACACACACACACACACACACACATGTAAATGCACACAACCGTTAACACACATGTAAATACACACATGTCAACACGCACAAACACATGTAAATGCACACACACACACATGTGAATGCACATACACACACACACACACACTAAAACACACACATGTAAACGCACACACGTAAACACAAACACACACGCACACACATCCACGTATGCAAAATTCACAAAAAGACACACACACAGACGCACACACATCCATACAGTAACCGCACATACACACAAGTACGTCCACATAAACACACACACACACACACTTGCAAACACACACACGCACAAACACAGACAAACACACACATACACACACACACACACACAGGCACAGAGAGGCCCCTTCAGCACAGAACAAAACTCAACCGTCTCACGCTGTGCACACAAACCGTGTCAGGGCTTTTAATGTGGCGTTTTTACACCGTAACGGGATAAATATGGCAGAATCGATCAATGTTTACATTTACATTTCCCATCATCTTTCTTTTTCAATGCATACGTTCTAATTACTCATGCGATACTTAAAGTATCTCCCCTGCTTATCGTTCGGTCGCAATTCAAGTGCTCCTTTAAGTAGAGCACATTAATGTGATGGGATTTCGCCACGGGTAGAAAGAGTATTTGACCAAGATCAGCCTTGTTCGTAATTATCCAAGAGATGAATCTGGTCGAGGGGCCGCAGGGGGCCGTGGCTGTTGTGTTGCAAGTGGCAGCCAAGCCATTAGCCACACAGTCAGCAGCCTCCAAACAAGCTGCTGGTCGCCTTTCGTTCTACTCTGTTTAACCAGTGGGCTGAGCACCACCAGCCCCAGTGGTGCTCTAACCAGGGCTACACCCAGCCTCCACCCAGCCCTGCACTGCGAGCAGCCCAGGCCTCCAGCCAGCCCTCCGCCCAGCGCTACATACAGCCATCCATCTTGAGCAGCCCAGCCCGCTTTCAAGCCTCCACCCAGCCCTGAACTCAGCCTCCACCCACCCCTCCACCCAGCCCTCCACCCACCCCTCCACCCAGCCCTTTACCCAGCCCTGAACTCAGCCTCCACCCACCCTCCACCCAGCCCTTTACCTAGCCCTACACCCAGCCCTGAACTCAGCCTCCACCCACCCTCCACCCAGCCCTCTTCCCTGCCCTCCACCCACCGCTCCACCCAGCCCTTTACCTAGCCCTCCACCCAGCCCTGAACTCAGCCTCCACCCAGCCCTCTTCCCTGCCCTCCACCCACCGCTCCACCCAGCCCTTTACCTAGCCCTCCACCCAGCCCTGAACTCAGCCTCCACCCAGCCCTCTTCCCTGCCCTCCACCCACCGCTCCACCCAGCCCTCTACCCACCCTCCACCCACCGCTCCACCCAGCCCTGAACTCAGCCTCCACCCAGCCCTCTACCCACCCTCCACCCAGCCCTCTACCCACCCTCCACCCAGCCCTCTACCCACCCTCCACCCACCCCTCTACCCACCCTCCACCCACCCCTCTACCCACCCTCCACCCACCCTCAACCCACCCCTCCACCGTGCCCTCCACCCACCCTCCTCCACCCAGCCCCAGACCAGACCCTTGAGGAAGGGCAGATGAACGTTCGCTGGGTGCCCCCGCTCCGCTACCCGTCACTCGGTGTGACGGAGGCCCAGCCAGGAGCAGTGGTGTAGCTCAACCCAGCTCTGTGTGAACGCAGGCCACTGACCACGCCTCGGTTTGTGTGGAACGTGTCTGATATTGAGCTGCTGATAGTGGTGGAGGAGGTGCTGATGGTGGTGGAGGAGGTGCTGATGGTGGTGGAGGAGGTGCTGATGGTGGTGGATGGGGTGCCCGCGATACACCAGACGCAAAGCAACGCTCATTTCCAAGCCTAAGCGGATGATGGATTACGGCGAGATTGGCCGTGTCTATTTATAGTATGATATTTCCATTCATCATGCGAGCCCACTGCCCACGTTTTACTCACGTGACACACATACATGCATGCATGCATGCATGCCTACAAACAGATATGCACACACACACACACACGTGTTTCCGCAAACACACACACTCACGCAAAGTTCACACACACATACACACACACACACACACACACACAAAGTACACATTTACACACACACACACACACACCCAGTACACATATACACACAGTGCAATCATACACACAGTACAAACACACACAAAAACAGACACACAAAAGGTACACGTTATACAGAGTACACACATAAACTGGCGTACACACACACACACACAGACACACAAACAAATGTGTTTGTGCATTTGTGTGTGTGTGTGTTTGTGTTTGTGGCCAGTTTATGTGTGCATTGTGTGTATTTGTGTAGCTTTTGTGTGTGTTGTGTTCCAGCACATAGACACACACACTCGTTTATGTGAGTGCTGGAACATAATAAACACACACACACACACACACACACACACACGCACATACGTGTGTGTGTGTACCGTGTTCCATCACACACACACAGACGTGGACAGAGCTGCAGATGTCTGTCTAACAAACAAGCAGTGACCCCCTGAGACTCCTCGCTGCTACGTCGGCTAATTGACTTGTTATTGATCAACTGAACGACAGTTTGATTTATGGGCAAAAGGACCTTTGGAGACAGCCACCTGGCACAGACATGAGTGTTATGAATAGGAGGAGGAGGAGAGGGGAGGAGGAGGGGGAGGAGAGGGGGAGGAGGGGGAGAGGGGAGGGATGAGGTGAAGGGGAATGGTAGAGGGGGGGCGGAGAGGAGGCTGAAGGGAAGAGGAGATAGAGGAGGAAGAGGATGAGGGGAGGACACATTTCAGTACGATATATATAAAGAACTGTTCCAAGCAAACCAGTGAGACCATCAGTGTGAGATGATCAGCTTTCACCGCAGAACCTCCTCTATGGGAGAATTGTACACATTGTTTTAATTCTAATTGTCAGGATCAGAGGGAGCATTGTTGGCTAAGGATGATTGTTCATAGACCCCCTTGGCCCACTAGAAGTGTCATCTCTCAGTTTTCAGAACCCTTGTCTGTTGTTTTACCAGGCACAGATAAATACTCAACATGAATACATACACTATCCTCACCACACAAACAAATATACCTTCTAAAGATGTCTTCTGGTGGTATTCGGAGGTGCTATCTGACCTAAACATGAAATGTTGCATATTATCATATCTTTTATGAGGCTGTTAAAGTGTTAAAAGCTATTAGGAGCTGGTTTATCGTTGGAACAGCAATTATCCTCAACTTAATATTTTATGTTGGTGCTTTAAATGAGGAAAAACCTGAATTAACTCCCTCCCCATCCTAGGGGGTACACAGTGGTGGAAGTGTCATATTCATTACCAACCCTAACTTTTGGTAGATTAAGAAGGTTGGTGAGTAATGCTTCTCGGCAGTTCCAAAAGGAGACCATTCTCTTCCTCCAACGATAGGAGAATGATATTCATGCTTCTGCTTCTCTGGTCTGGCCTCAACTATTATTAGAAGTAGTAATAGTAGTAGTAGTCAGTAGTGGTAGTAGTATTAATAGTTAATAGTAGTTGTAGTAGTAGCAGTTAGACGTAGTAGTGGTATTAGTAGTGGTAGTAGTATAATTAGTTACAAGTAGTAGAAGTAGGAGTAGTAGTAGTAGTAGTAGTCAGACATGGTATTATTATTATTAGTAGTAGTAGAATTAGTAGTTAATAGTAGTCGTAGTTGTCAGTTGTATCGATCGAAAACATGGTAAAAACATGGTAGTAGATTTTAGATAGTATTTAGTTAGTAGTACTAGTAGTAGAATAAATAGTGGTTACAGTACTGACAGGCAGTATCAATATTATTATTGTTTTAGCATAAGCATTAGCATTAACATAATGTAACTCACTATTATTCTTATTCTTATCATTCGTACTATTGCTATAAGCGTGTGCAAGAACAAGAATCCGGTGTGGTTTTCAGTGTTTGAACAGGTTGCTTCTACCCGTTTCGCCACTAATTCTGATCCATCTCTGGTTGTCGCCCCTCAAGCACAGCCCCTTAAAATAACCCGTACTGAGTCATCATCACGAACACAGATGATGATGCTGCTTCCTGGTCTCAGTGACTCGGGAATCAACAGACAGGAAGAGAGAACGGGATTTCTGTGAGAGTGGGATAGAGAAAGAGAGAGAGAGAGAGAGAGAGAGAGAGAGAGAGAGAGAGAGAGAGAGAGAGAAAGTGGGAGGGAGAGTGGGATTGAGTGTGTGTGTGTGTGTGTGTGTGTGTGTATGTGTGTGTGTGTGTATCTGTGTGTGTGTGTGTGTGTGTGTGTGTGTGTGTGTGTGTGTGTGTGTGTGTGTGTGTGTGTGTGTGTGAGAGAGAGAGGGAAAGAGTGGAAGGCAGAGAGCGAGTTGGAGAGAGAGAGAGAGAGAGACAGTGTGTGTGAGAGAGAGAAAGAGAGAGAGAGAAAGAGAGAGAGAGAGAGCGAGAGAGAGAGAGAGAGAGAGAGAGAGAGGACGAAGAGGGGAATAAGTGAGTGACAGGGTGTGCGTGTGTCAGAGAGTGTGTGTGTGTCAGAGAGTGTGAGTGCATTCGTGCATGTGTGCTTGTGTGTATGTGCGCATGTACATGTGCTTGTGTGTGTAAAGAAAGAGAAAAAGACAGTGAGAGAGAGAGAGAGAGAGAGAGAGAGAGAGAGAGAGAGAGAGAGAGAGAGAGAGAGAGAGGAAAACAGAGAGAAGTTATCTTGTGTCAGGGAGTGTGAGGGAGAGAGACACAGAATGGGGGAGCTCAGCTAAGGGCTGGGGACACAAAGAGGCTTTGGGCTGATTGCAGTCTGTGACAAGTCAAAGTTGGAAGAGATCAAGCCTTCCAAGCAGAACTCTGTGAGCGAAAGGTTCACAGTAAAGAAAAAAGACCATCGAAAAACTCCAGTCACACCAAAGCTTAAGGGAAAAGAAAAAGCAGGGATGAATCCTGTTGAGAGGGTTCTGTCTACACAGCCCCAAACAAGGAACAAAATGTCACCATCACAATCTATATTTGAACAAAACCGCATGGCGCGAGGGCTAAATGTTTTGGGGGTTGCATGGGATCTATTGTTGAAGAGTTTTTCATCGTTAAAACCTCTTCAAAGCCATGCTTCGGAAATGTAGGGTAAAGCAATGTGGGTCAATCCATCATCTCCGATATCCTAGCGCTGCATTTAAAGTCGCATGGCTGCCACCCGCTCTCTCCTCGTTGATTGGTCTTCGATGGCAATTGGGGTACGATTTTTGCTTCCTGTTTTACAGAATTGCACAGAAGTTTGTCCGCTTCCGTTTCCTTCTTCCTCCACACAGGAGGAAGAACATCATGGAATCACTTTGTCTCGGCGGGCAAAGAACCACGTCTTATTGACCAGGAAGTGACTGGCTCAAGGGAACCTTTGGCTACGTCACTTCTGGAGGAAATCCAA
Organism: Pollachius pollachius; assembly: GCF_949987615.1. Lineage (NCBI taxonomy): Eukaryota > Metazoa > Chordata > Actinopteri > Gadiformes > Gadidae > Pollachius > Pollachius pollachius. The sequence goes on from NC_136942.1 coordinate 9,593,428, forward strand.
TCGGACAGTTTTATTGGATGAGACTTCTGTCTGGACAACGGACAGACACATAGCGCCTGTAAAGTTCCCAGACAAACTTTTCATCAGTGCAAGGGCAAGGAAAAGTCGGGTTTGTACAATAGGTCCGCTTTAATACTTCCCTACCAAGATCAGTATGTACATCGAGTGCTTTAGCGCAACACACTATGGTTAAAGTTAATTTGTTCGAATTGGCCTAATGGCCATTCGTAAGCTATTTCAATCAGGAGAGATTGGTATTTATAATGAACCTCAACATTTCTTGAAACATTTGGTGATTAGACACCTTCAAATTATTCTTTATGGATCCATGAAGTTTGGCGGGATATGCTGTTTATTCCTGATGGTGACCAGACGCTCGTGGTGGTGTATCTATGGATATGACCCCACTGATGGGGTCTAGACCTGGTGGTGGTGTGACTATGGAATTATTTCTCCTGATGGTGTTTAGACCCTGGTGGTGGTGTGACTATGGATTTATTTCTCCCGATTGTGTTTAGACCCTGGTGGTTGTTGGACAATGGATACCCTGGAGTACACCATCTCTTTCTCCATAGACAGGTGGAGGTTAATCCCGAAGCTGGAGGCGATGGAGGAGGCCTGCAATGAGCCTTGATGAAAACAACAGACAAGCGACAAACATGAATGAGAGATGTTTATATAGTCTGCGTGTCGGTGCGCAATTCTAATGTTCTGAGGCATGAGGTCCTGATTGGTTGAGTTATGAAGGGGCGGGGCTTGCGATGACTAAGAATGTAACATAGAGAGATACGTAGATAAACAGGAGAGGACTGTCGTCTTCCTGATTTAACCTTTGCTGTAGCTGCACGCGAGGAGTTTCTGAGGATATCCTTCTTGATTCGACTGCCTCTGTACGAGACGATTTACATTTAGGAGCGCTCGCTGCGGAAACGCAGGGAGGGTGGGGGCCAGGGCAGGGAAGAGTGAGACGATTTTATCGTCTGTTTCAAAATGTTGCTCTCCTCACCTCTGTTCCGCTCTCTCTCTGGATTACAACTCTCGCATCTTATACCGACATCATCTTTAAACACATTCCCCCACAACCACCTCTGGCCCTCGTGTCTGCCCCGTTCACTCACTGCTGAGAGAGAGCCACCGGCCCCCATGTCCTCCACTGCCCCCATCCTTCATCCACGGACATGATTGGTAAATGAATACCCATGGAGGATGAGTCCAACACAGAGCCATCCATCAGCCACAGCTGTCAGAAGCAAGCGCTCTCCATCACACCGGCCCCTCGTACCCGGCCGGCCGACGGGGAGAGCCCGTCTCCCAGTCAAACGCTCTGCTCCTCGTGGTGGGAGGAGGTCTTCCCTCGACGCTGGCTAATCATAATAATAATAATCATCCATTTGATGGTTTTAATGAGGATCGTTCATTACAGGGCTGCCTCCGTCTTCCAGCCTGTGTACGAGGAGGAGAGGAGACAGCCTGAGACAGATGAGCCTGGAGATCTCCTCATGGGGCCCCCTGCCGTCCTGTTGCTGCGCTTGTTATGGTAGTTGTTGTGTTGTTGTTGTTATTGATGGAGTTGTTAGCATTGTTGTTGCTGTGGATCAGCAGTGGCCCACACACGCGAGCACGCACACACACACATACACAAATGCAAACCCAACACAAACATTGACGCACGCGCACACACTCATAAGCACATGCACGCACAACAAGCACACACCCACACACAGTATCTCCCAGCACATCCCCGCACAAGCAGAAGACAAGCCTGGCACCACAATATCTTTCAAGTCCAGCTACCCAAATATTCGCTTTGTTAGCCGCTCCGAGTCTTGGGAGTGCATTAATTCCTTCCGAGCCCTGCATCATACCTCCCCCGGAGGCTCTGTGCAGTTATTTTAGATTTGGATGAGTGCCCTTCCTCTTCTCTCCTCGGGTGAGTCACACAATATTGAGAACAACTTAAGCCCCTGCAACCCGAGAGCAGGCAGTTGAAACCACATTCTGACAAAGAAAAATATAAATAGGAATCAGATTACCACAGCAAACACACCCACGGTGGCGGTCAACGAGATGCACAGGCTAGCACGGGATTCTGCCCCTCGGCCGCATCCCTGTTTCAAGCACGGTAAGTAAAGCGGCGAGGAGTTCCAGAGGGCTTTGCGTCGGCGGGTCCAGATGGATGCTGCTGCTCCTCAGTCGGTAAACCCGGGGAATGGAACCTGCAGCAGGATCGGCCAGAGCATCCGAAACCATAGGCGGCATGTGGCTCAGGAGGTAGAGTGGGTTGGCTGGTAACGGGTAGGTTGCTGGTTGCTGGTCCTAGCTGAGTGTTAAGGTATCCCTGAGCAAGACATCTCACCCTTACTGCTCCCGACGAGCTTGCGGTCGCCCTGCGCGGTTGACTCCGCCGTCGGTGTGTGAATGTGTGCATGAATGGATGAATGTTAGGCAATATTGGAATGCACTTTGAGTGGCCACTGGTTAGAAAAGCTCTGTATAAATGCAGTCCATTTCCCATCTACCAACACCAACAACAACTTTGGACTCAATACGAGCAACAGTCCTCTTAAATTCTTAGTTAGGCATTGCTGTGTTTACGTGGTGTTTGCGTCTCAGTGTATTTCTTCGAGCCGAGGCTCCGTCCGGTGTTGTTTTACTCAGCGGAATGAGCGGGCCTTCCAGTCTCATCTGTATTTGAAGTGACTGGTCGAGTTTGAAGGTATTACCCAAACGAATCGCTAGGACCCGCCCGCCCACCCACCCGCTGTAAAGTAAAGGTAATGGGAAGTACAACCCTCTGAAATGGTTGTCTTGCATCGATTGTCCTTTAAATGTCTTTCGAATTGGATTCCGGTGGTGGAAGCAATCTGAAGGGGCTTTGTGTTCCAAGGGTGCTGTTTAAATAAACATACCTAACTTGAGCCCTGCACCATGTTTCTCTACGGCCGCGGCTATTTCCTCTGTGAAATAATCTCTTTGCTACCGAATTTGTCGAGAATGGAACACCCCACACACGCCTGTCGACGAGTACATTTATCCAGGGAGTTTCACTAAATAACTCATTTTATTCCGATGCACTTTTACACCCCGTCCACCGTGGGAATATCTCAGCCGATGCTAACTTCATCGGAGGGTGAAAGCTGTAACAGTAGCGATGGCTCAAGCCACTAGAGGCTGCTGATTGGAAAATGTACATAGTGCAGCTTTAAAATACTAGCATGTCTGTCTGTCTGGTGAAATTCACAAGAGGGAAGGGAACCAGGCAAAGTGAATGAATGAATGAAGGAACATAAAGGAATGAATGGTTGATCAAACACATGAGTGAAAGGCACCAGGCAAAGTGAATGAATTAATTAATTAATTAATGAATGAATGAATGGCCGAACAAACACATGAGTGAATGAATGGCCGAACAGACACATGAGTGAAGGGATGAAAAGTTTGGGTCCTGTGGATCCATGTGGGAGTGTTCTTAAGCGGCCCTAACTTTCTGTATTTCCCCTCGTGGCTCCAGAGCACTCCAGGCTCGGTCCTCCTCCATCCGTGTAATGAGCTAATCATAGCTCTGAGAACCAGGGAGGGAGGGAGAGAGGGGAGAAGAGTAAGACACAAAGTGTGTGAGTGAGAGATAGAGAGAGAGAGAGAGAGAGAGACAGACAGACAGACAGACAGACAGACAGACAGACAGACAGACAGACAGACAGACAGACAGACAGACAGAGAGACAGACAGACAGACAGAAAGACAGACAGACAGACAGACAGACAGACAGACAGACAGGGTGGGTGATAGAGAGCGGGGAGGAGAGAGGGACTGATAGAGAGAGGGAGAGTCAGGGGAGAAGAGAGAGAGGGAGAGTGAGAGAGAGGTGGGGGTTGAGGGAGAGAGAAAGACAGACGATGTGGAGAGAATGACAAAGAGAAAGAGAGAAAGCCAGGCAGAGAGAGAGAGAAAAAGAGAGAGAGAAAGAGAGAGAGAGAGAGAGAGAGAGAGAGAGAGAGAGAGAGAGAAAAAGGAAATGTCGCCCTGTGGGTACGTCAAGGAGGGGCGAGAGGAAAAAGTGCACTTTTGTTTTATTTCCGTCTTTCTTTGTCAGCCTCTCGCTGTCCCTCGGTGATGACTTCCTGCCAGAGACAGTCGTCTGCTTCCTGCGCAGCGCCAGAGATCTGCAGATTATTATTTTCCTGCTCCCTCCGACGCAGAGGGAGTCTGCCGGGGGAAATGTCAGGGGGTGCCGTGCCCTTTGCGACACCAGCGAGGTGACAGCGATCAGAGGGTGGGCCACGCGGGGGAGACGGCCCACACGCTCGCACCAGACAGACCCACACTCACCCGTCTCCCACACTCTACTCAGCGCATAACTTAAAGGAGTGGGAGGGAGAGACACATTGCGTCGCTAGTGGTTAGTGTTAGTGTGTGCGTGTGTGTATGTGTGTGTGTGTGTGTGTGTGTGTGTGTGTGTGTGTGTGTGTGTGTGTGTGTGTGTGTGTGTGTGTGTGTGTGTGTGTGTGTGCGTGCCTGTGTATACTTGTGTGTGCGGGCATGCCTGCATGCGTGTGTTTGTTTACTTGCACGTGTGTGCACATGCATTTGTGTGCGTGTGGATGCACATACACGTATGCCTGTGTTTGACTGTGTCACGTGGGCGGTTGCGTTAATTGGTTCATTTACTCAAGAATAAAAACAGCGCATCACACACTCTCAACTGCACTCACTGACCTGCCGTACACGGTCACGTGAAGACGAGGAAGGACCTCTGAGGCGTTCAGTTGGCCAGGATTTGTAGTTCCTGGATGTGAATACATTAGGCAATGGACTGAATAGTTGAAGACCACTTCGGGGGGGGGGGGGGGGGGGGGGGCTGGATGGAGAGGATACAGCATTACATCACTGCAGTGCTGCAGAGTTTTGGGCTTAAGACAGGGAGTGAGGGAAAACACAATCCCAGCCCTGAAGAGAAGCTGCTTGCGCCTTCAGCACGCGGCGAGATTACAAATAAACACGGCAGGCGGGATCCGGCGGTATTGATACACTTCAGCCTCCGCGGCGACGCGGCGCTGAGCTGAAGACCGTTCTGAATGAGTAAATAAGGTCCTAGCTCCGCCGGGAGTCGGGGGATAGGAACGGGCCTGTTGGTCGTAACAATGAGTCACGGAAGATTGATTCCGCTCATGCTCTCTCTCTATACCCACGATCCCGTCGGCATCTCTGCCGTTCGACGTCCCGAAGGCTGCAGTTCACAGTCGTGCACACAGGTGCCATCCCTTTTCTTTCCACTGAGAGTCGGTTTCACTCAGACCTTGTGTCTCTGCAATTACCTTTTAATTACCTGCTATTACCTGCAGACAATTCTGCTACTCAGATGTATGAATGTTGGGACGCCCCGGCTTTGCCGTGCCGTGAGCGTTATGCCTCCTCCTCGGTCTCCCTGCATGGTGCTCTTGAGCACTATACGTATTGTTGCATATTGTTTGGTCATGTCTTGTCCTGTGCACTTTGACCTGCAGGAGGAGCTAGAGAGTTCCTGTGCTAATGAGGGAATTGAAGCCATCCGTGTTTATGGTTCCCGGGGATATAGCCGGTGTCCTGTGGCCTCATTCGGTCTGTCCCTTTGATCTGCTCTGGCCTGATGCTTTTGAGGTCTGGTTGCTGCAGATCGCAATGTTTTTTTCGTTATGAATTACACGTGTCATGCCAACGTGCATGACTCTCTTTACTTTTCCTTTTTTCTGACTCATGACAATAAATTAGATACGATTTTTTTAATTAACGTTTCAACGCTGTCTGTCTCCCTATGTCCAATGCCCTTGAGACAAGGCATTTGCGTCAAAGTACATTTGCTCTTTATATTTTCAATTTGCCTCTTTTTTTATTCTACCACTGATCTATAATTGCTGCTGTGGCTCCCAAATGTCCTGCCAGGATCAACAAAGTATTGTTTTATCTTTTTATCTTATCTTGCATTTTGCAAATGATGATGAGTGACTGATAGCGTGTCAACTGCAGACATCCTCTTCATCCACCCCTTGGGTGTATACAGACATATTCTCCTGATCCCCACTCATTACTCCTTTGCTACAATGCTTACACCATTTATCTCCTCTTGGTATTCTTGTATTCTTAAAGGGTAAGTCAACAACCAAATCAATAGTTTCAGTTGAATATGGATCCATTTGTGTCCCATGAAGTGTGACATTTCGCTGGTACCTTTGACTGAATTGTATAATGTTGTTGAACGGGTAAAACTCAAGACGTCTGCTACCTGTCGTTTTCTATTGGCTCCTCACCCTGGCTCACGCCACTTTGACGTGGGATTCAAACTACATTAACCATGCCCCTCGCATTTCGCCCGATGGAACATGATGCGTCCGTCTTTTTCTGAAAACCTTTACAACTGTAAAAACTGACAGCACGGATCGCATTGGTTTAAACTCGCAGGCGGATACTCTGCTTAAACCAGGTTTTTTTTTACTTTGCCTTTCATTTCCAAAACGTTCCATGCAACCACCCATCCGAAACCATTCCCGCCGTACAAGCACCCAGACAGCTAAACCAACATGCGAGAAACAGCTCATGATCACAAAGGGCAACAAAGAAGAGTCACTTCACGGCGAGGCGTCTCAGAAGCGAGCAGCAGCACTCTGTATGCAAAAGAACCCCGCCGTTACAGAGACTGCCGCCTCCGCCGCTGCTGACGGAGTATATTTCTCATTTAATTTCCTTGTTCACGGCCAGATAAGAGCAGAGAGCGGCAACGACTGAATAGAGTGGCGGCGAGAGGGGAGCTCGGCTTTGTGGAGGCGACGGAGGTGTCCGTACAATGCGGCGCGATAAGGGAAAGCAACGGGTGTAGCGAGCCAAAGATACACAGATGCCCGGAGTCAAAGCAGCAAATTAAAAAGCGCACACACACACCATCCAGGACCCGCACACACATGCACGCACTCACACGCATGCACACACACACACACACACACGCAAAGATAGAATCTAGTCAATGCACCTGTTGTGGTAGCCCATCCCCTTGATGTATCAACTCACTTATTTTCTACAAACAATTCCTGTCTCTCTCTCCATCTCTCTCTCTCTCTCTCTCTCTCTCTCTCTCTCTCTCTCTTTCTCTTATTTTTCCATTATATATTTTTTGGCTGCCAGACAAAACAAATGAGTCCCAGCATGACCAAATCGACCGAGGACAGCAATGTGTCCTCTCTACCACGTCCTCCACTATCTCTGCATCCCTTTGTTTGCTCTATCAGATTGTAAAGAAGTAAACTGTCTTTGCACTTGTTTTTATTTCTTCTATTCGACAAAACAATGAAACAGCCCGCACCCGATTTCTCTCTGCTCGCCAGTCGGTCCTCGCAGACAATAGGCAGGCCTCGGTCGGCCTGGCCCTGGCCAGCCCTGTCCAAAAGCGCGTTAAAACAAGTCACAAGGTGTCAGTCACTGTGGTTACGAGACAGAGGGAGGCACTGTGAATGCACCGGGGAGTGTTGACTTGCCCTTTCTCATTGTCATTAAGCACAAAGCTTTTCACAAAGCAGAGACAAGACGACGTCAAAATGTATTGTCAGGGTTTCTCGGATGGAAGAGGACAGTGGGATCCCATTATGTGACCCCTCTGTTATAATGTCCTTTCGGAGCAGGACGCCTCCCTCAGTGGACGCAAGCCTCGCTGTTCCTGAGACAAACAATGCATCCTGGGCACAAGTAAACCATTTAGGGACAATGCCAGCGGAACAACTTTACAGTATTGGAGTTCACTCCAGGAGAGTGGACCTCCATCATTTACGACTGAAGTGAGAGTTGTTAGCCAGGTGAACTTTGGGGTTTGTCTTCAAAACGATTTCCTACTGCTCAGGCTTTAGGCTTGAGCCCCTAGCCCCTGCGGTGGCCTGATGAAGCAGCGAGGCGGCATCGGGGACACGGCTGAGCTGCTCACCGCATTAAAGTCGACGTCGACTGTTGATGATCCGACCAATCACAGCCGTCAGACTTCGTAGCCATCCACCTTACTTATGTTTGGCCCAACGGCGGCGTAGTCTATAAATTTATCGGTACACCACTCCCTGTTCGGACTCACTTCTGTACCCAAGTCCGTTCTGTTACCCGAGTTACTTCTGTCACTCAGAGAGCAAGAACCAAGGTGGCTGACGGGTGAACAAGGCCCATGTCCATCTAGGGGTGGGCGGGGCCATCTTGTGGTGGGCGTGGCTTCATCTCGCAAGACAGAACTGGATCTGTTCATTCGAGGCCGGCGGCCATCTTGCCTCCTCCCTTTGATGAGTGTGGGTCAGCAGCGAGCCCGGTCAAAGCCCATACTTTCATCTGTAGCTGCTGGAATGGAAATAAATAAATAAGGGTATAAAAGTCAAAGAAGTTAACCACGTCTTTATCTCAATTTCCCTTTGACTTCTGCTAGCCCTTCTAACCCTGTCATCCACACACTGCCTGCCGCCGCTGGGTCCGAAATAACCAAGAGTGAGCTTAAAGAAATGTGATGAAACCGTCCTCGTCTTCCGGCCGCTGCACAGGCCGCCCGTCACTTTGAGGTGTGAATTCAAAATTATTTTAATAGCTTCAAACGCAGGCCATTGGCCAGCCTCCCCGGCCTTCTCCCATGTCTCGGACCTTTCATCCCTCCCTGTTCCCAGTTTTACCGCCTCAGATCTCTCTGCAAGACTAGTCTGCTGCTCTTAGGTCTGGGATCAAAACGAGAGCAGAGAGAGAGCGAGCGGGAGAGTGCTGCGGTCTGGCCTTTGACGCAAGGAGCAGTGGGTTAGAAGAGGAGATCAGCAGGAGTTTCTCCAGCCATGCTATAGAAGACGCACCTTCCTAGAGGGTTCAGCTGGCGCTCGGCCATCTTTTAAAGGTTTCTCGCCGATATACTGCTTCAGGGGGTGAGGTCACGGGAGTGGTCTTCTTTTTGAAAAGGGCTCATGAGTAAAGTTGTTGACTTGGATGAATAATGGACGGTCTGGTCCCCGCAGACCTCAGCGGACCAGGCTTTAGGGAACGCAGCAGAGAGGCCGGGAAATGGAACCAATAACCTGCCCGACGCACACACACATGCACCAACATGCACACCCACAAGTGCCTACACACACAATGAACACACACACATGCATACTAACACACAGACACATACACAGCTACAGACACACATACACAGGTGCATGCACAAACACAAACACACCATGCAGGCACGTTCACACCTACACCTGTGCGGGCACGGAAGAACACACACACTTACACACACACACACACACACACAGTCAGGAAATGTGAGTTTCCATGTTTTGTTTGTATGATTGTTGAAGGCCTTTATGTTTGTCCTTTTATATTTTGATTATAAGTTTATGCATTTTACTACTTGGGTTCATGTTCATTCAATGGATATCGTAGACATGATTCGAGATATATAGATGGTTAATCTTTTCTATGTAAAAAAAATGGAGGGAGATCTGAGGGACAGAGATAGAGAGAGAGAGAGAGAGAGAGAGAGAGAGAGAGAGAGAGAGAGAGAGAGAGAGAGGATGCCGTGGCATATTCAGAGCAGATTCAGAGCCAATGTGAAACTATCTTATGAGATTTCAAACTCCATCTCTCTTTTGTTCTCCGTCTTTATCCTTTCGTGGCATCTGTGTGTCTTTCTCTCCCTCCTCAGCGGCTCACTGGTGCCTCGCGTCTGGTGCCTCCCTGTGCCGTCACCGCTCACCCAAAAGCATTAACCTGTCACCCGAGTTACAAATGTTCCGACTGAATTATGTAAACCGCGGAGAAATAAAGCCACAAAAAGCGTCACGTTCTCCCTTCATTTCATCATGCATTACGTCCCCGGTTCGAGCTGAATGAAGAATGACTCATCCGACTGGAAGCTAGACTCTGCAACATGCAGGCCAAATGCATCAGGTTGGCCATCTCCAGAATATACTTGAAAATGTTAATTGCAGTAAATGAGGTCGAAGCATAGATGCGCACGCACAAACACGCGGCTCATATGCAGCAGGATACCATTAGTCATCAAATAAACGCAGTGCTTCCACATTCCGCCTCCTTTCATCCCGACATCCCGACGGCGCAACAGCTCCCCCATGAGGCCGAGCTGCGAACTACATGAAACGCCCTGGCTCACACAGACCATATTGTCCTCGGAAAGCAATCAAACACACACGCACACACACAAAAACACATAGTCCTGAACAAAAAAGCACACTCACAATCTCACACGCACACAAACACACATACAGTCCTCAAAAAACACACACAAACGCATGCGCGCATGCACACACATACATACATACATACTCGTGAACACAGACACCCACACAAACGCAAACCGCTCAGATTAGGCCCTCTCTCTGCGACACAAACACATATGTTTGTCATGCTAGGTTTTGCACGTGGCCTATCAGAGGACATGCTTTACCTGCTCTCTAATGCGATGAGGACACTGGCACCGAGGCGCACGCTGGCACCAGACGGCGGAAAAGACTGAAATTGCGTGACGGCGGCGCTCTAATGATTGATGGCTCCTCCGCCATCAACGCTCTTTTGACAATCTGCTTTCCTCTTTTTCTTTCTTCACCACCTGTCTCCCTAGTTTATCACATCCTTCATGTTGGATTTGTTTTTCCTGCTAGATTAAAAACGTCCTTCCTCACTCTTTGTCCCTTCATGCGGTTGTCATGGAGTTTTATTGGAATCTTCTCAAAGATCAAGCGGTTGAACTCTGAGGCTGAGACGTTCTTCAGACTCCATCCACTGCAAACGCTCACTGTTTGCTCCGGTATTACCGGGGAGGCAGCTATCACTTCTGTTTGTGATGGTGGCACCCATTGCAGGCGGTCTCTCTCCCCCTTGTTGCAGGAAACCACTATGAACCACAACACATTAATCACCTCCTGCTGGCACAGCAGCGTGCCCTTAGGGGTCAGAGGTCAGCACACAGTCTGCCGAATGAATACATCAGTTAGGACATACGCCGTAGGTAAGCACTTATGTTGATGCTTCGAGGGCCCTGACTCAACATGACCTTCAAGCACACTGTGCTCATTTATAGAGCAATTAAGTTCTACCTGATTGGTCCAATGAAAACCAGACTGAAAATCCTCTGTGGATTTAATAGTAAACTCATTAGCAGGATCCAACAGGGTGGAACTGCCTTTTAATTAGAGCAACACCTAATTATCGCCCAATTAACAGTCAGAGTGTGCAGAGTTTGTAGCGTGTAGAGCACCGTTTAGTGGGCGAGCGAACGCTGGGAGTCAGATTGCCTCAAAGCAGACAGAGATATTAGAAGTCACAATGTGTAAGATTGACCCCCCGCCAGTCAGCATGCGGGAGACTTCCAGAATCAAAGGAACTCAATAACGAGTGCTGTCCGCCTTGAATGACTGTGAAACCAGCTAGTGTAGCTCGGCTAGCTGGCTGGCTAAATCCGAGGGGTTTGAGAGTAGCGATAGCACGATTCTTGTAAATTAAGAGAGAGGTGTATATGTATATATATATATGAATGGTGTATATGTGTATATATATATATATTTATATCACTTATAGGATATATTTTACCGCTAACATTATTAGAATCACTATCGATTAGCATTGATTAAAGAGAGGTCCAGTGTGTGTATGTGTGTGTGTGAGTGTGTGTGTGTAAAATACAATAAGAACACGCACAACTCTTCGAAACAAACCAATACACTTTATGTTTCCAATGGGCTGATGGGCCTCATGCGGCCCCATGCAGTAGGACTTCTATCCCTATTGATATTACAAATCAGCGTCTGGTGTCACCGATGCACCCTGAAGTGGTTGGGGGCGGCATGTGGGCCAAGAGGTTGAGCGGCTCGATCCCCGGCTTCTCCTCACGTGTCAAGGTGTCCCTGAGCAAGGCACCTCCCCCTTGATGGCCCCGGACGAGCTGCCTGTCGCCTTGCGTGGTTGACTCCACCATCGGGGTGTAAATGTGTGCATGAATGGGTGAATGTGAGGCAAAATTGTAAAGCTCTTTGAGTGGCCACCTGGTAGAAAATGCAGTCCATTTAAGTGTGTATTTCCCATACTAGACACGCACCCATGCCCACTCTGAGAGCACCGGGTATCGCGAGCGGAGCAAGGTTCCAAAACTCATTAAGGACTTACTGGAAACGGTGTGAAATGTCCTGGGATGACGCGACACCATGTTCATTCATTAATGAGGAATACTTGGTTAAAAGCAAGCCTTTTTCCTGACAATCCCGGGAACGCCTTACATGCTGCGACCCTGCAAACTGTCGCTCATTAAAAACCACCTCTCTGTGAAAAACGTTCCCCTTTGTCGCCGTCTCCGCGGCGTTCCGGGATTTTTCCTGTGCGTCTGATTTGGATCTATTGCCGCCGAGTGTGACTCCAGCCCACCCCGGGAGCAGCCGTGTATTTGCACTGATCACTCTCTTCCCGTCACCTAGCAACAACGCACCGGCCTTCTCATACTCAAACCAAAAACCCCTCTAAAACCTTGTTGCATGGTTCTGCCAGTACTGTACCCAGCCTCGCCCGAAAGATAATCTCCAGTCCGTTCACCCACATCCTGCTGGTGGTCAGCTAATCTGCGAGTCGATTGGTCAGAACCAGTAGAGGCAGTAGCTCAGGAGGTAGAGCGGGTTGACTGGTAACCGGAAGGTTGCTAGTTCAGCCCCCCCCGGCACCCCCTAGCTGAGTGTCGAGGTGTCCCTGAGCAGCCAAGACGCCTCATCCTGACCACTCCCAAAGAGCTGGCTGTCGCCATGCGTCGTTGGTGTGTGAATGTTTGCATGAACTGTTTGTAAGGGCGCTTTGGATAAAAGCGTCCGCAAAATCCCATAAATGAAGAGGAGGTGATTGGTCTAACCGTCCCGCGCCAATCATTCCTCCGTCGTCGTGGTTACACCACCTTCAGGCTACTGACACCATCCTCCTGGGCTTGAAGTGCCCCTCCCTCCTGGCGTCAGTGCAAGGTTCTGAGTGGCTGCGGGAGACGGGAGCGGCGTTCTGCGAGAACAGGACGCACCTCAACAGGTCGGGCAGGGGGTCCGGCACGACGAACTGCTCCACCAGGAAGACCACTGGCTGGACGACCAATAGGAGGGCCCAGCCCAGCGCGCCCAGCCAATAAGAGGAGCCCAGGGCCGAGAGGTCGTGCTGGATCTCCTCTCGGTGCTGACGAGTGAAGAGCGCCCAGCTGAGGAGGAAGAAGAAGCCTGCAGAGAAGGGAGAAAAGGTTGAGCTTCTTGTGTTTATTCATTCATTCACTCATACATATTTAATCAAATTATATGATGTAATCCTCATGAAATGAATGCAGTTGTATCATGCTTAAAAAAATCCCTCCCATCTGTCTATCACTCTATCACTCCCATCTGTCTATCACTATATCACTCCCATCTATCTATTACTCTATCAATCCCATCTGTCTATCACTATATCACTCCCATCTATCTATCACTCTATCACTCCCATCAATCACTCTATTACTCTATCACTCCCATATATCTATCTTTTTCTTTTTTTTTATCTATCTATCTATCCATCCATCAACTTGTCTCAGGGGATCTGTGGGAGTTTCACAGAGTGCTAGTTAGTAGGCCTATCCGTTAAAAGATAACAGTTTATCTTCAACTGTGGGATTAATAAAGCACAGAGACAACTTATCAACCAACTCACCTGTGGGGACCAGAGTGAGGAGCAGCAGGGTGGTGGGGTAGAGGGTCTGCCCCGCCATGAGCAGAGACCGGGTGTTGGAGTAGGAGTGCACTGTCCGCGATGACCAGCAGAGGGCGAACACGAGGCACAGCGCCGCCGAGCTCACGGCCATCAGGGAGGACAGAAAACCGAACACTTGTTGCGCCTCCTGGGCTGAAGGGCGGGGGGAGAAGCCAAGGACACATGCGCAAACACACACACGCGAAAACACAGAAAGGTACGAAAGCGAGAGAGAGGGAGAGAGAGAGACCTTATAGTACCGGTATTCTACATGTTATTCAATGAGAGAGAGAGAGAGAGAGAGAGAGAGAGAGAGAGAGAGAGAGAGAGAGAGAGAGAGAGAGAGAATTTATAGTTGGCGTGCTGCTACAACCATTGAATGTATCATAGTAGAACAGTAGCTGCATAAGTATAACATACCCTCAGTCAGTGTAGAATACAAACTGCTAGAACGTTCCTTAGGGAAAATAGGTACTCTACTCCCAAACACAGCTCATGCTTAAAACCAAAAACCAACCAAAAACAAAAACAAAGGATCAGATAACTGGGGCTGTTCCTAAGGAGACCGTTGCGTTGTGCATTAGCCAGCATAGCTCTGATACACACAAACACTAGGAACACACACAACAGCATTGCGGCACACAACATGCCTGGTCATGTTAAGTGGTAAAACCAAAATGAAACCCGACCCCTCATAGCCTGGAGATAAGGAACACAGCCAAGGCCAAGTGAGCGGAAACAAACAATGTCTGAACACCGGTTACACTAGAAGATCCCCAGCCCAGGAAAACACATGAATGACCTTTCCTCAGTCAGAGGACGCCAGAGCACAGCTTCACTCTACACACACTCAGTCACCCAGCAGGTCATCCTGGATCAACGTCAAGCACGCCCCCTCTTTCCCCTCACCCCTGAAGAGGAGGCCCTCCGCGCTCTCCTCCGTCTGGGGCTGTCCAGTGTGGTTCTGCTCCATCCACAGCCCCCCCCCCGCGAGCCAGCAGGGGGTCCACACGGCGTAGCACACACACAGGCAGCCCGCCAGGCCCACGCACGACTCGGCCAGCCGGAACCGGTCAGTGGAGTCCTCCAGCCGCTCAGACAGCTTCATGCTAGGGACAGAACGTATGGATGAGCGTAACGTCACATTGGTTCACGGGACCACCTGCTGCCTGCCACCAACAGAATGTAGGAGAATGTGGCCCTTTGGGTTTGATGATTGTGTCGGGGAGGCAAGTGGCTCAGAAGGATTGGCTGGTAACCGGAAGGTTGCTTGTTCGATCCCCGGCTCCTTCTAGTCGAGTGTCGAGGTGTCCCTGAGCAAGACGCCTCACCGTAACTGCTCCCGACGAGCTGGCTGTCGCCTTGCGTGGTTGAATCCGCCGTCAGTTTGTGATTGTGTGAATGTTTGCATGAATGGGTGAGTGATAATTGTGGAGTGCTTTGAGTGGCCACTGTTTAGAAAAAGTGCTATATAAATGCAGTCCATTTACCATTGTTGAATACATTTCTAATTTAGGCCTATATAAGACATAAACAGGCAAGTTCAAAGAATGTCAAGTGCTTTAGCATATCCTCAGGTTCACTGTCATGTTTCTGAACTTTTAATTAAAAGGTACAGTCACGTAAAGTCCCAGAAGGGATGGGTAAATTGTCTCAGTGAACTGTTGCAATAGGATCAATTTGAAATTGTCACAAGCCTACCTTTCAGAGCTGCCGACGACCAAGCTAACAAAAAGCTATGAGGAGCAGAAAAAGAGGATGCTTTTAGTTCAGCTAAGCGGAACCTGAATGCAGAACCATACCGGGTGTGAGAGAGCAAAAGGAAAAGAAAATAGAGAAGGCCAGCAAAGACTACTGTAGACACACGAGAGGAAGCCCAACACTGAGACACGTCGGGACTGGTACTATAGAACGTGTATACACTCAGTCCTCCTACACACACACAGAGTATTCAAGGTGGAAAAGCACAGAGCCTGCCCATGTCACTCCTCCCCATTCGCAACAAGGAAACTCCCCCTCCCTCTGGTGGAATAGCCTTTGAATGGCTCACTAAAGCGGCTAATCTTCTCAGAGCTGAAAGTGAATGCTACTCCAATAGACCGTTAAATATAAAACTGATTTACAATCACAAGGAAAGTGAAAATCAAGAACCCAACAGTGTATTTGCATAGCCAAACACATAGTTTCATGCATAGTTTCACTCTCAAAAGGATTCACAGAGATCATTGTGAATCTCAATGCATAGATTGCTGAAACTGAATATATATCGATGTGGAAGAGCATTTGTCCTTTTGTAGGAGCGACAGTATGTAGACTTGTAGACTTGGTCGATTCAGACAGGGTTTCTGAACCACGGTGGAATCAATGATTCCATCACCCCAACCATAGGGGGCTGTCATGGCGTGCTATACAGCAGAACTTATTGAACAGCATTTCCCCCCATCTGTGTCTGAGGAAATGTGTAGGACAGTGTTGTTCCACCTTTGGGCCACATATAAAAACTCTGTGACTTGCTCAGCCTGCATTAATCACTAAGCATAAAAAGGGCGTTGGCACTCTTTGCTCAGTGTCAAACTGTTTGCATATGAGGTGCTCTGGCTAAAGTTCTTGATGATCATCTGAAATCAGCCAAGCTACATACAAACACATCATGTGCAGCGACACCTAATCAGCAAAATCCAGGTTGTGGGGTTTCAAAATACTGGAGGACCTTCTGCCCCTGATAACCAACCAGACTGAAGATACAAAGCAGGAAGCAGGAGGGTTGAACTCATACACCAATCTGACAAGCGGACGCATCCTCCTTGACTGACACCTCCCCAAGGGTCACTATTGTATAATGGTTCAATGCCAGCTCTGTCCTGCTTTTATCGTTCGCAGAAGTTCAAAAAGAGATCAGAGCACTTCATTGAAGTTCACAATGGTCTACAGACACTGAATTAATGTAAAATGCTACCTTATCGTTGGTGCAAATATCTAGGGTCCCCTCAATACTTTCCTAATTCTCGAGCTAAGGCTTGATTCCTTGAGCTTCAAGCCTTGGCAGTAGCGTGATAAAGGAGATGGAGGGAAACAGGACATTTAGCAGGAAGCAAGAGTAGAAGTTCAACAGGATGTGGAACTGACGGTTACGACTGGGCCAGTGATATCCGAAACCACTGATCTTCAGTGAGAACGGCTGCGGAGAAACAAAAGAATAGCTGCTCTGTGGCTGTAAATGTCTGGTTTTATTGCAGGACGACAGCTTCGATAGTAATTAAAGTGCACATGAGATAACATAACAAAGCGACACTCATGGAATCATGTCTTGCATTTTTAACTAAGATACAACTAAGTTTGGTCAATTCACATTTGGCATTTCATTTTTAAAGTAAATAAGGCATCTAAAATATAGTTTAAAAAAAGTAATCACCATTTATCTCTTCATCTTCTCAGAGATTTGTACTTATCCGTTTGGCCCTCATGTTTTGAATCATGAATCAGAAACAAAGGCGGCCAGGCCGGGGGTCCATCCCCGGGTACCACCGGGCCCCGACCCCACCCTACTTCCTCACCCTCCGCAGCAGATCCGTGAACACTTCCAGCACCTCTGGGTCCTCCCCGCCACACAGATCTGGAGTATTCTTCTCCAGCCAATCAGAGGAGCGGATCTGCTGCCTCAGAACGCCCATCAGCGAGTCCAGACTTTCGGTTGGCTTGGACGACTGGCAGTCCACCACCACAAACTCCTCAGCGTCCAATGGTGTGCCGGGAGGGGCGGGACCGTTGTTGTCGTCGTTTGCCCGGTCTGACAGTTTGTCCGGCGATGGCGCCGTGCGAGCGCAGACAATGGCGGTTGTGTCCGGGCGAGCGCCGTCCATCTTCGTGGACCTCCTCGTCACGTCAATGGCCTCTTTGATGAGGCTCAAGTCGCTGTCGCCGCGTTGTTCTTTCACTTTTCTCAGCGCCTCGCCGATCCTCCTCATGCCTGTAGGATGAGTCACAACACTTTGATACAGTAGTACAGGCCCTTAGCTTTCAGTTGACTAGCATGAAAACACAGTGAGAGAGACAGCAAAGCTTATTGTATTTATATGTATTTGTACAGCATACCTTGCTGTAAGATATAAATATTTATATATTCATTTGTTCTATAATCTTGAGCAACTGTAACAGAAACGAGTTCCCTCTGGGCTCCTGGAAGCAGCAGGAGTTTGTAAACAGCAGAGAGGGTGTAGTTACACTAACCAAGCTCTAGGGGGTGCTGTTCGTCAGCGAAAACAATGCGGAACCAGCCGGGGGTGGAGCAGGAGAAGGCCTGACCGCAGCTCAGCACCACCTTGTGCCTCAGGAACACCCTCCACAGGGACAGCTCCGCGGAGAAAGAGGCCTCCCCCAAGTACTGCAGGACACACACACACACACACACACACACACACACACATACACACACACACACACACACACACACACACACACACACACACACACACACACACACACAGTTAGTACATGGCTGTGAATACAAATACAATTATTTTTCTTGTTTTACATTTAGAATATTTTATCATCATACCAGAGTGTTTAATAAAATTATCATTATTCATTCAACTTAGACTTGAACCTGGATATTTTTGGGCTTCAGTGAGACCATAAAAAGCCATACAGCGTACTATGAATATTGAAGACATTCATATCAGTACATCCATATAACCCCTTTATATTGTTCAGATTAAATGCTTTTAATACCCTGCCAAATAAGACAGATAGGGGGAGCCAGTAAAATATTCATCCATTTGCATCCGCCAAGAGAGACAGAGACAGACACAGAGAGAGATAGAGAGACCGAGAGCGAGCGAGAGAGAGAGAGAGAGAAAGAGACAGACAGACAAAGAGAGAGAGAAACACAGGCAGACATAGACAAGAGTCAGCAAGCAAGTAAGAGACAGACAGACAGACAGACAGACAGACAGACAGACAGACAGAGACAAAGAGAAAGACAGAGAGTGACAGAGAGTGAGACAAAAAAAGAGAAAGCTAGAGACACAGAGAGTGAAAGAGGGAGAGGGAGAGAGACAGAGGAAGAGAGAGACAGAGAGAGAGACAGAGGAAGAGAGAGACAGACGGAGGAGGAGAGAGCGATGAAAGCCACTGTCTGGGTCCTGGTCCGGCACCTTGCGGAGGTCGGCCCAGAGGTAGAAGCAGGCGGGCCGGTGGAGGTAGGGCACGCCCAGTCGGGACAGCTCTGCCGCGACGTAGCCATGGCTCGTCTTCAGCCGGCGCTGGTTCTCCGGCAGGAACACCTCACTGATCCAGTCTGGAGCGCGCGCACACACACACACACACACACACACACACACACACACACACACACACACACGCACACACACACACACACACACACACACACAATTATAAACTGAATAGTACAGTCAGAACTACCCAGAAACTTTTCCTTTCCCAGCTGGAACTGGGAAGAAATAGGAAGCGACAGAGAGGGAGAGTGGTGCTAGGTCAGCCTTAAACTTTTCAAATGATTCAAGTTGTTCCCTGTTTGGAGGTGCAAACATAACATAACCATGTCCTGTCTTTAATAAGGAGCAGTGACCGTAGATAGACATGTCTCCCACGCCCTGCCAAAGAGCCACTCCCCACAGTGAAGACCTGAATCAAGCCGGAATTTGGCTTGCAAATACATGCCGATTTATTCCATCAATGCAACAGCTCACTCATCGCAGCTCACTTTATATTCTCTGCTCTTCTGTATCACTCTGCCAACCCAATATACACACAACCCTATTGTATAGGATTGTTTAAATATTCTTCCTTGTTCTGCACTGTTTTTCAATTCCCATGTTTTGCTGGTAAATGGTGAACGGACTGCATTTATACAGCGCTTTTTTAACCAGTGGCCACTCAAAAGCGCTTTGCAATACTGCTTAAAATTCACACATTCATACACACATTCACCCACGACGGCGATGACAGCCATGCAGGGCGAAAGCCAGCTCTTCTGGAGCAGTCAGGGCGAGGTGTCTTGCTCAGGACACCTTGACACTGGAGCCAGGGTTTGAACAAGCAACCTGATGGTTACCTGAAAACCCACTCTACCTCCGGAGCCACATGCTGGCCCTAATAATAAAGTGCTGTCTGATCATCGGCATCCAGCCGTCCCCAGGCTAAACGCCCCGGTTGCGGTTAGAGTTATGTGTGCGGACTGCGTGCCACCAGGGGGCGCTCACCTCGGTCCTGGAGCAGCTGAGCCATCTGGTGCTGGGTGGAGCCGGGGACCCCGTGGAGGTTGGCCAGCTGGCTCAGGGCCTCGATAAGGTCTGTGTTCTCCGTGTACAGGGTGCCCACTCTGATCCCCGCCATGGCAAAGTCCTGGTGGTGGTGCGTCACACCTCGTTTTAGGACGTTGATAGACTTACAGCTTCACGTGATATCACGTGGACAACATTACGCCATCACATCTTATTGTTTTACATTGATAACCTTAAAGCATGACATCACCTTATATTGATAACATTAAGTCATCATATATCATTGAATTGATAATATTACATCATCATATTTAACAATTATTTGCCTGAGGTGAATAATTGTTTTAGTATAAACTACACTTGAACACTCCAAAAATAAACAAGATAACACTTTTTGCCGGGATTATTTGTTTTTAAATTATTCATCTTCGCAATTTTTATTTGCTAAGTATATGGCTGTTTGTGATGTTTTGCTAAGTATATGACTGTTTGTGGGGGTTTACCCTAACTACTTGTGTTGCTGATTATATTGACATTGATTTGATCTTAAAAAAAAAACAAATAAACAGTGCTGATTTTCCTGGCATTTTGGGAAAGAAACCTTATTCTCTTTTGGGTTCCATCGTGACTATTAGTTTGTGTAGTGCTACACTTTATGTGTTCTCTGCTTTCCATCTTCATTTTGGAGTAAAGAAGTGTATGCAGGGTTTAAAGGGGAAGGTTTTTTTTCTCATCTCCAACCTTTACTTCCGCGTAGATTAGCTTTGCCTGCCTATCCACCATTCAGTGGGTAATTTTTTTTTCTCCGTTCTCTTTTAAAGATCGGATGACGTGGGCCCTATACATATCTTCGCCTTGGGCCCCCAATTTGCTAAATCCGCCACTGGATATTGCCCAATATCCCGAGATAGCGAACCAATCAAATTGCACCATCTTAGGAGGTTCACGTGTAGCATATACTAACTTCTGATATTACATTGCAAAACTTACAGCCTCACACCTTATTATACTGACTTCATCATCACATCAGATTATATTGATAATATTAAATCATCAAACTCATACCTTGCTGAAGCCCCAAAGCACGTGTGTTCTTTGCGGATCGGGCAAACTGGAATATAAACACGTCACCTCAGGTATTGTGCAGTAGAAGACAACATTTCCTACAATGATTTGAGGTACAGATTTATGCAAGTATTATACACTACCTGTCCATTCCCAGAACACTCTGGAAAGAGACCTTCTCCTGGAAGATGGTCAGCATGTACACCTCGTCCACGATAGCATGCAGCTCGTATCTGCAGAGAACCACATACAAAAACACACATCTTTATTATTTTAAATGTGGTTACTGTTGCACAGAGCAGCAGTACTTTGGAACACGATTGTGTTGTGATGCTGACGGCCAGAGGGCCTGCACTTGGACCAGAATGCTTTGAAGACACGTAGAAACTCAACTTAACTTTGTGCAACATACTGTCCAATATATACACACAAGCACACATAGACACACACACACACAGTGCGACCAGAATGCTTTGAAGACACTTAGAAACTGAAACTCTGTTCACTGCACTGTCCTACGCACGCACGCACGCACGATAGCTTCAATGGGTTTTCTGCCAGAGCGGCTCGGGGACGCAGAAGGCCCCTACACAGGGGGTTGGTCCTCTAGAGTTTACTGAACAACACCAGATGACAGGGAGGGCGATACCCTCGCTCCCCTCCGGCGGCTGCTGGCTGACACGAGATGACGCGAGAAGATAAACCCACAACAAGAGGCCCTGTGATATGCAGCGGTAATGAGGCCCCGGTCGTGGACCAAAGCCACTCGTGCACGGAGCCATGCGTGCACATCACAGCCCTGCTCGTGTAGAGCAGGGGCCCGCTCCAGGGGCCGACGCTGGACCCTGATGAGGGAGAGGAGCCCGCTGACCTTTTGGCAAACTCCAGGAAGCCAGCCATCTCCTGGGGGGTGTAGATGTCTGCCAAAGGGTTGTGGGGGTTCACCAGGATGACCCCTCGGACCGCCACACCCTGGGTGGGAGGAGTGGGGGGGAGACGGGTGAGTAAATGCTTTATTAATGTGGAGCCTTTCACAGACTAAGAGGTCGCAGAGGGCAGGGCGAGGGAGCGGTGAAACACGAAGCAGGATCAACACAGTGTTAATTAAGGCTTGTGTAAAAGAAGCTCTGTAACTGCTTCCACAGAGTCCGTCTTGGTTTTAGGCCAAGGCGATGATTTTTTCCAGAGTCGAGGTGCAACACATTTTCTTAAGCATCTTTTGGAAGCTTTTCCAATTTCTATGAATTTATTATTTATTTTACGTGCAAGGAAGTTTTTCAAAGTCAGATGATTAATTGAATCACTTCTCCCAGACAGCAAAGGGGGCCCTAATTATATTGCAATTATAATGAAATCATGATGAGAGATTACCTGTTCCTTTGCTCTTTGTAGACCGTCCTCCAGTTTCTCCACGGTGAGGTGGAATGGACGTGTGCCGTCTCCACTGGCCTAAGAAAAAGCATTCACCACGGAAGAACACAAAGTTAATGGACAACAGTCGACACAACGTACATGACCATATACTACGATGACCCAGTGTCAGGGTGGGGACATCAACAAAGAACGCTATGTATTCATGTATTCTATGTATTTGGGTCTCATCTGAATCAAAGCATTTGTATGTGTGACGATTAGCCACTCTGGACCTCTGTTGGACACGGAAAGTCACCAGAAATAATTGGATCCTGAAAAAAACAGAACAGCGCTCCAAGTTTCAGTGGGGTGGCAGAAGCTCATGAAGTAGAGTGGGTTGACTTGTAACCAGAAGGCTGCTAGTTTGATCTCCGGCTCCTCCTAGCTGAGAGTGTCGAGGTATCCCTGAGCGAGACGCCTCACCCTAACTGTTCCCGACGAGCTGGCTGTCGCCCTGCGTGATTGACTCTGCCGTCAGTGTGTGAAAGTGTGAATGAATGGTTGTAAGTCACTTTGGACAAAAGCGTCAGCCAATCCCCTAAATGTAAATGTGAAATCAGTAAAAAACTTTCGCTACCTCACAGTCAAGGGGAACGTGGAAGAGTTTCACCCCGCTGTACAAGCCCACGTCCTCAGTGATCACCCCATAGAATGGAGTAGGGATGAGTATGGCCTCTGAAACACACGGAAAACCACTGGTTATTAGAGCTCTTCCGATATCAATACCAATATCGGAAATTCCCCCGATACCACATAAAATGGGGTATTGGCAAGTACACAAGTCACTGCTCCGATCCGATACCATCATGTGACTAGCTAATTTACTACACAGGCAAAGACCTCACAAACAATAGAGTGTTATGCTGCATTGGTTAACGGTCGGAGGTGGAAAGTCGGAATGGGAAACGCAGCATCTCTGCCAATACCCAAGTTCAGGAAATCTGAATCGGTATCGGGAAGGAAAAAGTTGGATAGGAAAATCTCTCGTCATTACAGCTTAACACCCAAACTGTCTCTGCAATGATATCATAGCAGAGTTGTGGCATTAAGAGATGCATAGCAAGAACCCCTCTGACGGACATCAGTCTCTCACTCCCTAACAGAGAGCGGTAATTGATTCGTTTTCCCGGATTTAATGGGGTGTTAATTGGCGGTAATTTACATGGGTTTAATTTATATTAAATTAACTAATCACCGTGGGTAGCTGGCCGGCTCTACAGATGAGGGGGGGGGAAATGAAAAGCGATGCATTATGCAAGGGATGTATGTAGCTATTAACCAGTGGATGGTAATGAATGGCTTTTGAAGTACACCGAAATTAAATTAAGATTTAAAGTTTTTTACTGCCTAATATAAACAAAGCAAACAGCAGTAAACTTGAGGAAACCGAGAATGCTACAAAAACGGTTGAACTAAAAGTCTAAATCAAGGTTTAATTTAGCATTTTAGTGCAACTAATGGTGAAAGAAAACCTGTGATAAAATGGTCATGCTTCAGGGCTTGTTTGTTTTTAAATAATTAGTGCTTTTATTAATGAACCAACTCTACCTTCAGGGTCGCATATTACCGCCGCAATGGCTGAGAAGAGCGACCCACAGCCGTTCATCACTATCACCTGTGGAGAACACACATCCCGGTATGAGGAAGGAGAGAGAAACCATAGTAACATCGATCTAGTCTGTGATCCATTCGAGGGAAAACTGCATTTTTCATGGATGGGCTTTAGGTGTTTGACTCAAAACCAAAGAGTTGTGTCCCATCTACATCATTAGAGGTCCCATCTACTTCACTAGAGTTTTATCTATCTCATTAGAGGTTAATCTACATCATTAGAGGTCACTCGACTTCATTCGACGTTCACCTACTTCATTAGAGGTCCATCTACCTCATCAGAGGTTAATCTGCCTCATTAGCGCCCTATCTGCTCCATAATGTATCTTCACATGAGTCTTCAGGTTCAACGTTAGCCCCTGATGAAGGTGATCAGAGTGATGTAGTGATCATAGTCTGAGCTGAGCTTCAGGTCGTGGTTTGGTTGATGGCTCTGAGGTGTAAATAACACATATATTTCACTCACATTGTCTGGGTCGAGAGGCCTCCTGGAACCGCAGTAGTGGGACAGGAAGTCTGCCAACGCCTTCCTAAGACTACAAAAGGAAGGTTTTGATATTTGGTAATGTTTTATTTTGTATTGGAGTTTTGAATAGTGTATTGAATAGTTATCTCTTACAAGGCGTGGCCCTTCCAGTCAGGGTACTGCAAAAGAGACGGGTCGATGTGCAACATGTCTGGCTGAGTCAACTGAGGAGGAAATGGAGAAATCTTTGTGTGGACAGAGAAGGAATACTAGCTCACGATGATGGAGAAACGTCTTGGTTCGTTGTCTCACTTACCCGACTGTGGAGAAGATCAAAGCATAATTTGTTTTCGCTGGTTCCCAAATTGATGAAACCCTGCGGATGAGAGAGAAAGGTTGTCTTTAGAGTACAACAGTGCACGACACAACAACAGAACATAACGCAACAGATCGCAACGCAACAACACAACAACAAAACATAATACAACAGAGCTCAACACAACCTAACACAGCGCAACACCACAACAAAACATAAACACAACAGAACTAAAAACACATCAAACATAACGCAACACGGTGCAACACAACATGACAATGCGACAGCACACAACACAACATAATACAGCGCATCACACAGCGTAACATGACAAATGAAAACAACAGCGCAACACATTTATTTTCCCAAATGCATCTCACTAACCCTAACCCTGTGACTTTGGTGTTTTCTTATTTTAGCACATTTTTCTAGCTTGTTACAGTTCCAGATACATTTCAATACCCTCTGTGTTGTTGTGTCCCACGGTGTATTAATACTAGCACCTGATCCAACACAACCCACCCATCACGCACTCACTCACATTGGGGTTGTGCTGCTGGTGGTGCCTGTCTGCGTTGTAGCGGGCGAAGCCCTCTTGCAGAATCCCCTGGTGTCCTCGGACGCTGTTCCCCCGCTTGGACAGGTAGGGGCTGGGGCCCGGGGCCTCCAGGCCGGGGGGACCCGCCTGTGGGCCCTCGGGGCCCCCTGGGCATGGCAGGACGGCCCCGGGGAGGGGGCTCTCTGTAGGGGGGCGTGATCCAGCGGGAGGGGTCTCAGAAGAGGCCTTGGACACCGACGATGCCGATGACGAGGCTGAGGCGACAGAGGAAGAAGAGGTCGGGGGCGTGGCGCTTGTGGGCAGGGAGGGGCTCTGAGCGAGGGCGGAGGTGACGGCTGTGCCGTCCTTGTGTGCCGCTGCGAGGGCGGTTCGAGCGGGCGCCGGGGGGGCGGGTTGGGGCGGAGCCGTGGGGCCGGAGGTGGAGGTCACGCCCCCATCTTTAACGGCGGCCAGGGCGCCGGCGAACACGCCCAGCAGGCGGAGCTCGTGCTGCCGCTCCAGCTCGCCCCGCCGCTCCTCCTGACGCTCCCGCCGCTCCTCCGCCTGCTCCTCGCGGTCCAGGCGCGCCTCCTCCAGGGACAGGAGGCGCTCCTCCGCGGCCCGCTGCCAGCTGAGGAAGCTGGCCAGGGCGCGGTCGAGGCCCGTGGACGCCGCCGCCGCCGCCGCCGCCTGGTCCGCCGCCGCCGCCGCCGCGGCCGCCCTGCCGCGCCCGCAGAACGAGCCTTTACCCGCCCGGCGTCGCTTCCTCAGCCTCCCGGGGTGGCGGGCCGGGACGGACCCCTCCCCGACGGAGCCCCCGGCGCTGGGCTTGGCGCTGGGCGGGGAGCCGGCCATGCGGAGGTCACTGAACCCTGAGCAGAGGGGAAAGAGGAGCTACGTCAGGCCCTGCTGCTGAACATCAGCTAGTGCGCGCGTGCCTGCGTGCGTACATGTTGGACAGTGCCTTTCACAGAGTTGACTTGAGCTTCTGCCCGTCTTCGAAGCATTCTGGTCCCACGCACGTACGTGCGTGGGACCAGAATGCTTCGAAGACGGGCAGAAACTCATTCCGGTCCCACGCGCTTTGAAGACGCGTAGAAACTATGCACGTGCGTGTGGGTGTGTTGTTTTATCTGTCCTGTGAGGCACTTTGTGGACAATGAAACACACAAATCTATCGATCTAAAAAAAGGGCGCTATGACCTATGTTAGATACAGAGACATGTGACTAAAACACCCCCCCCACCTGAGGGCGAGACGGCCGTGGTGACCGAGACGCCTCCGTGGCCCAGCTCCGGCCCCCCCTGCTCCCCGGCTCCCTGTCCTCGTTCGGGGTCCAGCCCGGAGTGCTCCGTCTCCGGCTCGTCCCCAGATATCTCGTACGCCGGTACGGACGGGGCCCTGCCCAGGCCCAGCCCTCCCCCGTCCTCCACGTCCTCGCATTTAACGTCCAGCAGGTCGCCCGACCCGGTGGGCTGCCCGAACAGAAAGCCCCCCGAGGTCACAGGCGCGAAGGAGCTCGCCTCCTGGGCCGCGTGCAGGTACGACTCAGCCCCGGGGGGGACCTGAAACACCTGCTGGGCCACCACGGACCCCCCCAGGGACGAGTAGGTCACCGACGGCCGGTTGGCCAACACCCGGTCCATGACGTCGTAGAACCTCCAGGACCTCATCTTCAGGTTGTCCTTGATGCGGCGGTACTCCAGCTTCATCTTCTTGATCTTCTCGCGGCACTGGTCGCCCGAGCGGTAGATGCCCTTCTCCAGCAGCACGTTGGCGATGCGGTCGAAGACCCGCTGGTTCCGCAGGGAGCTCTCCAGCTCCACCTGCACCGCCTCGTCCGACCACAGCTGCAGCAGCTCCACGATCTCCGGGTCCGTCCAGTTGCTGCCCCGCTCATGCCTCCTGTTGCGGAAGTCCATTGTCTGCAAGGATGGGGAGACACGTTACTATGACGACGATAGAATCCCACTCCTTTGACGATGATAGGAACACACTCCTATGACGACGATAGGAACACACTCCTATGACTACGATAGGAACACACTCCTATGACGACGATAGGAACACACTCCTATGACGACGATAGGAACACAATCCTACGACGACGATAGGATCACACGTTACTATGACAACGATAGGATCACACGTTACTATGACAACGATAGATACACACTCCTATGACAACGATAGGAACACACTCCTATGACTCCTATGAATAGGTGAATGTGAGGCAATATTGTAAAGCGCTTTGAGTGGCCACTTGTTAGAAAAGCGCTGCATAAATGCGGTCAATTTAATCAATCAGTGTATCGCCTGCCATGCATCGATCACATACCTCTCAGTGGGTGCTGGATCTCACCCAGACACTGCTGCACATGAAGAGGTCCGATCAGTTAACACAGGTCGGGTCTGGGATCCTCCGAGGGGTTTCATAAAAGTTTTTAGACAGAATTGCAAACTTAAGTGTCACATTTGTGCAGCCTGTATGGGTGAACCCCTTAAAAAAGCGATATGCGGCTCATAATCTCAAATATGAATGTCTCACAATGCGATAACTCGGGAGCACAGCGCTGTGGACTGTAACTGCATCCGGGTTGGCGGCACATGCGTGCTGTTATACCGGGATAACTTAGTCCGGGCTAACGCTGTGCTAAATCCAGGACTGCGATAGGCTGAAACAGGGTAATATCAAGGGAACCCAGTCCTGGATGACCAGCAGGCGTAGTCAGAATACCATGTTTTCTGTGCAACCCCTTCTACCGTCACCGGGGTGGGAGGCGCTGTTGTTGTTGTTGTTGTTGTTGCGCCGAATGGCCGCTAGATGGCGCCAGAACACAGAGGTTATAACATTGCTGGTTAACATGGGGCACGCGTGGTATATTATAACACTCGACCGGGTGGTTGTTTTGTAAGGGTGGGCTGGATGAACAGGTACCCGTACAAAACAACAACCGGGTCCACTGTTATAATTAACAACGCGACCCACCCCTGTTAACCAGCGCTGCCTGTGTTCTAGCGCCATCTAGCGGTCGTCCGGCGCACCGACCCGGTGACGGTAGAGGGGGCTGAAAGGAAAACATGGAGGCCTTCTGACAACGCCTGCTGGTGAGCCCCATCCATGCTGGGAGGCGGTTTGGTTAGGGTCATTGCGCCGGATGGCCGCTAGATGGCAGGAGAACACAGAGGTTATAGCAGTGCTGGTTATTATTGGGGACGCGTGGTTTATCTTAACAGTGAACCGGGTGTTTTTATTTAATGGGCGGGCAGTCTGAACAGGTTCAGAACCCGCCCTCCAGGCCGGTAGGATGCAACAAATTATGCGCATATATATAACCCTTGCCGACTCTGACATGTATCCTACTGTAGTCCCTCATTGCTTTATACGCCGCTGTAGTTTCAGCCCTTCACTTCATTGACATTTTTCCTCTGATTGCGGTTGGATAGTCGCAACACTCACTTGTGTTTTTTTTATTTCTGTTTTAACACCTGCACGGCAGCAGCGGTGTTTTGTACTACAACAAAGAAACTCATTGCCTTTATTATTACTGAACCCATCGATACAATGGAGCAATGCAATCTGTCCTAAAAGTGAACCCCTTCCGCGTGCTGGTACCGTCCTCCACGGTGGATGAGCAGAAGAGTTTAGCGTCGCTGCCGGGGAGAAGGTGCTGAGGAGAGCGCACAGCCCACATCTCCAGGACAAGTAGAGAGGAAGCAGGTCTGGGTAAAGTTCCGATGCCTTCCCCGCCACAATAGAAGAGGATGAGGCGTGTGGAGGAGCTGATGGTGCTGATGCTGGTGCTGGAGGTCCCTCGCATCTGATGACGGTATTGTCTCACTTTTGCTTCAGCTGCGAGTTGTGGTCTGCGAGGGGGCATGGATGGATGGATTGATGGATGGATAGAGGGATGGGGGTGTTTTTTACTGGAAGACAGCGAGAGCCAAAGTGGGTGGAGACGATCATAGTATTAGGCGATCATAGTATTCGGGAACCCGGAGGCGCAGTCTGACTACAGAACTAGTCTGTTGTCTGACTGTTGTGTGTGAGAACCCCGTTTCCTTCATTTGGGGGGTCGAAGTATGTTACACAGGCATAATCAGTACTGCTCAGCTTCCCTCTACTGCCTGTGTCACAACTTAGGAGAAGCATTGGTAAGGACTTTGTTTTTTGGCAATAACAGTATTTGGGTTGAATGACTTCTTTGGGGTTTACTGTATTCGTGTATCTGTATTTTTCTCAGTTTTTCAGTTTTCTTCATTATCTGTTCTTGGGTATTGCATGTCTTATTGCGCTTATTGTTTGATGTAAAATCCAGCTATTCCATACTTTGCTGGAAATTGTGCTGTGTCTGAGCGTTTTAATTGCAGAGTGCACGTTGTAATGTTTTTGCTTAGGAGCAACATTTCAGTAGAATTACAGATTTGGGATTGCAGTCAATCAATAACAACTAAAGCAAATGCTATCGATATCTTAGCATGAGAAAAACTAAATACATTTCTGCAATTATTGTGACAAAGCTTTTCTTCAGTGGGGAATCACTTGTTTATAGGCATTGTACCAGCAAGTCTCTTCCAATTGCCTTTTACTTTACATTCACAGTTCTAAATCCGTGGCATGCGTCTGTTAATTGATCATCAGACCTTCTATTGTGTTATGCTATGTCTCTCTGTGTATTTTGCTAGTACTGGCGGTTAAAACCTGGCATTACAAACTCACAAGTTTTGCTTTGCAGTTAAGCAATGCATCTGATTAGGAGCAAATGTGGTTAAATCAGGATATTTTCTTTAAGTTTCAGTGCCTGTATGCACTGAAACAGGACGACAAATTCCTTCAGTATGGAACGTAGATATAAAATAAATCCTTTATTTAGCAGACCATCTCGTTCTCCATCGTCTTGTTTTATTCCTTTTTTTTAATCGACCTGGGCCTGTGGCTCTAGGCGAGCTACGGCCAGCCGCCCTCCCTCTCTCTTACTACGTTGCTTGAAGCATTAAACAAGAGCTCCTGGTTCTCCACCATCTCCCAGGGAGCCGGCTGGTTCTGTACAGGCCCCAGCTGCTCCACGCTGAACACAGTCCGGTTCAGCAACTGCCCCCCATGGTGCTCAGCCTCTCAGTCCTACTGGTTCTTGCCAGCGACCCAGACCCTGCATTTACAGTGAACTCAGAGAGTTCTTAGGGCTTAGGGCCTCTTGCTCAAGGGTGCCTACAGGTATGCTTGGGGTGTTGGGATTTGAACCCTGAGATTCTGGCCAGCGACCCAGAAAGTGCATGCACAGTGAACTCAGAGATGAGTCGTTAAGGGAGCAGGTGTGGCTTAGGGCCTCTTGCTCAAGGGTGCCCACTGGTAGGCTGGGGGTGTTGGGATTCGAACCCTGACCCTGAAACTTTCAGCAAGGAGTAAAACACCCCTAACCACTCGACGGCCCTATCCACACCGTTAAGCCGTTAATGATGTTTTGGAATCTAAAACCAAAATGCGGGCCGCTGTTGTTTTCCATCGCTCGCTTTGAATCAAAATGTATCACTGGAAGCGGGAGCCAGCACCTCGTTCTCTCTCAGCTATGGATCTCAACCAGGGGAAGAGTCTTTTATCATTGCTCCCAAGGTGTTTTATTTCCCCAATAAAAACACAGTCAATGTTGCTGCTCTTTCATACATATTGCAATCTCACTTGCAGAAAGTGTGCATGACCATCTCCGTTTGCAGACTGTTATCGTACCACCCCCTGTTTGTATGGAGGTGGACGTTTGGAAAAGGTCTTACTTCAAACGCACAACGGATCAACACTGGCCTTTTTAGCAGCAAATACCTTATTACTAGAAAATGTGTTAGCAAATTGAATCAAATTGAATTAATTATAATACTGAAGGAATAATGAAATGATTACTTTTCTTTGAGTAAGATGCGTAGGCGATACCGACACGACAGGATTAAATGCATTCGTTTAGAAAGAAAATTAATATGTTTCAGGTGCTTTCCTCAGGCCTGACAAACGTAAACGTACTGAAGGAGCAGTGATGCAATCTCAACGCTGTCAGACTTTTCCTTCGCTTTCATTTCTCCACCTCAAGGTCGCGTTAGAAATATAATCGTGTCTTGAGCGTGTGAGACGCACATAATTATGGTGTGCAGTATGGCTGATCTTGTTGTTGGTACTGCAGATACCACCTCTTCATTAAAGTAAAGGTTTGTTCTTTTTCACCCCATGTCATTTCATGCTGCTTCCTGGCGCGAAGCATGCATAGCACAAAATCACTGGTGCATACTCGGGCTGTTTGAAACCTTACTGATTTTCTTACAAACTTTTGAGAAAGTTGATTAATAAATGATTGGGGAAATGAAAGGAGTTTAAACGGGTGGAATTTTTCAGATATTGTATGCAGTGTATTCATACAGGATCTACATATCAACTGTAAAGGAAAAAAATCGTCCGGATTCCTCATTACTCATGAGTCATCGATGTGGTTCACCTTTCAGCTTCAGAGAACGGGTTCCACATAATGTGTCTAAAGAGTGGAACAGATTGGCCCAACCGTTGGCCATCTGAAACGTTTTGGGAGACGGGAGTTCGGGAACAAATCTGTTGGGTGTGATCAGCTGTGTTAGAAGCTTTTGGGACCGCGGAGACGGTGTTTTGTCCGATTCAACATGCAGTCTGAGAGCGTTGGCGTCTGAGGATTTGAGCAATGGGATACTCTGATTGGTTGTGTGCTGCAAGCATACAACCAAAAAAGACTCTGCTGCAAGCATACAACCAGCGATGCCCCTCCCAGTGTGTGGGAGGGGCAGACTAGCGCCACAAGACTAGCGCCAGCCGATGTTAAGGTGATTTATTGCTTCTCGAACGGGCGCAGAACGTACACGCTACTGTGTAGTTGTCAGTAGTCAGACGAGAGGCAACGGAATGGTCGGATAAAGGCAGTTGACCGTTGGTTTGAGTCGGGGCAGTGTGTAGGCCCCTTTATGATTTCTGAACTCCCTTGGCTTCATTTTGATGCTTGGCAGGTGATTCCTGAGGTCAATCACACTGCGTTGTGGACCAAACCAAATCTATATTCTGTGTCCCAGTGACATGGGGCCATAATTATTCATGGTTAGTCATCAATAAACTCGGAGCTGACTGAAGAGGACGAGCCTCTTATCTCAAGCACTCTTTACACATCCTTCTTAGACATTGTTTCCAATTGGTTAAGAAAGTGTGCGGTGTACTCGTGTCTCTAAAAGCCTGAAGTATGATGCCACGTTTGGACTTTGATGTATTTTTTAAAAGGGCAAGGAGCCAAGCAAGGTTGTTTGCGATACTGAAGAAGAATGTGCATTGTTCTCTCCTCACCTGTCTCTCGCCCATACAATCCCTGGACCCTTCCTTACCTTGTTTCAACTCACTGCTCCCCTCCCCACCTCCCTCCACACTCACCTCTTCCTTGCTTTTCCTGCTCTGACTATTTTGCCTCTCTTGCCTCTCTCTCTGTCTCTCTCTCTCTCTCTTGCCTATCTCCCTCTCTTCCTCTCTCTCTGTCTGTCTCTCCTGCCTCTCTCCCTCTCTTCCTCTCTCTTTGTCTCTCGCACTCTTGCATCTCTCTCTCTCTCTCTCTCTCTCTCTCTCTCTCTCTCTCTCTCTCTCTCTCTCTCTCTCTATATGTTATGCATTCGGTCCCTAATGAGCTCAGAGGAGGTCTGGCTTCCAAAGGCAAAGTGACACTGTGCTCTCTTGCCACTGCCCTCAAATCCCCACCCACTCCATCTCCCTTGTTTTGGATTACCATAAGGGGGCAGAGCCGCTGAGAATTTCACTGTGGGCTGTTCCCACTGTCTATAGGTTGAACCGGTCCTACTTTCCCCACATTGTCTTCAGACAGATGGGTTCCAAACAGAGTGATTTACGAACGCATCCGTGACAGTCCAAAAAACACTGCGTTCTCCTTTTGTTTGGATAAACCCACACATACACACTCCTCTCACCAGTTCCCCAGTCTGAATATCGTTCTAACCGAGCCTGGGGGAAGAGCACCAAACCGTAGAAGGGTCCTCATCGTGTGTCAACACTAAAAGCTGTCTCTGCCCTCTTTTCTATTCTCTGCGTTTCTAGGTCGCTGTTCCACTTTGCTGCTGTGAGGCCGTGCGCGTCTCCACCGGCCCTCGCAGGAAGTGACAGCCCGACGGACAGGAGCAGGACGGACGGACGCACGGACACTACGTCCCTCCCCGCCATGGAAGCCGAGACGGGCCTACGGCGGTCATGGGCGCTGCTCGCCTTCCTGGGGGTGGTGGTGGCTTCCCGGTGGGGCGCGGCGACGGCGGCCGAGGTCTACACCAACACCTGGGCGGTCCGTGTCATCGGGGGGGCCGGTGAGGCCGACCGCATCGCCAGGAAACACGGCTTTGTCAACCACGGAAACGTAGGTCCACCGCCTGGTTGGGTTGCTTTGGTTTTGAGTGTGTGTGGCTATTGGGTGGTGGTGGGACAAAATATAGATACGGTGATATATCGTCGCCCTTCTTTGTGCAATACGAGAATTGATACGCTGGCGGCCAATATGGATATTTAAACCGATTTCCCTGCACCCAGCGTCGCAACTTTATTGCTCCTCAAGGTTTTTTACGTGCCTTTTATAAAGAATTTGTTCTTTTTTTACACAATTTGTTTTCATAGTTTTGTCTAACTGAATAACTCAGTTTGGACCTTGAAAAGACAGTAATCAAGCACTTTACCTTTTCACGGTAATTGATCATGATGAATCGTTATAGGATTGTCTACAAACACATTGCTTATCGCAGAATCACTGTATGGTCATGGTATCGTATGGTGGGCCATGTATCATGTATCGTATCGTATCGTTAGGATCCCCGTGATTCCCAACCCAACTGTTGAGATTGTTCTTGTTTGTTTGTGTGTTTCTTTTTTGGTTCTACTACTCGTTTCTGTTCTGGTCCTGGACTTGCTACAGTGACATCTGGATAACCCTTCCGGGATGCATGAAGGACTGCCTTATCTTATCTCCAAGGGATACGCTGAGATAGCTGTAAATTGCCTTTTACGGCGTTCTTACCTCGATGGAGACAAGTGGTTGGAATCCGAATCTCCTCTGGATTTTGGTAAGACAAGCAATCGGCAATGTACAGATATCTCAGCTTATCAGTTGAAGTGTTGGTCGTACGCTTAGGTATTTAACATTTTACATGTACTTGTTTGTCTTTGAAGTGTGCGTTTTCTCAAAAGGTGTCGTCATAAAACTAGTATTTCCCTTGAAAAATGTTGGCAATGCAATACATGTCAATGCAGATGTTTGAGGTTTATGACTACACTACACCGTGTAGGAATCGGCAGTAAATCGGTGGGCCGGGAGCAGTAGGGAGCGCTCTATACAAATCTTCCGTACACAGAGATGCTGGGGCCATAGGCCATTTACATTTAGCGCATTTAGCAGACTTTTATCCAAAGCAACTCGCAATAAGTACATTTGGACACCACCTCTCTATAGTGTATGTAACTATAACTCTCAAGGAAAGCTAGAGCAATAGTTCAGGATGACTCCTCTCCATAGTGTATGTATTCTACAGTATGAGAATTAAGGCCACAGTTCAGGAAACTCTCCATAGTTTAAAAACGGGCCAAATGCAATATATACGAAAGGTTCTTTGTACAAAATGTAGTCGCTCTCTTGAACAACAACTGATTAACTGCTGCAATCCAAACTCTTCTTTGTATTTGTGGAGCACGGATGTGTGGCTGTTGCATATCTTGTACCATGCAAGCCATTTCTCTTGAGAGACTCTTTGATTTGTCTGTGAGGCCAAGAGCACATTTCGGGCGCTGGCTGGACAATAAAGTAATGCCGGGTTCCATCCTGTTCTATTATCTATTCTCTTGATGGGTATGATACATGTCATGTCGATAGTGTACTGAAGTGACAACAACACAGCGACTTGGGCACAGTGTGTTTGTGATGTGTTTGTGATGTAAAGGCTTAGGGATACACACCGTGAGTCATGGAAGGAGTCTTTGTGCTTCCAGTACAAAAGCATGTAAACTACTGCAGTGTGCAGCAGTCTCCTGGACACTGGGATTGAAGGGAGATGATTGGTGATTGCCTTTTGTTACAATACTGCTACTTTGAGAATATCCTTATTTTTTTGCCGTTGTTTTGATTTTGATTCCAAAATTAAAGTTTGTTTAATTTAAGTTCATTTAATTTGGGCATCAGAATTGCTCTATGAACGGAACCTTCCTTCATAATTAGATTGATTTAATAAAGGACACGATCACAGACAAGATAAAAGTGGGCAATCAAATATTTCTTTATGATTGCTCTCACTGAATAAGACTTTTTAATTATTGGAAAAATATTTTTAAAATCAAATTATTTTATTGGCAAAACGTTTTGTTGGCAAAACGACCAATTCCTTTCTTTCACAGATCTTGAATCTCATTTGAGAGATTGACTTTCCTTAAACCCCAGCAGCCGATTACTGCAAAGAAAATAAAAAAAACGAAACGATCTGGTGTGCTTTGTTTCCTTCTTTGAACCAAGGAACTTAATGAATCCACTGATGGGGTGACAATGTCTGAAAGCATTCTCGGCCCAAACCGGTCATCGTGGTCATTGTCACTGAAAAAATCCCCAAGGGGAGGATGCTTCCTTTAATGTACTCGAATTCTAGCAATGGCCTTGACATCTTGATGACCTTAATGGCATAACAAGTATAGCAACCATGAATACCAATGACTCAGTTTACAATTCTAATGATTAAACAAAGCACTCAGTTTGACAAGCTGAATGCTATACTATACAAACATAGTGCGGGAAAAGTCCCAGCTGCAGCAAAACTTGGAAGAATTGTTTGTTGACACAGTGTTCTTAAAACGCAATGTGTGCCTGATATGTGCAAACGTGTTACACCAACATACACAATGATGCTTGCTTTTAAATATTTAAAGCCAGTTTCTTTTGATTTAGTCTCACAAAATAATGCATGCGAGACACACAAAGCTCAGAGATTGAAAGCATATACTTTTAAGGCTAACTGTAATATATTTACATATTTACCATCTTTTCTCCTTTGGGGAAGCCAAGCAATTCGCGGTTCAAACACACAATCAATATTCGTATAAAGTCTGAATGGAAATGCCTGTTGTTTCTCCCACTAATGTGAAAGTCAAACGAGGCTCCTCTTTGCATCAGCAACGACTATATCTGGAACGACCCGTGTCATTACTGCTTTCAAGATTCTTGGAACAGAAAGGCTTCATAGTCAACCTCGCTGTCAGCACCACTAGATAAGATGAGATCAACTTTATTATATCCTGGACTGGAAATATGGTGCACCAGCAATAGCACAGGACAATAATAAGAATTAATAATAATATATAATAAAATAAAAAATAGGACAAAATAAATACACGCTTGGGACCCTTCCTCGGTAAACTATTCATTTAACTGCTATTCAGCAGTGGAGTGTTTTCTCAACCGTCAACATCTGTTGTACAGTAGATGAATTTGTGTATCTTCAAAATAGCACATTTATTTACAAGGAAAAACAATATGCTGACTGCGGAATCGCTGAGATAGAAGGCAGCATTAAGCCGGCGATAATGTGAACAGCGAACGCTGCGGCTTGCTGCTAAATGCACGAAGCGTCTGCATCTCGAGCATCAGCATGCCTCCGAGGCGGAGCTTTTCCATAATGTTGCCCCCCGGTCCCGTAACCCCGCGGCCTTCCCCCTGCCTGGGCTCCTCGGAGTAGCGGCTTTATCTGCATGTTAAACCCATTGCCTCCTCCAGAACCGCACAGCCTTCTGGAAGAATCCTGATGATGCCTTTTCATCCACTCCCGCCCTCGCCGACCTTCTCGCCTCCCTGCAATCAACAAAAGGATTTGCAGGAAGATAATGTTTGCGGCCGGTTAATTCCGGCTTCGCTATGCATTGCTGATATTATTCATAGCCTCGTGTGAAGCCATATGTGTTTTTCATGTTATCGACAGTCCAACCGTTGCCAAAATGAGCTAGCTGAAGTTGGCAGCGATAACACCGCCTCCAGCGTTGCATCAGTCTTCTATTCAACGCACCGTCGCAGGACTTTTTCTCCACCAAAGGCAAGACCAATAATGAGTTTGTTTGGAGGGGCCTGATCGACCGGGAGGGTCATTTTAAGTGTTGAACCAGAAAGTTGGACCTCTCTTGGTCTGCGTGTATATGTGCTCTTTACAAAGGTGTGGCCAGTGTAGTACAGCAACCTTTGGTACCTAATTGCCTCTATTATTGCTGACACAAAATCATTATGTGGTAAGGACCTCAAGGTTTTGCTGAAAAACCCAAATGCAATCTACCATATTCTAAGCAATCACCCAGGGGAGATACATCAGCTAACCAATCTATGCTAAAGAAAACAGCCTCTGATTATTTATTTTTCTCCATTGCATCCATTCCACCGACATGTAATTTAACACCTTCTCTCCTACTCCCCAGTGTGTGTGTGTGTGTGTGTGTGTGTGTGTGTGTGTGTGTGTGTGTGTGTATGTTTGAGTGTATGCCAGCAAACATATTCTCCCTGCCATTCCATTTGTCACAGTGAGAAAACCAATAACACAGCTAGCATCGTGGTGTAATCTCTTGTAAGTGTCCTGTTTCTCCAACAATAGGACCTGCTCATTGTCAAACACTGAGGTGTAGGCGGCCATGGTGAATCGTAATCTTGATAACCGGGTTAGGTGTGACTCAAACAGTGGTAAAGGTTTAACCCGTTTATTCAGAGATAGAAGGTAATTGGACCTGCACTCTGCAGGTGGTACATGAAGCATTCGCCAGATCAAGGTAGATTCAGTCTATGTTGGTGTGGGCAGAATGGTTAAGAAGCCACACCTAGAGGCGCTAATTTACGCACTTATTGTATGTTGTACGTCCTGACACTTAATGTACGCACTTATTGTATGTTGTACGTCCTGACACTTAATGTACGCACTTACTGTATGTTGTTCGTCGTGGCACTTAATGTATGCACTTATTGTATGTTGTACGTCCTGGCACTTATTGTATGTTGTACGTCCTGACACTTAATGTACGCACTTATTGTATGTTGTACGTCCTGGCACTTCATGTATTTATTGTATGTTGTACGTCCTTGCACTTAAAAATAGTACTTAGCTTATCTTATTTTAGCTCTCTTTGTTTATACGGGGAATGGGTAACCTAGCAATTGTATGTGCTTGGCACTTAGTTTTATGAACTTCCTAACTGCACCGACAGCGATTTATGGTTGTTTCTCTTCCTTCTGACAGATGTTCTTAAAAAATTTTTTACGTAAAAGCATCCGAATGCCCTGAATGTAATTGTGATTTTTTTTTGTTAATGATTTATCGCAGACAACTTACATATGGTGTTGTCTCTACCACTATATGTGTAGAAAGTAGCATTAAGTTAGCACTACAAATGTTTGGCCCAATGAGGGAACAATGTTGTCTATACCACGTGTGGTCAAATGGGGTAATATATGACATTAATTTACATCACAAGTGTATTTGATTTAATGTCAAACCGTTCTTACAATGAGTATAGTTGCTATCCATGATGATGAATACTGATTGGTTGATTGATTGATTGATTGATTGATTGGTTGATTTGATTGAACGATCGATCACAGTTGGAGTCCCATTGATCACAAATGGAAGGAAGAGATATCAATAAGCATCCTATCCAATGTGTAGCCTCACAGTGGTCATGTTACCAGGACTGGTCATGTTACCAGGATCCCCGGCTCCACCTAGCCGAGTGTCGAGGTGTCCCTGGACGAGACACCTCACCCTGAATGCTCCCGACGAGCTGTCTGTGGCCTTGCATGATGGCCACCGCCGTCGCTGTGTGATACTGTATGAATGGATGAATTTTAAGCAATATTCTAAAGGGCTTTGAGTGGCCAATGGTCAGAAAAGCACTATATAAATGCTGTCCATTTACCATTTCTTTTGACACCGTTTTTGATGTGTGAATATGTGCTTTGAATGGCCACTTGTTAGAAAGCGCTATGCAAAAAACAAAATGCAGTCCATTCTAAATGTGTTATCAAAGTAAAAGTAAGAGTGACATTTTCCTGTAAGTTTATACCTTTCACTGCAAATGCCTGGCATATCAATTATCTGCATACCGGAAAAGAAGCAGAGCAGGAAATAAAAAGTTTCACTGCCAGTAAGGGAAGGTACTGCCAGTAACAATCCAGAGTTCTCGTGCTTAATGGGTTCATCTTGGGGGTAGATTAGTCAGGTGGTGTGCTATCTCATGACTGATAAGACATTATTCGTTTTGAAAAAAGGCCCATGCAGTACACTCACAAAGCTCTTACAATAGCACCCATCCCGGTATTGTGTGCTGCTATTTTGCATAGTGACAAGGGACAAAGTGGGGGTGGAAGATGGAGAATCTTCCAAGGGAAAGGGAAGATAATGCTAAAGTGGGGTACTATTACCCTGGTACTCAATGTGAGCCAATTTGTGTTTTCAAATTATCCCTACGGATTAGTGCTGAAAGTCATTTTTTACCATCAAAAGAAGATCAAAAGCCAATCATTACATTAGTACGAAAAAGGATTTGGGCCATCTGTGAATTTATTTTGAGTTCTGAGACTAGAAACAAATTCTGAGATTAAAGTCAGAATTCTGAGAATACAGTCAGAATTCTGACTTTATTGCATTAACCATAATCCTCCTCCGCATCCTATCTACCTTAGGTTGCGTTTGGTTCCCATTCTGTATGTCGATAAGTGAAACTCA
This sequence comes from Pollachius pollachius, assembly GCF_949987615.1. Lineage (NCBI taxonomy): Eukaryota > Metazoa > Chordata > Actinopteri > Gadiformes > Gadidae > Pollachius > Pollachius pollachius. The sequence goes on from NC_136942.1 coordinate 9,633,570, forward strand.
CTGACCTTGGTTCCTTCCTGATAGCCTACCCATAAATCTGTCTTTAATCTCAAAATTCTGAGTTTAAAGTCAGAATTCAGACTTTAAACTCAGAACTCCAAAAAATAATCACTAATCCTCTTCTGTGCTCTTCACTAATTTCCATTAGATTATCGTACATTACTCTTCCATACATTAGAGACCCCAAACCGAAATGTATTCACATTTCAATTTTTTAGTTCTTTCCATGAGAAGGCTGCACTGTTCTTGTTTTGTTTGCTCGATTCTGATAGGATATAGAAGTTGGTGTTGGGTGCTGGTATGTGCAGACCCCCTCCGGTGCCTGTGCAGACCCCCTCCGGTGCCTGACTGATGCTGTGTGACCGGATGGGTTAAAGCAGAACAGTCATGCTCGCTATGCTCAAATATGAAAGAGTACTGCTTCTTACGCTTCGCGGTCGGCAACAGATACTCTGCTTAGCGGCGTCACCGGTCCGGGGATCTGCGTTTGATCCAATTTCGGGAAAGTGACGTCAAGGTTCCAACTTTTTGGCAAAATGTTTGCGGAAAGCGTCAAAAAGTTGAAGATGCAGATCATGCAGTTTTTTTCTTTCCCCTAAACGCCTTTGGAGAAGTACTCTTGAGTAGTAGAAATTGCAGAGTGTGGCTGCTCCCCCTTTCAGCACTATTCTGTGCTGTATCTGATCAACAATTACTAAAAGAAAATGGGATTTTCTTTCATAATCAACAGATTTAAAGGATCATCTTGTTGCCAGTGTACTCATGATTATTATCAACCCGGTACTCTGTATTCTTTGTTTGAATATGTTTAATAGTTTGTGTGTGTGTGTTTGTGTGTGTGTGTGTGTGTGTGTGTGTGTGTGTGTGTGTGTGTGTGTGTGTGTGTGTGTGTGTGTGAGTCTTTGTGTGTATGTGTGAGTGCCCATATGTGTCTGGTTGTGTATTTGTGTATGTGTGTGTGCTTGTGTGTGATTGTGTGTGTGTGAGTGTGTGTGTGTGTGCGTGAGTGAGTGTCTGTGTGTGTCTGGTTGTGTGTGTGTGTATGTGTGTGTGCGTATTTGTGAGTATCCATGTGCGTGTGTCTGGTTGTATGTTTGTGTCTGGTTGTGTGTGTGTGTGTGTGTGCGTGCGTGCGTGCATGTGTGGGTTTGCGACATTACTACTGCTACAGTATTCACATTGGCATTCGTATTCATCAAAACCATAGACCGTATGAAACACACCTTAAGAGTGTGGAATGGTCTTTCGACACAAGAATAAGACGTCTGCTAGCTGGAGGAAAGGTTGTGTTCTGCTTTGCTGTCGCCTCTACACCACATCTATATTTATTTATATTTTGCATGGAGCTTTGTTAAGCCCATCAAGAAGAAAAAAATATTCTGCCTGGATAAAAATTGTATTTGCTGTTTTCACTCTTTATTTGTCTTTCGCTAGTTTGTGTGTGAGCTTTTGTATGTGTGTTTGTACATGTGTATGTCCATGCATGCTTGTGTGTGTGTATTTGTGTGTGTGTGTGTGTACATGTGTGAATGTACATGTGTGTGTACTTCTGTGTGTGTGTATGTGTGTCTGCATGTGTGTACGTGTGTGTGTGTTTGCGCACGTGCGCGAGGCTGTTAGCCTTTGCTTATGGCAGAAGCGTGTTTGGTATCATGCTGTTCCGTCTCTCTGTGGCCCCTCCGCCACATTATCTGTCCCCCACGGCGGAACACAGCTGCCTGCGCCGTGCCTGTCCTCTCCTCCGTTCCCAACCTCCTCCGTGTTAAAGCTATCTCTGCAAACACGAGAAACAAATAAAAAGAGGTTTAGCTTTCCATTCTGTTCCATGTCAACATCTAGCTGGTCCAGGAATAGCCTAAACGCATCAAACCAACATGTCACCCTTCCCCACGCAGATGGATTGGCTGGATTTTGTCCAATTATGTCACGGCGGCAAGAAGGGAAGGTCACAGCTACTTCTGTCAGAGACCGCCAGGCTCTCTGTCTCTCTCTCTCTCTCTCTCTCTCTCTCTCTCTCTCTCTCTCTCGGTCTCTCTTTCTACTTCATCTCTCTCTCCTCTTTACCCTCTCTTTACACTCTCTCTTTTTTTCGCTCTCTCTTCTCTCCCTCTCTCCCTCTCTCTCTCTCTCTCTTCTCTCTCTCTCAATCTCCCTGTCTCCCTATTACATCACTCCTCTTTCTTTCTCTCTCCCTCTCTCTCTCTTTCCCTCTCTCTCTTTCCCTCTCCCTCTTTCACTCTCTCTCTTCTCTCTCTCTCTCCTCTCTGCCCTCTCTTTACCCTCTCTTTCTCTACTCTCTCTCTCCCCTTATTTCCTCCCATTCTCCTTGGCTGACCTGCTTCTCATTGTTATGTCTGTTGGGTCGGCGCTTACGGCCCATTCAGACGGCGGCCCCCAGAAACCTCAATCACTCTGAATGTGTCTCTTTTGACTTGACCCGCCGCTGTAGGACATTCACCTTCCTGTGGCTGGGACCGCTGCTGTGATGGCTTCGCCCGCAGTCGGTGCCCCGCTGAAAGGTGAATTCTCCTCAAGCACCTCAGCGTTTTATCACTCTCCTGGCGCCGGCGTCTCCTCCGGCCTGCCTTGCCTCCCCGTGTTCTGCTCCTTCCCGTCCGCCTTTCTTCAACGGGTGACGGGAAGCTGGGCTGATGAAAAGCCCAGTGTGAGGCTGACTCCGCTGGGGCTCGCCGTGTGGATGTAGCGGGGGAGCGGCTGGAGTGGCTAGGCCGCCGTTAGCCACAACACTTTTCTCGCTCTTCAAAGCGAACCCCCCGGTCTTGTGTCTCGGCCCGGCCGTACGCTGGCTTCCTGCGGCCCGCAGCGGGGGGCTGTGTTCCGGTTCCTCTCTGTACCCCCTAGCCAACCCTCCCGTGAAGAACTGGCGTCGCAGACAGGACCCCCCCCTTGTGCGGTGGACGTTGCACATTCGACCACTTGATTGGACAGTTGACATCCAATGACCCCTTCTGGACTAAAATAAGGACTCTTCGTGTTGGATTTCATCTGGTTTTAGGCACTTTAGACACATTTAAATGCAAATTCAGGGCATGTGCAGACGCTTTTATCCAAAGCGACGTACAATAAGTAAATTTGCCAAGCACTAACATCACTGGGTTAACCCATTCCCTGTACGCAACAAAGATAGCTAGGAGAAGATGCTATTATTAAGTACTATTATTAAAATCCAGGACGTACAACATACAATAAGTGCGTAGGAGAGGGATGGGGGGCGGCTATGTAAAGTCTAGGTGAACTAGTGAGTCTTGAGTCTTTCGTCTTGAGACTTCCATCAGCAACGTTTGGAAGCTCCCAGCAGCAGCGCGGTGTTGTCTTGCGTACCAAAGGCCTCATTCCGTTAGGAGAGGGCTTAGAGTACCGTTATATATCTGAACGGGTTAACTGAGACCTCATACCGTTACTACAGGGCATAGAGTACCGTTATACATAAGAACGGGTTAACCAGTGAACATTCTATGTAGCCTTAGCCGCTGAACGACTCTCTGTTGTTCAAAGCAAAGTTTGGCCTCTGCGCGGCAGGACTCCGAAGGCCGTTATGCACTCTTAACTTATTGATCCAGCAGAAATGCACACACACACCGAAACATACCGTTTTTTTTGTTTTTTAACCTTGTTCCTCTGATCTCTTTAACTTCAGTCGAGTGCTCTTTAGTGTGCAATTTCACACCTTTTAGATCCAGGGTCCTCAGCGAAGATTAAACAGAGGGAGGGAATGTGAGTTAATGCTTTGTTTCACAGGTGAAGGCCAGCCGTTGGCCGCTGGGCTCCTCGCTGGGGAAATATGTTTTGATGATCTCAGCTCAGGGCTTCCATCGCAACGTTTTTTTTTTGGATGCTTAGGCAATTTTCACATTTTCGGAAAATATAATGTGTGTGTGTGTTTGTTTATGTATGAATGTGTGATTTTGCTGATGCATATATTTGAGTGCTTCTGCTCTGAAACGTATTTCAGCTCTTTTGTTCCATCTTTGTTTTTGGCCCTCGCTTTGTCTCATTATTTGCCTCACTGGGTGACAACTCTCCATTTCTTGTGTTGCATTGTGTCAACGGCAATTGTTTAAAAAAGACTGAGTCGATTGCAATCAGCAAGCTTCATTTTCTCCTGTTTTCAGAGACTATACACTCAGAGCACTGAATGCTGCGATTGTACCGCTTACCGAGGCAGTCATCGACTATTGTTTTCACAGCAGCCCACGTAGTCAGCGTGTTACATCGTTTAAGTCCGTCCCCCACCGGGGTACTACGAAGAAAAACTAATCATCAGCAATTGACAACAGGTTTCCAGGAGATGGATCCATTACATAAAACAAACAAATTGTTCAGTCGGTGGTTGACCCGGTAGAGTGTGTACTATTAAGGCCCAGTCCTTACCGCAGCGACCAGGGTTCGATTACTGCCCGTGGTCCCTTGCTGCATGTCTTCCCCTCTCTCTCCCATACCTTCCTGTCTTACTGTACAATACAAAGGATAAAACCATCAAAAATAAATCATTGGTCTGCGCTCTGTTACTGAGATATGGAGTCACTGCGTACTGTGAGTTATTTCGTTTTAGGGGCTGCTCCGCTTCCATAAGCTCCTCCTTAGGACTATTCAGTGCAATCTGCACATTAATGGCTTATCCTGGCCCTGAAAGGAAGCTCTGCTTCAATTAGTGGAATTCAGTCTGCCTGGAAAACCTTGATAAGAAGCCCACAGCTGGAGCTACAGTTGGCTGAATGGTTAGTTCCCAGAGCACGTGTTTCCCAGCTTCACTTTTATACTCCAGTGAATAGCCACTTGAAGTACTGTATTCATAGCGTTTTATATTTTTTTTACGCGGTACAATTGAGACAATGCTATGTGCCATCTGTACTGAACAGCATTGATTTGCAAGCTGTCTGCTTACAAACTGACAAAGTAGCACTCCTGAACTTGCAAATGCTTTAGGTTTTTGTAAGGAACTACAATTTAAGGCTAACAAAGGATGCTCTGTAGGCTGAAAACAACCCACTTCCTCTCAGGCCAGGAAGTATTCTTCTGTAAGTGTGTACAGCGTGCAAATAGGTACCCTATCATTTGTCACATTGTTTATCCGGCTCTAAACTGTATTTTTGCCCAGCAGTGAACGACCCCCAAAACAATGTTACAATAAGTACGGAGGGGTCCCTGAGCAAACTCTCAATTCTAACTGCCTACTGTGTGCTGTTGTGCCTCGCACGGTGCACAGGCCATCCGGACTCTGTGACGACCACCCAGACTTATTCTATTCAATTAAATTGTATTTGTAATTAGCAAGGAAGAAATCTTGAGCAGGAACGCAGAGTGGGGGATCCCTCCTTCCAGAGATCATCAGGAGTGCAACGGGTGCCATAATCGACGTACATACATACAGGCAAAACATATAAAATCGGTGGCCGGTTAACCATAAGTTTCTACTTCAGTGTGACTGTGACTACAGTCTGGTGCATCCCTCACCAATGTTCAACACCGTATTGTACAACATACTGCCTTCAGGAACAGTAGGCTGCTTTCATGTGGGCAGAAAGAAAGATGTGTTAATCACTCAAAAAATAAAAGCTTTATTGAGCGGGTTTCATTTTGCGCTGGGGCATCTCGTTGACCGTGCCTACACAGATTGGGATATAGCCATGTCTGCTATGTTCCTCCTCTACTCAGCCCAAGCAACACCATCGCCTCCTTCCAAGAATACTCAGCTAACCATTACCATTTCCCGCCTCCGCTGAACACAGCACACGCTCACGATCCGCACCCAAACGTGGTGTGCGCTGGACCCCCGGCCTCGCTCAGCAGGTGTTGGGAGGATCCAGTCAGCAACCGAGATGTGTAGCACCTATTTCCGCTCCACATTTGGCCGTGAGGAGCGTGGTCGCCCCCTAATGAACATTGTTAACTATAATTTACATTGCGGATATCCGACGGGGAAGTGATGCCTCCTAGTATACCTCTTGCTGAGACTAAGGCGGTTTTTACACTAGATATACGAGGAGGTGCGACCCATCTTCAATTCAATTGGGGGATCATGTTGGCTGTTTCTCGTCTTGGATGCAATTTAGGTTCTAGGGCTGTTGTGGACGCTGCATACGTTAAGTGAATTAAATGAGTTTTGTTAAGGCCACAACAAACGCACAAGTTTGTATGTTCTCCCGTGTTATAATGGGTCAGCCTCTGCATGCTCCAGTTACCTCTAACTACATCAGACAGACATGGTAGGATAATGCTCCTGGCTCTGCTCTTCAGCAAGGCACTAGCAGTAGACTTGGAGTTGGTCCACGGGCGCCGAACTATGGCTGCCCAATGCTAGTGCTGCTAGTGACGGATTAAATGCTCCTAGTGATGGGTTTAATGCTCCTAGTGCTGCTAGTGATGTTTAAATGCTCCTAGTGCTGCTAGCGATGTTTAAATGCTCCTTGTGCTGCTAGTGATGTTTAAATGCTCCTTGTGCTGCTACTGATGTTTAAATGCTCCTAGTGCTGCTAGTGATGGTTAATAATTATAATAGTTAATTAGCTGAAGGCTTGAAAGAGAGACAGGTAGGTGTTCAGACATGAAGAGGATACCTCCCAACTCTCCCAACTCTCCAGAATTATTCTCCGGCCAAGAGGCACAGAGGACAGCTGTGAAGCACAGGCCTTGGATGTGTGCGCTCATTAAAAACCAAATCCACTTGTCTCTCCGAATCCCCATTTTGATATAAAATGCTTGGCTTGCCGCTATCCCAATTCATTTATTTTTCATTTCGTTCGATCTCAGAGCAGATCTGTTCGTCGGTTTCATTACCTGCTTCATGTCTAATGTACTTTTATTAAGGCGGGTATCTCTAGATCGGAACTCTGTCCTCCTCTCTCTGTAATTGTGCTGTGAGTCGTGGCAGGATGACTGCATAATACATCAGAGGAGCAGCGGAGCACACCTCCACCCCTACAGTTGCTTAGGTGAGCTTTGACCCCACCAAATAAAGATGGGAGGTTTTCTATGTATATTTTCTATTTTGGAAGCATAAATAAATGAAGACAGCTGTATTCTCTATCAAATCCAATAAATGCAGACTGTCCACACACTGCACTTTATTATTTTGTGTGATATTAGTACAAAAAGGAAGATTCCATTGCCAAACCAGTAAATTCATGATACTATTTGAAATATGACCCATCCTAACTTTAGATGCACAAACCAGAACCTGTTTACATTGTGGTGAACATTTAAGGGGACCAAATGTGAAATCTATCCAGACCCTAAGAGTGTATTTTTAATGCTTCTATTTTAATGATCACACTTCAGTAGACTGAGCTTGTTGACGGTCCTGCAGAACGAGTTGGTTCTGAGATTTCCGGGAGGTATTTTCACTGAGTTACCTGTCTCCTGTTGGCTCTTCAAGAGGAGCCCCTCCCAATAAAATGGAACTCCATTATTTGTGTGTTCTGTCTGTCTCCCGGCAACCATTTTTGCTCCGCTGTAGTTCACATCACTTCACTGAATAGCAGACCACGACTGGAAGTCCTACATTCCAATGAAATGTACTTTCACTTCTACTATTTCCCCGTCAACTGAGGCTAGCTTCCTTATAGCAGGTAGGTCAATGTATGTTGAAATACATTAGAATCACATAACATTTTACATTCAACATTAAGTACATTTGTCAGAAGAAGGAGAAACAATATACTGCTGTTGGTACAGTAAGGATGTTTATAGAACCAAATGCCAAGCACTAACAAATGTTAGGTTGACCCATTCCCTGTGTACAACAAAGATGACTAGGAGAAGAAGCTACGAGATGCTAAGGACTATTTTAAAGTGCCAGGACGTACAACATACAATAAGTGCGTACATTAAGTGCCAGGACGTACAACATATAATAAGTGCATATATTAAGTGCCAGGACGTACAACATACAATAAGTGTGTAAGAGAGTTGGGGGGGTAAGGGTTGAGGCTATGCAGAGTCTAGGTGAACTCTCGACAAGTGAGCCTTGATCAGCGTTCATATGCAGGGGAACAACATCCTGCCTATACCTTTAATAATGTATGTATTGTACAATATCAACACAGGAGCGCTTTTATTTGGAGTTAATAACCGACAACAGTATACTGAATCGTAGAAAATCCATTAACATGGGGGGTGCAAAGATGCAAAATTTGCAGGTGCAAGCCCTTAGCGATACAACCGTGTTTTCGTCATGCTCTTGTTTTCAGGCTCCTATTTACGGTGCTGTGTTCTGTTGTGCTGTTTGAAGCTGAGATGAGTGTGTAGATAAGAACAAGTGGAATCCTCTAGTATTTGTACTGCTGCCAGATCTGTGCTGTGTAGAGTAGAGCTTCCTTGAAGAGGCCTACCTTGTGGATCTGCTGTTGATGCCAGAGGCTTCGCTCGTCAGTTTTTCCCCTTCCTAGGCTTCTATGTTGTTGTTTGTTTACTGAATTATCTGGGTACTTGAGAGCACAGCCATTACTACCGTGCAAATCTCCCCCCAAAAACACCGTAGTAGATGAAGATGGACATCAACGTTTATGGTCTTGGATGTGTGACATGGACAGATGCATCTAGATCAGTGATCCTACAACGGTTTGTATGTTTCCCCATCAGGCTTATGGGGCTGTGGGGTGGAGGCAGACCAAATCCTCATCCACACCAAAAAGTAATATCTACCATCATTATTCAGCATCATTATTACTTTTGTATTGGATTTTACTGGATTTCTGGTTTAGTACTTTATGGATCGGCAACAATCAGCTTCAATCATCTTTAATAATTTACGTCATCATGTTTGTTTTGTATAGCTACAACAATCTAAAATATATATATATATATATATATATATATATATATATATATATATCTAACACACTGTGGAACCGGCTCATGTACCCCCTAGGGGGCGAGTACCACCGCTTGGGAACCACTGATCTAGATCTGGGAACATAGCACACACTGGTAACTATCAAAGGATACTCAGAGTGTGAGTCTGTAGAGGGAGCGATGCTGGCCTGTATACAGTGTGTTTGTCAGAAGGTTTTGAACGTATAGTTCCTCTTCAAATCCAGCCTTGCATCACAACCAACCTTGAACCATGTTCACCTGGCCTCCGAGCTTTCAACCTGTTTTTGAGTGGCCTGTAAAACACCTTTTTCTTTAAAAAAGTATGCATTTTCGTCGACAGTAGCCGTGCAATATGAACAACTATTTTGATGAATGTGCTTTAACCAGTCATTATGTGTCATGGATATAAATAGTGTGGGAAGAGATTATGAAAGTAGCACAGTATTTTTGGTGAAAGATTAGAATAGATAAGAGAGCTTCTCTCTGATTATTTGATATTATTCAGAAAAGGGGTAACACGCTTCATTACTGTCATTGTTATGTACATAATAAATACATTGTATTCCAGATAATTAGCATGCATATATTTAGCATTGCTTGAGTAGTTTTTCATTGTGACATGCCCAGCGTGTCTCAGCCTCGCATAATTACCAGCAGCACCATCTTTTACTTTACGGATTTTATGCAGAAAATAACATTTTGTTTAATGTTTAGAGTTTACCTGTCACACACCCAGTTTAGAGTGTGAACAGAGTATAATTCTGCTAATGCTGCCTCCACAGGCTTAAACTACTAAGAGCAGACCATGATGCAAAACCCTACCCTTATTTGAATGATAATAATACAAAAGTAACAGTGGATGCTAAATTGGGCTGTGTTTGTCTTTCTGGCTAACTCTGGCACATTTCCAATAATGCTTTTTTAATGTGTACTATCCCTGCCAAATAAACGAATAAGTGAAAATGAAATGAAATATGCACACGTTCAAACAAAGTCCAGTTTCACATTTCCCTTTGAATTTTTAACCAGGATGTTTTTGAATGCCTGCAGGCGTTGATGTGATCAATATTCCAAGGTCTGGATTTTATCCCTGCTGAAGAGGATATTGGCGGGGTAACGTTAGACTATGAATCAAGGTTATGTTAATATGACATTTTAAAAGGCCTCCGGTTTCCCCTCCATCCCTCCCAGTCACTTATCCTGCTAGGAGCCCCAAGGAATCACGCTGCGATGGACAGCATACCCCAGGCTCAAATATATCCAATAATACATTGATCAATTGTTGTGATGGATGAACCATGACTTTGTTCAAAAAACATGACTCCCCAAACAAGTTTAAAAGTAATGACTGCATTCTCATTTTCCTTTCTTATACTCAAGTGCATAAACAAATGTTTGCGCCATAACATCCTATTTATAAATGATGTTTTCCCTGCGAATAATGTTTGGACTAAGTTAAGGAGTGTTTCCACACTGACCAAGGCTTAACAATGTGTTTAATCTCTTTATTTGCTAATTTAGCTTTTCTATCATAAAATGGAATGCGATGAAGCTAATTATAGTGCGCTGTATTATGTGGTCAAGGTTTTTATCTTGATATTGTAGAAATAATGGCAACCTCCAGTTCTGCGGCAGGATAATATTGTGATAGCGTATGAGAGTAATGGCCAAAGCAAAGCGGAATCATGGAGATCTCACTGATGTTAAATTAAATCCACCGGCATTTCGGAAGTTGTCTGGGAAAGTGCATTGCATGGCGCAAACTGGAAAGATAGCTGATAGGAAAGAAAGAGGAAACTAAAGGAAAAGGACACGGTTCCATGGTGTTAAAATAGTTTCTAATTAGGCCTAATTAGTGCAGCCTGTGCGGCGTGTTATCAAGATATACTAGAAAAAAGTGTTCTTGTTGAGAGATTCTATTATGGTGCATAGCGTGGCATACAGAGCGAGCTATTTCTTTATCAAGCTGGTTATCATGGCTTCTACTGCTATCTTAATTATGTATACACTTTTGAGATATGTTTTTTGCTCAGGCATAGCAGTGTTCATTCCGTGCATGCTAATGCCGTTTCTAAGCGTTATCGCTGAACTCTGTAGGCAGATGTGCTCCACTATTTCCATGACGTGCATGTCATCACCATCTTAGAAACATCACATTCGATAAACTCTTTTCTTTAATAGCGTTTGCTTAGTTCACTGCGCCGTATTCGGCCACCGGTGCAGTAAACGACCCGCTGTAATATTGATGATGATTTGTCGAGATAAAAGAGGTTGTAATGTCACGACCTTTGCGGTAAAAAGGACGTCACGGCTGGTTTCGCGGCAGAACAAAGCTGGCCTGGATTGACACATCAGACATGGTGATTTGAGATCTCTATTCAAGTCTGATGCAGCCGGCTATCTGCCTATGGATGTGCTCTGTGCCCGAGCTCTGATAGCGTCGACTTCTCTGTATCTCATCCCAATCCTACGTCCCATCTGTGGTGGAAGACAGTGCCTCTCTTCCGCTGGTCTTATTTCAAGCTAGGGAGGTGGAAATGTGGGGAGAAGAGAGCAGACACACTGGACTGACGGTTGTGTCTTCTCTGATTCTGGGGTTTCTTATTTGACAACATGCAACGTGATGGTTCACACGTCTCTCAGTAGAAGATTGCCCCACTCCCCTCCATGCCTTCTGCTCTTGCCCCCAGCCCGCTGTGCTCTGGCGGTGTGGCCCGGTACCGATCACCCTCAGGGAAACCCAGACTTCCAGTGTCTCCGAAAACATGTTTTCATCGAAAACTTATGTGTGTGTGTGTGTGTGTGTGCGCGTGCGTGCGCCCGTGTGTGAGAGAGACAGCGTGTCATGTCAGATGCTCAGAGTCCTCTCCAGGCTGGGAGGAAAATGAGCTTGCCTCCTCAAAACATTTATCACATCTGCTCTTGGCTCGCAGTCACCAAACAAGAACCATTATTATACATGTTATATGAGCACAATATCAATACATGTTCTATAAGGAATTGTATTAATACATGTTATAAGAGTTATAATATTAATACATGTTATATGAGGACAGTATTAATACATGTTATATGAGGGCAATATTAATACATGTTATATGAGGAATAATATTAATGCATGTTATATGAGGATATATTAATACATGTTATATGAGGAAAATATGAATACATGTTATATGAGGAAAATATGAATGGATGTTATATGAGGAAAATATTAGTGCATGTTTTATGAGGACAGTATGAATACATGTTATATTAGGACAATATGAATACATGTTATATGAGGACAATATTATTACATTTTATATGAAGAAACTATTAATAAATGTTATATGAAGAAACTATTAACACATGTTATATGAGGGCAATAATACATGTTATATGAAGACACTATTAATACATGTTATATGAGGGCAATATTTTCACATGTTACATGAGGTATATTATTAATACATGTTATATGATGTCAGATTTCATCAGGGGCAAGTGGGGCAAAAGTGAAAGCAAACAACTACGATGACAATGTTTAAGGTTCATTTCCAGTCAAAAAAGTTTTTCAATGCCTAAGTCTCAAAAGACTGCACCAAGATTTGATCAGTTTGGAAAAAGCGTGAGAGTGAAAGAGCGAGAATGAGAGCGCAGAGAGAGTGACATGAGGACGATATTAACACACGTAATATGAAGACAGTATTAATAAATGCTGCAAGACGACTGGTTAAATGAGGACAGTACAACGCCATGTAAGCGATATGGGTATCCTCCACAGTGAGAAGGTGCTGGGGTTTGCTCAAACAGAGCCAATCTCTTGACACTTCTGTTGTCAAATGTACTGACGATGAAAACACTGTGGTGCCTCGTGGTCCCTTATCCATGCCGATGGAAACCTTAGGGAGGATTCTAATGTACGCTGGGAAGATTTCACTTCTCCCAGATGGAGCTGGGAGATGATTGGATTTGGGCTGTTGAGGGAGGAGGAGGAGGAGGAGGAAGACGACAGGGAGGAGCAGAAAGGAGGAGGAGGAGGAGTAGAAGAAGAAAGAGGAGGTGGATGAAAAGGAGAAGAAAGAGGGGGATTAGGAGGAGAAGGAGGAAGAGGAGGAGGAGGAGAAGGAAGCTGAAGAAGAGGAGCTGGAGGAGAAGCAAGAGGAAGAGGTGGTTGAGGAGGCGGAGGAGGGGGAGGAAGAGGACGGTGTGATCAGTGGATTACAGAAGTGGGAGGCTGTCTCGTTAACTTCCAGCAGGAGCTCTGGGACGGCAGGGGAACCTTTAGGGCACGGTGACGTGGAACAGAGAGCAGAGACCCAGAATACAGATTCCCAAAGACGTAGCGATCCATGAGACCAGGGTTTGCATAGGGCCCGTCGAGAGCAAAGGGTTCTTGTTTTCCGTGACCCCTAGAGAGTGACTTGGGAGAGGGTTCAAGGGAGTATACGTTAGATTGAATTCTAAAGATAAGATTAAGGCTCTATTTTACATTTCTATTTTCTTTATTACATTCCTGCCTTCACGGACAATGCAGGCAAGTCGGTAAATAGAGCAGGGAGATAGAAGGACTCCGACACAGAACAGTCCTTAACCAATATTTTCCTTTCATGGTTCGGCGGCCCTAACTAGATGTCCGCTGCCTGAAAAAACATGTTGTGCAAGAGTATCAGCCCTTTACCAAGTCAAAGAATCGGTGCCGAGCAAAGGGTGACATTTGGTAATGCTATTAAGGTGCTATTTTTACTTTCTTTGCTCTCCATCCTTTGTAACTAGCGGGACATTTCAGGTGAGCTACGGGCTAATCTTAATATCAGCTCTACCCAGCACTTGGTCTGCCTGACTCCTGTTTATCTGTCTCCCGTTGCCATGGTTTCACACAAGGTCTCATTAAAAAAATACACATTCAACTTCGGAACAATACATTGTGTGTGATTTTGTATGCAAAGGATGAACTCTCGCCTGCCAAAATTCACGGTGAGGGTATCAGCGGCGAGCGCGTACACATCACAGCGCATTCATTTAAAAGTAACAACTGGAATGATTACAGAGCCAGAGATTGATTCAGCTCATTGGGTAAGGGGAACCCATTTTGTCCCTGCGTCTCTTTATGGCTCGTCGTGCTCACGTAGACATGATTGAGACTAATCTGCGCGTTCGCTGGCCACGTTGGCTGTTTGCTTCCCCCCGTCAGTTGTTAACTGGGAGCACTGTCGCTGAGTTATACTCCCGTGTTGCTGTGTGCCTGGCCGCTGACAGCTCCTCTGCATCGGCCTCGTTTCATCAGCCGGCACCGCGACGTGACGCCAAAGTGAAGGACAAAGATTATGTCAGGGACGTTTCTTGTCAGTGTCGCTGTCACAGGCGTCCGACGCTTGGTCGACTCTCTCTCGGTGGGCCCCGCATGCCCAGGCTCCTCGGAAACAATGATAGATAGACTCCTTAGAGGCTATGAAAAATCAATAGGAAGGCTCTGTTAGGGCGCCCGGCCATTGATTTCCCATGGATTCTAGTTATTGCGCGGAGCTAGATTAAAAGACCACAGTTCACCACAGAGGAAGCCTTGTGTCGTCTCTGGGGGTCAAGGGCACGAATACAATTTACGTAACACGTATTTCACACGTATTTCTTTTCTGTCAGTTGACCATTATGTCACGGTGAGTGTGTCGTATTTTATTTATAATTAAATCTAGGCAGAGTACACCCCCTCCCTCCCACCCTCTCTCCCACTCTCCCTCTTACCCTTCCTCCCCCTTTTTCTACCTCCCCCTCCCTCTCACCCTCTCTCCCTCCCTCCCTCTCTCCCTCCATTGGCGTTCCTATAGACCACAGTTAAAACACAGTTAACCACAGAGGAAGAGTTGTGTCGTTTCCAGGGTCACGGGCCATCTGTTGTTCCTATGGAGCGTAGTTGAAATACCGTTCACCACAGAGGAAGAGTTGTTTCGTCTCGGGGGGGGTCGAGGGTCACTTGGCGTTCCGATAGACCGCAGGAGTGGGGTAGAAGAAGAAAGGCTCTAACGATTGAGCCACCTGGAGGCATGGAGACACACACACGGTCAACAGACAGTGTTTAAAGCACCCGGCTGATGCACATAGCTCAGAGTGTTGGACTGCATAAGGCAGGGCAGACTACCGGCAGCACTGCCGCCACCCAATGCATCGTTAAGAGTAGCTTAGCTTAGCCTTGACGGATGTTCCAAACGGACTGACTGCATCCTGGCGCATGTGCTCAGACATCGGACCACAGCTCTATTAAGAGTAATACAGCACCCGTGGCTTGGGATGTTATTAATATAATGTATTGTTTACTGTCTTCATTCAATGTGCTTCTTCCATTTAACTGTCTATATAGCCCATTGCGTAGGTTTTAAACTGCTTTATTGTTATCCTTTTGTTGCTATCTGACCGCACAAACCCGTTGATTAAGTGCTTTGAAATGTAGTTATTTCTGGCGTTTCGTGGGAGGTAACATGTCAATCTCATTAGCAACAACCAGAGGAAGCTGTTATAATAATAAACAGTTTGTCATAAACGGACGTGTGTGAAGACCATATGCGTGTAATTCTTTAGAATGGTAAATGGACTGAATTTATACAGCGCTTTTCTAACCAGCGGCCACTCAAAGCACTTTACAATATTGCCACACATTCACCCATTCATGCACACATTCACGCACCAACGGCGTTGACAAACACGCAGGGCGAGAGCCAGCCGTCAGGAGCAGTTAGGGTGAGGCGTCTTGCTCAGGGACACCTCGACACTTGGCAAGGAGGAGTCTGGGATCCAACTAGCAACCTTCCACTTCCCAGCCAACCCGCTCTACCTTCTACGCCACATGCCCGCCAAGAGAAGGTCTGTTTGGACCTTGATGAAAGCATGGCTGCTTTAAACGATACAAGGATCACACAATTTAAAGCAGGGATGCTAACTCACTCCGCTTGTAGGGCAGGTAGGAGAGCCAGCTCCCCGTACAGACTGGTCAGTAGTTCAGGGACTAGTAAATGATTCAAACAACCTTGTATACTTTCCCCAGTGCAGGATTCATCGTTCCGGAGGTCCTCTGAATACACCCTTGGACAAAGGCGTTTCCTCCAGCGCAATGAAAAGGCTGAGGAAGAAACAATGTCTAGATTAAGCTTTACAATATGGTAACACATGTTTAATTTGAGTCAGTTGACCACTATGTCAAGGTAAGTGTGTAATAAATGTGTGTTTTCTACGACGATGACCACGATGAACGGCTCCGTTCCTGATTTGGTTAAAGTCCTATCGTCTTCTATTTATAGTTGAATCTAGGCCGATTACACACCGTTTCTCCAAAGTGACTCGATTGACAGGGGATTCTGATTCAAATTCTATTATTATTCTTTAGTAGAATCTCTCTCTCTCTTCCTTCCTCTCACCCTCCCGCCCTCTCTTCCTCTCCCACCATCCCTCCCTTCCTCTCTCCCTTTCTCTCTCCCTTTAACCCTCCCTCCCTCCCCGTCTCTCTCCCTCCCTCTCTCCCTCCCTCACTCTCTCCCGCCCTCTCTCCCTCATTAAAATGGAGGAGAATTGATTACACAGTAGTGCCTTGCTTCTTGTCTCCCAATGCCTCTGCCGCGCCGTGAAAGATCATAACTCCCTGATTTGAGAGCGGAGCCGGGTGGTGCGGGTGGAGCTGACGTAGCCGGAGCTGACGGCGTTGGAGGTGACGTGTCGGAGCGTGCGAGGCGGAACACGCAGCGCTCCGTTGCGCTGAGACATGAGGCCAACTCCCCCGGCGAGATAAATATTCAATCTTTCGCTGAAGGAGAGTAAAAGGAAAGGGGAAAAAAAGGAAAAATAAGTGTTTACAAATTTGGTTAACATATTCTCCTCCCAAGCCAGGGATTTGGGGTCTCCTGGGACAGCTGCGTGAGAGATTGTATTTTTGGGGGAATTATAATGTTCCGCAGTGGGGTGATATTCCTTATCCCGTATTTTCTGGGGGGGTTGTTATATCTCTGTATCTCCCAGCGTTCCCAAGGTCAGGGTGAAAAAAATCCCTCTTCTGGTGTTTGTGGTTATTTGGAGTCTGATTTCAGGCAACCTGTGTTGACTTGGCTGGAATAACATCTATTTTTCCGTCCAGCCATCTGTCCGCTACCTTTGTTTTGCGGTCTTCAGACGTGTGTGGTTGTCTACTACATATATGACGGGTATTTCCAATTTCAAGCCTCTAGGTTTTGATTTGATTTCCCGATTCCCAAAACCCCAATACTGTAACGGAAACATTGACTGGAAACCGTGGAGGGGTCGAGAATCACATCAAGTCCAGTCCGAATTACACGTCATTCTTGATGTCTCAGAAAGGACTAGACGTGTATTGCTTGGGGCCTCACCAATGCGGTTGAAGAGTTTGGCGGTTCGCTCCGTTTAGCTCTATTCTCGGTCTCTATATATAGGAGTTCTCCTCATTGTGTGCGGTTCAGCCCGTTAAGACGTGGTGATTGATTCACAGCCTGCTACTGTATCTATGTGTGCTGTATAATCAAGGTATTGAGGCGGCGATGGCTCGAATTAGACCGCACATCATCTTCTCATTTAGAACCAGATCCGGTGTCATACTGCGTTCACACCTGTTATTAAACAGGTCTCCCAGGTGACGTAATCCTTCCCCCGTCTATACTGAGATGAATGGACAGGAACATCTCTACCTGCCTTGCTGGATGGGGGCTTAGTTCTTCACTGATTGCACTGCATTGCAATTCGACACTGTAAGATAAGATGGCACTGTAAGATAAGATGGCACTGTATTAATCCCATGTAGTAAAAGAATAACAGAATATGGGCCATTTGCTTTTCCAGGCAGGCTAACTCCCTCCAGCTGTTGGACACTCATTTATCAAATAGTTTTTTTCCAAGGGCAATCTTCAACCGACCACATATGCCGAACCTAAGTTGATGGTACTCAAGGAGGAGAGAGACAAGTGTGTGTGTGTGTGTGTGTGTGTGTGTGTGTGTGTGTGTGTGTGTGTGTGTGTGTGTGTGTGTGTGTGTGTGGTTGTGTGTGTGTACGGTTGTGTGTGTGTGTGTGTGTGTACGTGTGTGTGTGCGTTTTTTCGCTTGCATACGTGCATGCGCGCGTGTGTGTGTGTGTATGTAATTGTGTGTGGTTGGGTGTGGTGCGTGGTTGTGTGCCTGCATGCGTACGTGCCTACGTGCCTGCGTGCATGCGTACGTGTGTATGTGTGTGTGTGGGGGAAGGCAGGGGAGGGGTTTCCATGGTGACATTGCTTGCTGAGTTATCCCGTGAGTACCAAATGCATCCTGGGAAGTGGTCTGAGGCAGATTGGTGCGCTCCTCGCGGACGCTGCTCAGAGCCTCCCCGGCCAGCTCATCGCTGGCTCTCTGGGGCTGTTTCCTGATTGCATTGCACTCTTGTATTTTCTTCCTTGCCATCCAGTGGAGACCTGATCTAACACCTTAGATGAAAACATTTTCCAAAACACGATCAGCCACCATCGCACACATCTATTTCACCGCGTGCCAGGCTTTTCATAATGGGTGAACTTGCCCTTTTAAATACCACATAATCAGCGCGCATCTGTATAATTAGACCAAAACACGTAAAAACACAGCAGCTGAATTCAGCAGAGCCCGGCACACCAGAAGAAACGGATGCACACAAATACATTAGCAAATCTTTTGTATTAGTTTTTTATTTTTTAAACACTCAATTAGCCGCTACTTCAGTCGAAAATAACAAGCTCCTAGACGTGGAACCCGACCCATGTGTTTTAGCTGTAATTAGTCTAAGCAGCAGGCTGGCGAGGCAGAAGCTACACCAGCGTTTGATGAAACAAACAGCTTAGTTTGCTGACAGTGAGTCACAGTGCATCCACGTAGACATGTGTGCGCATGCATCTGTTTGTCTAGCTGGCTGGCAGGCAGGGCATGCTGGTGGTTGTGCTTTTTGTGTGCGAGTGTGAAATGGCAGGCAACCAGTAATGGGGCACTGGTCTAGATGACAATCAGGAGACTGTGCTGATACTAGCAGTGCAGTAAGCCAGGACTGGTAGTGACCTGGGTGCCGTGTGTGTGTGTGTGTGTGTGTGTGGGGGGGGGGGGGGGGGGGGGTGTTTGTGTGTGTCTTTTGTGCTTTTGTATTGGTGAGAGGTTTTGTGTGTTTGTATGTGTGTGTGTATGTTTATGTGTCGATGTGCGTCTGTGTGTTTGTGTTTGTCTGTGTGTGTGTGTGTGTTTATGTGTGTGTGCGTGTGTGTTTGTGTCTCATCGTTTTTTGTATGATTGAGAGGGTGTCTGTGTATGTGTATGTGTCAATGCGGGACTGAGTGTGTGTGTGTGATTTTATATGAGTGAGAGAGTGTGTGTGTGTGTGTGTGTACGTGTAAATGTATGCATTCGTGTGTTTGTGTGTGTGTGTATTTTTTATGAGTGAGAGAGTGCGTCTGTGTACTTGCATGCATCAATGTGTGTGTGTGTGTGTGTGTGTGTGTGTGTGTGTATGTGTGTGTGTGTGTGTGTGTGTGTGTGTGTTTGTAAGTGTTTGGGTGTTCCATGCATACCTGTCATACACAGCGTGTCTGGAAGTGCTGAATGCATCATGGCATATTGACTGCTCATCACCATCTCGTCTCTGCTGGTTCCACCTCTCCGTAACACATTTCACTAGATTGCCTTTTCCTTGGAAGAAGTGTCAGACTGACGATGATTTCAATGAAGTGGATTTCAGTCAACACATATTTTCCGAGACTCTTGGAAGCGTGGGCTCGGACTGGTTTCCATTGCAGTCTCTGTTTCTCCCAGTAGGACTCATACAGCACAATGCATCACGGGCCTTTTTGTCGACGATGCTCTGACAATATCCTGTTTTGATTTACATCTTTAGGGACAAGAAAAAATGAAAGGATTAAGTATCCAAAATCATAATTATCGTAAAATACCGTAACCTAGGCTAAGGAAACTGTTCTGTTATGTCTCGCATGAGAAGTGCTGTGGTATTATCAAACATAACAATTCATCCTTTAACTAATCTTCTATCGATGAATTACGAAACAATTACTTCAGAACCATTTCTACTGACACGATGACTCACCGATTGTTAGTGATTGGCACTTGGTTCTATGAACATACTTAATGTTCTGACAAATGTACTTTTTGTAACTCTCTTTGGATAAAAGCGCCTGCTTAATACCCTAAATGTAAATGTTAATGTAAATGCCTCACTTCCAATATGGCGTTCATCGTGATGTGTCATTGCGGTGTACGAGGCCTGTGTCCGCACAACATACCACTGGGTTTCCGCACTGAATCATGTATAGGACTGCACATCTCTCCCAGCTTGATGCTGATCTATTGTATGAAGTGATTTGTTCCACTAACATTTATTGAATTGGGCTAAATGTATGAATGCCTGAATCTCAGTTGGCCAATTTATGCTAATAGGAGAACGTTGTTCAGATGATACAATTTCTTTGTCCCTGAAGTTGTAAAACGAAACCTGATATTTGTAATGAATTCATGTTTTGCTTTCAAGAGAGATGCCCGTAATGCAATACAAGCGGAAGAAAACCCCTCCGAAACAATCCTGAGTAGTTCTAAAGAATAATGAGATTGTATTTTTAGTTATTCTACCTTGGGAATGTGTGTAAACGGACATAACAATACACAAACACACAAGCACACGCGCACACACACACACACACACACACACACACACACACATAAATACAAACACATTTGCAAACACTTAAAGTAGCCCCTTTTCGTAAAGTTGACGCAATATAGCTCAACGGCAAGCGTAATTGCTTTTCATTATTCTGAAATACATTCTCCCTTTGCACCCCTTCGCAAAGCACTAATTAAATTACCTTTGCAGACACAATGTTTATGCATTTATCAACACTACTCCCTCACGTCTCCCATGCATTAGCGAGGGGCAGGATGTCTGCGTCTGTGCCCTTGTTTGCATTGCTCTGACCACGTCAGAGAGAGAGGCTGGGGCTCTCCTCACACAGACCAATATCTGTAATAGCATCACCACCTGGCACAAGGTGAGCAAACTCTCTCTTTCAGGCCCCACTGATGCGAAACCAATCCCGTCCTGAACCGTATTGACACAGCGGCTGTGGCAGACATCATGGGGGGGGCGGGCTGTGGTAGGGGAGTGGTGAGGGCCAGGGAGACTTCCCTGGGGAGAGAGGGGGAGATGGGGGTGGGGGGGGGGTTGGGGAAGGTAGGGCAGGATGTCAGGATGGAGGTGACACCCATCAGAACGTTAATCTCGGTCACCTTGGAGCACTGACGGCTGCCCTCCCCGATACCGTGAGCAGATAGAGGCTAGCACGAGCAGGGAGCTGGGATATCGGACTGCGTTCTCACCGCGTGGAACCAGAAGGTGTGCCGGGAACGACAGCCGAGTTCTCAGACTTTAATATCGCTGATAGATAGAGAGGTGGGGGGAGGAGATGGGGGGGAGGAGAAGGGAGGTTGAGAGGGGGGCGTACTGTGACGAGTGGAAGAGGGGGAGACAGGCGGCAAAGAGATAGAGAGGAGGGCAAATGGAGAGGGGGAGACGAGGAGGAGGAGAGGACAGGGTGTACATGGGAGGGGAGCAGCTGGTGAGGCAAAGAGGGGAGAGGGGAGGTGAGGGAGAGGAGAGGAGAAGGGGAAGGCGAAGGGGAAGATAGGATTCAAGAGGCGCCGGGAGAAGCTGGGGGTGGGGGGGACGACAGAGGACGGAAATTATGTTCGGGTCATCGCGAGGAAAGAGCATTGATGGAAACAAGGAAATTGACCGAAATTTTGATGGAAGGGGTGTGTGGGGGGGAGGGGGGCAGAGTGATACTCAAGCCAGATAAAAGGACTGAAAGCCTCAGGGCCAGATGCTGAGGAGCAGAGAGCAGAGGAGATGTATAATTGGCGTTGTGTTGTGTGAGGGGTGGTGACGGCCGAGCGAGGCCAGCATGTGAAGAGCGGGCGGACGACATGCGGTGGTGTTGTGGACGGATGGGGAGGAGGTGAACCGGGTTTGTTTGATGCTGAGCACAAGTGTTTGAGAGAGCGGACGGTTCAGGAGAGTTCTGCGTGTCACCGGTTTAAACGTCTTTCAGGGGGGTCAGGGGGGGGGGTGGGCATAAATATATGGCCCGTTAAGCCCTTTGAGGCTGTACCTGTGGGTAAGGGCCATACAAATAAAAATGTAATTTAATTTAATTTAAATCTTACCTCTCTTCCTTACCCAGATGGAAACAGATAAAACTCCTCTCCTGTCTTAACCCATTTTGATTCATTTCCACTAGTTAGAATTTCCTTGACATTTGCGGTAAATTAGATAAACGGTCGGCACTGTGTTCCGTAGGTTCATTAAAAAATATTATATTTTACACAATCTGACCTTTCCTGGCACTTTCAGAAGCCTTAAATGGCGTCCAGGCTCACTGGACGCAAAATAAAGACCTAATGTCTTTAACATTTACCAAGCTGTTATTGGTTGACGGTGCGTCAATCAAACTGAGCTTTGGTTGATGTATCCATGTAATCGTATTGCCATGGCAACCAACAAACCGCCTATTTTGTGTACATTAGCATTTCTAATCTCAAAGACAGAGACCCAAGAGACGGGTAACCTCAAATAATCAATCGGCCACTTGAAACTAGGTTAATTGCACCGCATTGCAATTAACCAGTGTGAGATAAGATGGCTCTGTATCAGTCCCGTGCCGGAGGAGACGGACAGGATGGACTGTGGAAAGGCAGCAGAGCTCACAGCAGCTGGCTCTGCATTCATCTTCAGCTGAAGGCCAGCTCCTCCTCCTCCTCCTCTTCCTCCTACTCCACCTCATCTCCTCCTCCTCTCCCTGATGAATAGAAACAGTACAGTTTCTCTAGTCCATGGTGTGTTTATCCCAGTTGTCTGGGTCTGATGTCTGACTCCGCTGTTTGTGGGTGTGTAACTGTACGTGTGTGTCTGTGTGGGTGTGTGTCTATGTTTGTGTGTGCTTGTGTGTCTGTCTGTGTGTGTGTGTGTGCGTGTGTGTGTATACATGTGTGTGGGTGTGTATGTATGTGTTAGTACTTGTGTGTGTATGTGTGTGGTTGTGTGTGTATATGTGCGTGCGTGGCGGCATGTGTGTGATTCTGTGTATGGGTGCGTTCCTGTGTGCATGTGTTTGTGTGTGTACTTGTGCGTGCATTTCAGTGAGCATGTGTGCACCAGAGAGTGCGTCTATGCATGCATGTGTGCATGGCTGTGTGCATGTGTGTGTATGGTTGTGTTCCACATGATGTATGGCAGGAAGAGGTGGAGGACGAGGGATGGCATGGTAGTGGTTAGAGTTAAAGACAGTAGTTCTCTGAGGCGAGCTCAGAGGCAAGTGGCAGGGCTGAGTAATGACCCAAAGTGTTCTCAATTACCGTCCCGAGCCCGCACACGCATATGCGCACACACTCACAAACAGACGCACACTCACATAGAGACAAAACGACACAGGCACTCACTCATCCACACACAGAGACACAGTCGCAGACACACACAGACACAAAGGCACACTTGCACACATACATACACACACACACAAAAACACACAAAGACACAGACACTCACATACACACACACACACACACACACACAAGCTCTCTCTGCAGACTGCACCGCTTAACTCAGTGTGGAGTGCTCATGCACATCAGCATCTCGCAACCTTTCCCCTCCCCTCCCCTCCTCTCCTCTACTCTCCCCTCCTCCCCCTCCTCTCCTCTACTCTCCCCTCCCCTCCCCTCCCCTCCCCTCCTCCCCCTCCTCTCCTCTACTCTCCCCTCCCCTCCCCTCCCCTCTCCCTTTCCCTCCTCTCCTCTCCCTCCTCAACTCTCCCCTCCCCTCCCCTCCTCTCCTCTTCTCTTCTCTTCTCTCCTCTACCCTCTACTCTCCCCTCCTCTCCCCTCCCCTACCCTCCCCTCCTCTCTCCTCTCCTCTGGACTCCTCTCCTCTCCCCTCCCCTCCTCTCTCCTCTCCTCTCCCTCCTCAACTCTCCCCTCCCCTCCCCTCCCCTCCCCTCCTCTCCTCTTCTCTTCTCTCCTCTACCCTCTACTCTCCCCTCCTCTCCTCTCTTCTCCTCTTGTCCTCTTCTCCCCTCCCCTCCTCTCCTCTCTTCTCCTCTTGTCCTCTTCTCCCCTCCCCTCCTCTCCTCTTCTCTTCTATCCTCTACCCTCTACTCTCCCCTCCTCTCCTCTCTTCTCCTCTTGTCCTCTTCTCTCCTCCCCTCCCCTCTCTCCACTTCGTTGGTCTCCCATAGAAAGACTCAAGACGTCAGCACCGGAAGAGAGAGGCACACAGAGAGAGAGGGAGAGAGAGAGTGAAAAAGAGAGAGGAGGGAGATGCACAGCGAGATAGAGCAACGGACGATAACCACTAATAATCAAACTCCCAAAAAGAGTGTTAACATTTCAGAAGCAGTTGAATACGAGAAGCACCAGAAGCACATCCAGACCTCTCCATGGCAAAGCCCTCACCAATAACAAGTCTGACAAAGCAGGGCTGCTAGACTGTTTCTGAGCCACTCTGTTAGAACTAGAACCGAAAAGATGCACTCCTGTCTCTCATGGCTCAAAGCAGTTCTTCAAGCATTGCCTAATTTTTCCGCTGCACCATTGTCTCAAAGATACCAATGACAACACTGTATTTGAGAAATATCGTTAATTGCTGTAACACACAGAACCACAGATCTCGTGAAAGAAAACAGTACTTTACAAAGCCATAACCAACTGGAATAATTTACCCCTTAATATCCGCCTAATATAAATAAATCATCACTTTAACATAATATGAAGAAGCTTCTATTGGCATGCAAACTGAATAGTGGGAGGTATGACTGTGGGCTAGTATTTAATTTTGTGTTCTGCTTCATATGAGTTGTATAATCCTAATTCTTCATAAAAAAGTCTTTAGATTTACTTTTTTTGCATCAGTATTCTACCCACTAGTACGATGAGTGTCGACTGGCTTTGAATGTGAATGTGTTTTATTCATCTTTCCATATCAATGTAAGCTTTGCATATTCTTATGTGATTGAATGTATATGAATACAATGCAGGTTGTATCATGTATCATATCATGCCAGGTGTGGACTCCAGGAAGATTTGCTGATCGCCATGGCATCAGCGAATTGGGATCCTTTAATTAGACAAATAAATCCACCAGAACCAATCCCGTCATCCAGCTGGTTCTGGAACTAACAGCCCCAGCAACACAGAGCCCCAAGACTGCCTCGCTGCTCCAACCAGACGAAGGCCTGGACCCGTTTAAAAAAAGAAAGAAATAATAAACAAAAGGACTGGGTGAACAGAGTGCTATTCGGCCCTGAAAGAAACCACACCGGAGCAGAATACTTTCTGCAGCGGCATGAGGCCCTTGTGACCAACCGGAAGCTGAAAACGTCCTTGACGAGATACAGACCCAGAGAAAGGGCCCATAGATGGAAGAGACACGGCTGTGCAGAGGACATGTACACTCTCTCAACTCCTGTGAACCACTCCTATCAGAAACCCCGTTCACACACAGACCTCACACACCTCAGATCACACACACAGACATTGACAACCCTGAAGACATCAATACCTTACCTTACCTGAGACGTAAACATAAAAACAGAGTTCTCCCTTCTCCCCTTATCCTGCTCCTCCTCCTCTCTGCATCCCTCCCTCCCTTACTCATCAGTTCCATGCACCCAGCTCCTCATTCCCCCCTCTCTCTCTCTCTCTCTCTCTCTCTCTCTCTCTCTCTCTCTCTCTCTCTCTCAGATGCACTGAGCTGCAGGGCTCTCTCTCTCTCTCTCTCTCTCTCTCAAAGGCTTTGACCACCCTGAAGTCGTCAATGAACTCTCTTACATTGCCTGAGGCATAAACATATGTGCAACCACAGCAGCAGGATGTGTGATGTCCTGAGACCAGAAGTTGACACAGATCCAGGGTAATGGACCTGGATCTGTTGTCCTGGGAGGTCCTGTGTTCTCCTGAGAGTAGAAGTTGACACAGATCCAGGGTAATAGACCTGGATCTGTTGTCCTGGGACGTCCTGTCTTCTCCTGAGTGTAGAAGAGGACACAGATCCACGGTAATGGACCATCCTGGCTGCCCCTCATCTCTATTCTTCAGCGTATACTGGACACCTCAGGCACTTAGACCTCAATGTATGTCTAACGGTCAACAATGTTTGGTGTCACAATTGGTCAACAACGGTTATTGAGATGGGTAAAGACAAGAGAGAGAGGGAGAGGTAGACTGAGTCAGAGAGAGAGATAGACAAAGTCAAAGAGAGAGAGAAACAGACAGAGATACAGAGAGAGGGAGAGACAGAGCGGGACAGAGAGAGAGTTACAGAGTGAGAGAGACAGTCAGAGAGAGAGGGAGGCAGAGTTAGAGAGAGAGAGAGTGACAGAGAGTGGGTGAGATAGAAAGAGAGATCTACAAAGTGAGTGAGGCAGTCAGAGAAAGAGAGACAGAGTCAAAGAGAGATACAGAGACAGTGTCAGAGAGACCGAGGCAGAGAGCGGGAGTTACAGAGTGAGAGAGATAGACTCAGAGAAAGAATGATAGACAAAGTCAAAGAGAGAGCGAGCGACAGAGAGAGATACACAGAGAGGGAGACGGTGTCAGAAAGAGAGACAGGGCCAGGCAGAGTAACAGAGTGAGAGATTTCGGAGTCAGAGAGAGCGAGAGCGAGCTCCGTCTTGAAGATCAGCGAACAGCAGGAGGTGCCAACTCCCTGGTGGGCCGCGCGTCTCCTCCACCAGCTCTTTGGTGAACGGGGAGCTCATTACCTCCCCTTTGTCTCTACCTCATCCCGCCCCGACCTCACATTACCCGTGCGTCCTTCCTCATTCGCTCAGGTCATTTCCCCGCCGCCGTACCCCCACTCCAGGCCGGCCCGGCCGTCCCATAACGGATTATGCGGTTGAATCGAGATGTCAGCCGGTGGCTGGCTGGCGACGGGCTCCTCAGCTGTCCTGCCCTCGTACATCCCTCCACGCTCCAATTTAGATTCCTCCGCTCCGCTTGTCACGCAGAATCGCTGCGCTGGCAGATTTATGCAGGGGCCCTGGCTTTCAGAGCACACACTTGCCCTGTGGTTATCTGAGGATGTATTAATAACAATCATAATGAAACAGTGTTGTGGTTTCATCATATTCACGGCCCCGAGATTTGTGGGTCTCGCCGACACCCCCGATCCCCGGGAGTGAGGTAAGGGAGTCAATTAGTCAGCGCTGGAACGACAGCCATTACTCAGCTATTCACTGTTTATATAAATCAGCCGTTATCGCATCTTATGCATCCGCCAATTCAGTAAATAAGCGACTGGCTGCCTGAATGAAAAGAAAAAAAAGCCGGGTGTATTATTATCTGACAAGACCTAATTTATTAATTAGCTTAGTTTAATTGCAGTGTAATAATTAGCATGGCAGGGTGCTATGAACACAGATATCAGATATCAACCCAGACGCATCCCTTCATTGAATCAGATTAGCTGTGTGGTCTCTACGTTCTGCAGCCAGGGGGGGAGAGAGGAAGGGAAGGCGAAACCTCCTCTCTTTTTCCCTGAGGTTTTCGCTTGCTGTTTGCTCACCTCTCCTAATTCCTTATTCCTGCCCCCTTTCGTTGCTCACTGCTCAGTGCACACAGAGGACAGGCTGAGCGCAGCGGCTAGGATTAATGTCAAGTGGGTTTTTTTTTGGTGTTAGTTTGGTTATTTTAATGAATTATTCACAACAAGGGGGTATCAGAAGGCCGCTCGACAAACACCGGCTGGGAGCTAACCGCCTCGCTGCAGGGAGGGGGGCCGTGTGTGTGTGGGTGGGGGGCGCCCCTCCAGGAGAAGGATCCGTCCCTCCTGCCGTCTCCCCTCCTCTACTGGCCCCCCCGCGGCCCATCATCATCCATCCTGCCCACACCCTGCGTCCAGAAACAGTTCTCCCTTCTCTCCTCATCCTTCTCCTCCTTCTCTCTGCATCCCTCCATCCCTTACTCTTCAGTTCCATGCATCCTGCTCTCTCTATCTCATTCACTTTTCCATCATTTCTCTCTCTCTCTCTCTTTCTCTCTCTGTCTCTCTTTCAATTTCCCTTCATCGCTCTTTTATCATCTCTCTCTCATGCTTTCTCTTCGTCTCTCTCTCTCAATCTGTCCCGCTCTGTCTACTCTCTCTTCCTCTCCCAATACCCATCTCTCTCTTGTCCCCAAT
This sequence comes from Pollachius pollachius, assembly GCF_949987615.1. Lineage (NCBI taxonomy): Eukaryota > Metazoa > Chordata > Actinopteri > Gadiformes > Gadidae > Pollachius > Pollachius pollachius. The sequence continues at coordinate 9,661,606 of NC_136942.1, forward strand.
CCCTCTCTCTCCATATCTCCCTTCATCTCTCCAAACCTCTCCCTCTATATCTACCTCTCTCTCTCTGGCCTTGTGAGGACGAGACTGTCCCCAGTGGGCCTTCAGTAACGATTGCTGCGGCGCCACTTCAAATGGATGCCTGTGCGTCGAGAGCATGTGAGGCTCAGGGCCCCCTTCCTCCTCCGTCCCGCTGCATGGCTGGTGGCCCCCTTCTACACCTTTGGTTTTGATTAGCCTCTAGGCGGCTCTGTGTTCTGCTGTCATTGGAAGAGACGAGGGGGAGAGAGAGTGAGAGAGAGAGAGAGAGAGGGGAAGGAGAGAGAGAGAGAGAGAGGGGAAGGAGAGAGAGAGAGAGGGGAAGGAGAGAGAGAGAGAGAGAGAGAGAGGGGAAGGAGAGAGAGAGAGGGGGGGAAGGAGAGAGAGAGGGGGGGGAAGGAGAGAGAGAGAGAGGGGAAGGAGAGAGAGCGAGAGAGAGAGAGAGGGGAAGGAGAGAGAGAGAGAGGGGGAAGGAGAGAGAGGGGGGAAGGAGAGAGAGAGAGAGAGAGGGGAAGGAGAGAGAGTGAGAGGGGGGAAGGAGAGAGAGAGAGAGCGGAAGGAGAGAGAGAGGGGGGAAGGAGAGAGAGACAGTCAGAGAGTTGTGTGTTTACTCTACTGTATTTTACAACTTCAACAATCACTCCTACATCTATCAGCCAATGTGAAAGGGACACAAGATACACACGGACAGGGACAGGGCGGCGACGGCAGAGACAGGATGAGGACGTACAAAACAAACCTTTGTAGCTCGTAAGCCGTGAAGCCGTCCCTCCACCTGAAACACATCAAACACCGACCCATGGTGAGTCCTCCGCCGGTCTCCGTCTCCGTCTGGAGAAGTGTACAGGTAGTCAGAAGATTAAAGACAATCACACAACACGGCCTTCAAAGAGCGGTGTGTGTAGCTTGGTAAAAAGTCGCTGTGCTTGTAATCAATGTCTTCAGTGACGGCGTAAAAGGCCGCTGTCTGAACCCGCGTGCTAATAGAGAGATAGCGAGTGTGAGTGCTTTATCGTCTGCCGCTCTGTGGTGGGAGATGTATCGGGGGTTGCTCCTGTCCTCGGGCGATGTGAAATATGTGGCTGGGCTGACACCGGCGTGGAGATAAACGTGGCTGCCTCGCGGTAGAATGAAATGAAAAGTGTTTGACTGCTCGTGTTGGAGGAAAAGAACAGAAACCTGAGGTGAATGGAAGCTTCAGAAGCACAATGCCTGCGATACAAAGGAGAATAATCGGTGGAAAGCAAACGCTATGGATGAGAAGGAAACACCTCCTTTGTTTCATTTTACGTTATTTTAATCAAAGGATTTTATGCTTATTGTTGAGTCATGATGGTAAAACACACACACACACACAGACACACACACAAATAATCAGTCACACACAAATCCGCACACACTCACACATACACATACCTACACACACACACACTAACACGCATACACACTCCCACACACACAAATAAACACTCAGACACAAACACACACACTCACACACACACACTCACACACTCACCTACACAGACACACACACACACAGATCATGACATGAACTCATGATGGTAAAAAACGTTGCTCTGTTTCACGTGTTAATTTGCATAAATCCATGCCACCATGAAGTCTGCACATAACTGAATTACAGAAATAGCTTGCTGAATAAAGAATTCCCTTTGAACAGTGTTTGACTTTGATTCCATGCACTTATAAATGCGTAGGTGTGCGTGCATTCTGTTAAAGTACATGTTCTTCCGTGCAGGTTCTATGCAGAGCTCAGAAACAGTGGTTGGTTTGAGGTGAAAACACGTGAATTAATAATGACCACAGGGAATCACATCTTTCGTCGGTCTATCTTTAACGCGGTGTAGGGCGTTTCACAAAATTCATATCCAACCTATTGATTCACGTCATAGTGCTGTAAACACATCATCGTTTATCCACCTTGTGTGACACTATTCGTGTATGTGTGGGTCTTTTTGTGAGTGGGTTTGTGTTTCTGTGTCAGAGGTTAAGTGGGAGTGTGTGTGTGTGTGTGTGTGTTCATTTTTGTGCATGTGTGTGTGTGTGTGGGGGGGGGCACGTGCGTGCATGTGCACATTTGGGCAGCCGTGCACATTGTGGGTAGCCTGGTCCTACCAGAACAGTACTTAATTTCATTTGCACAGAGTCTGGCCACTCTCCAAAGACAAACGTTAACTCACTTGAAGGCACGTGTCTGTTGGAGTTTAAAACTATTGGATCTGCCCAGTGCCACTCTGGATCTGCCATAACCAATCGCTAACGTTTGACTACAACTGAAACTAGCGCACAACCTCAACGTCTGTTCAATAATTGGACCGGCAAAATTTTGCCGGAGAAAACCCGCGAATATACCGCAAACCCCGACGTAGTGCTGAAGGGAAAGGAAAAGTGAACATAAGCAGGAGGAGCCAGGCTACATTGTGGGAGCATGTCTTACTTAATAGCTATGTGTTGCGTTATCTGGATGGTATATAGCTGCAGGTGACTCATTGTGTCGCCCTGTGTGTGTGTGTGTGCGTGTGTGTGCGTGCGTGTGTGTCTGCGTGCGCGCATGTGTGCGCGCGTGTGTGTGTGCATGCGTGCATGTGTGCTGCGTGCGTGTGTGTGTGTGTGCATGCATGTGTGTGTGTGTGTGTGCGTGTGTGTGTGTGCAGGTGTTCGGGGAGTACTACCACTTCAGGCATCACAGTGTGGAGAAGAGATCCCTGTCCGGCCATAGAGGGACCCACGTTCGACTGCAGAGCGAGCAGCAGGTATGTCTGTCTCTCTGTATGTTTGTCTCTCTGTCTGTCTCTCTGTCTGTCTTGCTGGTTGTCTGTCCTTCTGTATGTCTGCTTCCCTGTGTGTTGGCTTGTTTCTCCGCCTGTCTCTCTGTCTTTGTGTCTGTGTGTCTCTCGCTCTGTTCTCTGTGTTTGTCCGTCCGTCCAGCTGTCTGTCCGTCCGTCTGTCTGTACGTCTGTAAGTCTGTCCGTCTGTTTGTCTTTCTGCCCATCTGCCTTTCTGTCTGTGCATCTCTCGTTCTGCCTCTAGTTCTCTGCGTCTGTCTGCCTGTCTGTCTGTCTTTCTGTCTGTCTTTTTGTTTGTGTGTGTCTCGCTCTGTCTCTAGTTCTCTGTGTCTGTCTGTCTGTTTGTCAGTCTGTCTGTCTATCTGTCTGTCTGCCTGCCTTCACTCAGCTTGCTGCAGTCTCTCAAACCAGCAGCGAGAGGCCAAACGGCTGATTGTATTTCCTATATTAAGGGCTGTGAGTTTATCAGGGCGTAATAACATTACTGTCAGTGTGGATCCTCCGCTGCCTACCAAACCGCCCGTCCATCCAGCTCCCAGACTCCCCTGGGTGATGGATGGAAATATGTGAAATGGCTTTTCTGATAGCAAACAACAAGGGATGTGTGAGCCTGTCTTGTTGTTGTGTATCCGACTGCGTTTGAGTTTTCTGCTCCACCTGAATGTAAATGTCAGCGGAACTCAGGAATCAGAGCTCTTTCCCCTCGACCAATCACATCAGACTTCACGATTCCCACTCTGCTCCTGGGATCGCTCCATCATAAATGCCTCAGATCTAGTTTCCTCCTCACCCTTTATCTGCTAATTGGTTGTAGAAATAGTTTGATTTGCATATGTAACCAAGTGGGATGTGGTACAGTTGCAAATGTATGGGTTGTATGAGTGGAGACGAAGGACAGAAAATACATTAATCAACGTCCCCTCCTCTGCAACGCTCTACCACATTAAACAGAGCGGAGGACATGTTCCACCGCACACACTGGAACGATCACAGAAATAGATGTATAGTTGGCAGGCAGGCCTGTCGCTGTGTTCGCTTTACGACGAGCACACTACAATAGGTATACGTGTCCCTTATTCGAAACCACAGGCCATCTGCTGCAATTCATTTGGTGTAACCCGATGAATGTGTCATCTCTGCTGAATGAAAAGGCATATTCCTCTCCTCCTCTCCACGCTGAGAGCCAGCGGGTGATGAGCGATCTGGCGCATACTGACTGCCTGCTGCCCCCCAAACACACACACACACGCACACGCAAGCACACACACACACGCACATACGCACACACGTACAAGCACATACGCAGGCACACACACATACACACACTCAAACATAAACACTCACACACAGACACATAAACACTCATACACACACAAACCCTCCAGATGAATGCAACGAATGTGGCTTCTTTGCCGCTTCACCACCGCTGTGCTACCCATCATGCATCAGGATGCAGGGGTTTCTCCTCCTCAAGGTTGCAGCATACCTTATCACACTCTCACAAATCACACTTCTAATCTCAAGTCTGATGGCAGACGCACGCCAATCTGCGTGTAAGAAGGCGTTTCTCATTCTTTCACTTTATACTTGTTTCATAATGTGGCCGGAGGATCTGTAAGCTCATTATAGGAGGAATTCATCCCAGCCTCCATCCTCTCCGATTCACCTCTCCTGCCCTCGCCCGCCCCCCTCCCACCCCCCACCGCGCCGAGTCAATCGGCTCCACCACAACCTCCACATCCTCCATCCCAGCCATCACACTCTCCACCTGGGGGGCTGGGGGGGGGGGAGACCTTGCAAGCCATGCAGATTCCGTCCGTTTGGGTTCAGAGTGGCAGACGGCAGAGCGGCAGGTGTTCCGGGGGGGGGGGGGGGCATCTGTAGCCAGCCCAGCTCCTCACCTGGCAGGGGGGCCTCGGGGCCACAGGTGCCACCGTCTGGCCCCGTGCTCCGCGGCGGCGGCCCTCCGATGCGACAGCAGCCAGGACCCCGGGACGTCATTAGGGGAGCGTCTGTGACATTCAGCGGAGCGCCAGAGGAGCCCGAGGTCAGCCGGAGTGAGGCGCAGTAACAAGCCGGGAGCCAGGAGCTTCTGTGCGCCGCTCCAGCGCCTGTCGGAGGCTGACGCGCACGCTCTAACTGCAATAACATTAGCGGGGCGGCGCAGGAATCGATCGCAGCGAGCGGCAGAGGAGGAGAGGAGAGGCTGATCCAATATGGCTGACGACGGAGACGGCTGCTGTGTTGGAGACAGATGAGATAGCATGGGGGTGGTGGAGGAGGAGGAGGAGGAGGAGGAGGAGGAGGAGGAGGAGGAGGAGAGCGAGTTTATACTTGGAGATGTGGCAGCCATGACAGTGTTGGTGTGGGAAGGGGTGGGGGGGTGAGGCCGCAGGTGTTGTCCAATCAGAAGCGTTTTGGGAGACGTTGAAGTCTCCGTGATTGGATCTTGGTGGAGAGGAGCCGGGATGTATTGATTTCCCTCCCCCGCGAGTTAAATGAAATGAAAAATACTGGAAGACACTTTCCAAAAAAGTAAATCGTCCTAAATGCATCCCCCTCTGAGATAAGGCCCATGCTCTCATCTATTATACATTAAAAATAAATCCATTTACCGTTCATACACTTTGACTCTCCATTTCACGAATGAGCTTGTAATTGAAAGAAGGCCATTTGTTCAAGTCACCCACAGCTTGACCCCAGACCTTCAATTCCGAAGCACTATGATGATGATGACAACACGCACACACACACAGACACACACGTACACACATTCACACTAACACACACGCATTCACACACAAATACACATACTGATTTTTCCCAGCCGTGAGGCACAGTGGCACAGACAAGGAAGCAAAACCGCCTGTGTGTGTGTGTCTGTGTGCGAGTCGGTTTGTTTGTGTGTGTGTGTGTGTGTGTGTGTGTGTGTGTGCCTGCCTGCCTGCATTTGTGCATGCAAACACATCTGTTTATGCACATGGCCAATGTAATATTGTGCAGCTCTGGTTGAAAGTGATTCCTTATCCTGTTCTATAAAGGACGGGAAAGCCTTCTGCTACTCAGAGAACAACACGTCCTCACCGCTCATTTGCCAGCCCATTGACAACTAAGTGTAGACTTTTAATCTTAGTCTGTCTGTCCACCTCTCTGCATCAGTCTGTCCCTCGCGGCTCCATGCTGCTCGTCTCTGTGAAGAGGCAGATTGCCTGTCTGCTCTTTGTGGATTCATATATTCAGTCGTAACAAGCCACACATGACAGTAGCCTCGCCCTACATTCAAACTCTTAGGAGATGCTGGTGCTAAAAAGTTTATGGGCTGGGGAGGATTATAGAATCACAGACACTCTTATTGGAATCTGATTAGTGGGTGTAATCACAGGCAAGTCACAACGGACGATACAATCACAGGGTTGATTGTAAGCGGGCCGTGATTGACTCATGTATAGGATCAGGCATCTGGCTGATTAAATAATTAAACGAAACATTGGGGAATCACCGATGTTGTCGGTTTCACAAAGCACAATGTTTACGTTCATCCTCAACCCTCGGGGAACTCAATATTGTTTTGTTTGTTTTAAATCTGTGGACGTGTTTCGAGTAGTTATGATAAAGATATATATATTTGATATCATTTGGTTCCAAATCTTAAATGATAATGATCGTGATAGTGATTTTCATGGTGTAATGATAGTGTTATGATGTGTGTCCCATTTTTATACATTTGCAATTCTTGGGATGAATCAAATGTCATGTTTGAAAGACGAGTCGTGACAATAAGTATTAATGAATCCATGCCCCTCTTCAATCTATAATCGACCAGCCTCTTCTCTGTTGTATTATTCGTATTTATCTTCAGACTGTTGTAATCATTCTGCCTTCGCAGTGACAGCGCATTGTCCGTGCGTTTTCTTTTAAAACCTGACCCCGTTGCCCTGGGATCTCATCAGTGCCCTCTCCATCTTCAGGCAGCACACGAGAGAAGGATGTGTATTTTTAACATAGCTAATGTGAGCAACAGGAGCCCAAAGCATATCCTCGCTCCATCACACAGAGAGAGTGACTCAGGAGCCAAGGTCTGGCTTTTCTTCCAGGCTTCTCACTGGATATCGTTCTGTGGGAAGCCTATTTTGGGGCTATTTGTTTTGTGGTTAGTGAACTACCAAATGGGTTGGGAGCAGAAGTTGGCGGTGAGATTGTTGTTTGGATGAGAAACGTTAGCATATCCAGCCCCACCTAATGTCTTTCAATTTCACGATCCAAACACATATTTGAATTGAGTTTGCCACAAAAAAACATTGAATGCAAATATTGAATTCACTGTTTGAGCATAAAGCGGATACACTTTCAGCCCACGTTCGTGGAATTATAACAGTAGATCTCTTGTTGCCTATTAATAGCTTGTTGCCTATTATTTTGAGTATGTTTTTATAGTGTTATTTTTCCTGCTACGTTTTGCTTTTTTTTTTTTTTTTCCTTTTTGCATTTTCTTTTTTGGAAACACTCAGACAAAAGTGATCTCACTTGTCATCTCTATGTGCTGGAACAATGACTCCGCGGGGGGGGGCGTCACAAAGTCTTATGCTACCCCGAATGAAACACAGAGCACCCCAGGGTTGCTCTCAGAGAACAAACAGCCATCTTATGGAGCTCTTGCAACCAATTCAAACGTCTTGTAGTTGTTTGTGTCGGACGCCACTTTTACCCGCCGTCAGTGCGCGGACATGTGGAGAAAGCCCTAGTTTCTCCTGGTAATCAACCAGTCCTTCAGCTGAGGAGGGGAAGTCTACTCTAGCTCTTTGGATTCAGAGGCTATGCCGGGAGTAGGGGATGAATTACAATGGGCTTCAACGTATGGTGAATCGATCAGTCAAAGTCCCTTGTTTTTCTCACCCCCTAAGCCCCGTCAAGCAATCGGACGATAATATAGAGAGTACTATAACAAGGGTCTGCACATCACCTGTGTTGCTGCCGCTTTCAGCCGAGTTGCTGAGGTCAGGAGGGGTTATAATTCACAGCGCGGCCTCACCTTGTGGTCTCCGCCGCTGCCGCCGCCACACAAACAGACGAGACAATGCTTCTTAAAAGTCTCGCTAAAAGCAATCTTTGCCTGATTTTCTGTGTCGTGATTGGCCTGGCCAAAGGCGTTGATTCAAAGCACTTAAAAATGCACACAAAGAGGAGAGAGAAGTCTTTCACTCTGGAAAAGCTGGAGCGAACAAATGACTAATTTCAAGTGGACGGATCTCTTCCACCGTAGTGAAGAGGAGGACATTGCTAAAGAAAGAAAAACACAAAAACACATAAGAAACGACTTCTGTTTTCAACAATCTGTTTGGTTTGCTTGACAATACCTGAGCTATTGATACCTCATCATCACTCCTACACACCCACGTCCTGCTAACCAAAAGCTCTTGTTCCATTCAAGCTCATAGCATCCACCCAGCCTCGAGCGAACACACACACAAACACACACACACACACACACATCCCTCCCCCACACACATCCCTCCCCCGAGTCTGCACACATGAGCGCACTCACGTGTTCAGACTGAAAGCAGCACCGTCACCACCAGTGTCATCATCGCACACTTTGTTTGCGGCCGTCTGTGTTTTTCATGTTGTGTGTGTGTAATTCTTGTTCCTGTGTCAACGGCTGTATTGCTATAATCCCCTTCTCCAGGTGGTCTGGGCCGAACAGCAGGTGGTGAAGAGCAGAAAGAAGAGGGATGTGTTTAAGGACCCCACTGACCCTGAGTTTCCTAAACAGTGGTACCTGGTGCGTATGTGCTTCGCTCACACACACCCGTTCACCCGATTCTGCACACGCTTCACTACTTTTTTGTCCTTCAATGCGATGCCTTTCTCCATGCTTACAGTGAAAAGCATGGAGAAAGGGTCTTTCTGTGAAGCAGGTAGAGAGATTAAGCATCTTGTCTGTCAAGTATGCCTTAATGTAGAATAATCTCTCTGCGTTGATCACCTGTGGCTCTCAACCCCGTTTCTAGCGATCATGATTCCACGCCCCGACTTGAAGTAACATTTAACCAGTTAGGTAGAGACCCAAGCAGTAACCACGGTAACGTATAGACCCATGACGTATGCTGTGTCTCAATTCAGGGGCCGCATCCTTTGAAGGACGCGGTCTATGAAGGTGTGGCCTTCGTAGACCTTGAAGGCCGAACAAGCGTTTTTAAATGAGATGTTCTGGCCTACGGAGCATTTCCAGTTTGTGTAAAAAGCCGTTAACACCCTTTACCTTGCGTGATGACACGCGCTCCTGTCACCTAGCAACCCTGACAGCTGCGGTTCAAACCGGACGGCGGAAGAGAAATATGGAGCCGTTATATAATAATTATATAATATATAACGTTAATTAGTTTAACGTTATATGGCTAGTAATAATGTCATTGAACTTTGACAATAAAGTTACATATTTCAAATAGTCCAAACTTTATTTCAATATAAAAAAAAAATTTAACTTTTTTTTATCATTAAATATATAATTTGCTGCAGCTGCCGCTTCCGCTCTCTCCGGCGCCTTCTCTGAAAAAATCCAACGCGCAATGAATCTTGGGATACGTTAGGCCGTGAAGGATTCATCCAGTGGATCCTTCAAATCCGGGAAAAGAAGGCTGCATTTCTCTATGGGGCCAGAACAGTCTCATTAATAATGAATGCACAGAGAAGGATTCACAAATGCATTTGGTGATTTATATATAAATTACTCTCTTCTCACAAATACATTTCAATGCACACACAAATGGATATCGGTATGTATAAATGTAAAATAAATCCATAAACAAAAATAAGTTTCACAAACACATTTCTGATTCACACACAAATGTGTCTTGTTTTAAATAAATGTAATATAATTCCATAAATATATTAATTAAAAAAATATTTGCAATTTTCATCAAAAATGTATTTGGATGTTGTTACATTTTTATACAAACTGTTAAACTTGAATTAACAAGACACTTTTCATTTGTGAACTTGTTTGCATTTGTGTGTGAACTGGTCTGTATTTATATGTGGATTTTTGAGACTCTCCTGACGTGGCTGGATTCACAAATGCATTTTTTTCAACAAGGAACTCTCTGTAGCCAATCAGATGCCTCCCCTCGTTTTCAGCCACTGTGATGCATGAAGCTTCACAGTTAAACTGAGGGCGTACTTGGGTATTTAACCTTTCCTTCGGGGAGTCATAGCAACGCTAACTCCTTCTTCACTATAATTTGTGCAGAGGTTTCTACATATTTCAACCTGTTTCTCTGAAACAGGTTGAAATAATATGAGTTGAACTAACAACAAAAGCGACCATGCCAGGTTGCCTTGGTACTTCCATCAGAAGTGGAAGTGACCAGCCTGGTGTCTCTTGTAAAAGGGCTTTCAGCCCACCGGCACACGATGGTGATCTGCAGCCCGCCTCACATAATCACGAGGTAAACTAGTCCATCCATGAATAGAGTACGTTTACCCCATCTGTAGCCATGTCAATGAGAAATGAAGAGCGACATGCAATGTTTTGGCTCCTGTGATTAGTACGGAGAAAGCGATCCACAAGACTTTATTTTTTAGCAGTAAGTAATCAACATGTGTTACTTCAACCATCGACAATCATTCCATATCCATAGGGCTAGTGCACCCATAAATAATACAGATGATATAATAAAGTTTGCTAGACGTTTGTGCGTAAGCCTTGGAAACTGACTCGATCAGTGCAGAACGGGCAATTTGGGAAACCTTATTTAGACCTATACTCAATAGCACCCTGCTGAAGCTTATTATGAATCCTCTCACGACCGGCCAGATAAGCGCTCCATTGAATTACTGTCTTCCAGACTCTGCCCCCAGGTCTCTGCAACACTAACGAAGTTTTGATTTCTAAATAAAAGTTGCGGATGGGTGACATTTTTGCAAATATAAAGAGACACATCTCGGAGTATATTGACACCTTGACTCTGCGAAGAAGCGTTGCGTGTCACAGAGGTTCTGATGTGTCAGGCAGACAAATTAAATGTCTGATGTGTCATCTCGCTGCTATTCACAGTGGTGATTGGCCTTAATCCCTGCTTTCATTTCATATTCCACTAAGCCTTTGTCTCTGCGAGTGGATTAATGGTGGAATCCACTATCCCCGGGCATAAATCACCATTTAACAGGATCGTCAAACCTCCTCTGCCGTTCAGAATTACGCCCTAATGTGTGTAATGATACCCGGTCCTTCCTCCTAAACTTCCACTCAACTGGAAGCCAGCTCTGCCGGCGCTAAGCGAACTGTACACATCACCGATGTAGGTTTGAAAGGGCAGCCAATATTGGTTCAGGAGGCAGAGTTCTGCTCTCCTTGTTACTTGTTTTGTCAGAGATACTGACAATCCCGAGCTTAGCTGCGGCAGAGAAAAGGAACAGCGATTTGATTCGTACGGCTCCTCCGAACCGATTTAAGAGTGAACCTTTGGGTTTCTGATGGGCTCTGGTACTCTGACAGATGGACTCGTTAGGCCATTTACATATTAAAGTCTGTGTTAAACAATTAATATCAGTCCGGACTTGGGAACTCATTGATTTCCAAATACAGGCGTGGTCTTAAATTGATCAAAGATACTTCTCTTTGCTCTTTGCTGAATTCTGCTATTCTCCTTTGAGAAAAGCTGATCTCCACTCATCTTTGCCACCGTTATTCAGGCTATTTCAGCTAACAACTGCTTTGATCGGTCCTGTCTTATGTACACTTTTGGAGAAGGCCTTTCCAACAACGGGCTCGAGGCCCGACTGATCCGCAGAGCGCAACAGAACGTTGACTCACACAGGAAGTTCAAAAACACGTATATATCCGTATCCACATCTGAAGCAGCGTCTCCTGTGTGTGGACACTTCCGATATATTCCAGTGAACTCCCTGGTTTGTAAGCCATCTCAGCGTGTAGTCAGAACCTCGGTAGCTCCGACATGTGTGTTGGCTCTACCTGTGGACGACCTCCATAAAGAGGTGTACTTTTTAATTGCACGGCGGTGCCCAGACCGGAGGCTGTTTTGGTGAGGCTTGGTCACGGGCAGCAGAAGTGTGCCGGGGAAGCTTTGTTGCGATAGCATGCGTAGGAACGGTGTCAGCGGTAGCCTCTAGCTAGCACATTAATCTCCTTTTTTCTTGGCACCACTCAGTACTCCAATAGCGAGTGCGGCCCATGGGGGGATGGCATTGCAGGGCTGTGGAATATAGCGGAGGGAGCGACAACTCAGCAAAAAATCAATGCAGAATAACAGAAAGTTATTCTACATTCCGGCTACGATTTTTCATCCTTCAAAAGATGTTGTTGTGTGCCTCTCCCCCATTTATTAACGAGTAGGTAAATAAGCGCGGCTGACAGCCCCGGGAACAGGTTGTGTACGTGTTGTTTTCACTTGGCTCCAATTAGGGCCCCCTTGTGTCAGACGCGCTGATAATCACTACCGGGGTTTAAATCCCGCTTCAGTGGTGCGGCTTTCATCCAATCAGAAAGGGGTACAACTTTTAATCATCTCCGGTTCGCCAGAGAGGTGTGTGCTATCGTTGAGGTTTCATATCAGAAAAATAAACTGAAAAGGAGACATCAAAAAACACTTCTCACAATGGCAGCAGGACGGCCCTTGCAGACCATTAGTTGTGAGTTTGTGAATCCCTGCATGTGCCCACCTAGACCTTTGATCTGTGCTCTGAAGTCAGGCGACGTGGTGAGGAGAGGTGCACAGCCTGAACCAGCTAATGCACGCCTCCGGCCCCTAATGGTTCCTTTTTACCTCCCAGCAATCTTGGTTCTAAACGCTAGCTGGGGGGGGGGGACTGATTGTGATCCCCCTGCCTTACCCCCACCCAGCTGGCTTTTAGAACCAAGATGCCCGCTATAGGTGAAGATTCTCATTAGGTCCCATTAGTCCAACTATCTGATGATCAGAACATGCATGGCGGTCCTGTTACATTCCTTTGAAAGGCCTGTGATTCTGTAGAGTGCGAGCAACACATCTCCCCGGGGACTCTTGTGAAGTGATGCTTTTTATATGTAGCTGAGCCGTGGTTATTTATTTATTCTGTATCATTTTATTCTGTTTCTAGTTTTATTTTCACATTTTGTGTGGCACAGAATCAGTCATCGTGTTTTAGAACTGAATAATTTCCCCCAGAATGCATTAAAACACAGGCTATGTTCTTCAACATATTTCCAACAGCTGGGATGTTTTTTGCGTTTCACTGGCTCAGCTGTTGATTTTAAGCTTATGCAAATGTCATGTCAGTTTTCTTATGTTCAAGATTAACTCACTTTATATCTATTTGTTTTCACTCTATTCCACATGAAAAAATAATTTGGTTTTTAACAATGCCACTGCCATTCCTATAAACCTGCACCATTGGTCCAGAACCAACCGACATTATCCTCTGACTTTTCTCATTTTCTGTGTGTGTGTTTTTGACTTCAGTCCAACCCGACTAACCAGGATCTGAACACCAAAGAGGCCTGGGCAAAGGGATTCACCGGTCGCGGTGTGGTGGTCACCATCCTGGACGACGGCATTGAGAAAGACCACCCAGACCTCCGCAGGAACTACGTAAGTCCTCGAGCCTTTGAAGGGACGGAGGTCCCTTATAGTGTGAACCGGTCCACACATGAGGAGGTCCAGCGAAGCTCTGGACTCACAGCTGGGCGTTCGGAACACAGCCAGCCAACAAAATTCACTAGACTTTAAGGTTTAGCAATGCAGAAAGACGTTGGCGATTATAATTCACCGGTTTTTAGAACTTCAAACAAAGCAGTCTTCTGATTGGACGCTCTTCTACATGGAGTTCTTAAGGTCGGAGAACCCGAGCATCCGCTTGACATAGACTAGCGTTACGGCTAGCTTGTGCTAAAACGCTTAGCTCAGTAGGAAAACACAACCCTGACAACACTAAGACTCGAAGCTCATCAAGTGTGGATCGCTTCAGACTTAATTATCGATTCTGAATCCGCCCCCAGGATCCGGAAGCCAGCTACGACGTGAACGACGGAGACGCAGACCCACAGCCCCGCTACACCCAGCGCAATGAAAACAGGTACCTCTCCCTGAGACGGATAATGTGTTATTATTATTATTGCAACGAAATTAACTCTGCAGCTCTTACCAGAGCTTTGACAAGCAGGTGCAAACGGATCCACGTCGTGGGACCATGCATGAGATTCATGTGCTTAGATGGTTCTGGGATCTCGTTATTCAAACTCATAAAGTGCCACATATTCCTCAGAGGATGCCTTTATCCCTGTCCTATTCTTGTGATATCGACCAGATTTGTGGCTCACCAGAGTGTCTTTAATAGCCTTGGAACACGAGCTGACAGCGACATAAAACTAATACGTCTAAACACAGAATCAAATAAACCTCAAAAAGAACCGCAGAATCGTTCTTTTGTACCCAGTAAAGTTGATAGGCGCATTTAGACGAATTAGAACCCAATGATACAAAACACATCTGAAAAAATACATCTGCGCCTCAATTGTTTACCAGTTCCCCAGGATAACTGGGTCCGTGGGGAGCCTCGGTTTTTTTGCTCGCAAGCTGTTCTGCCCGCTCCAGTACGTGAACTAAGCCGGCGTGGTGACTGTGTCCAGACCACAAAGCCCCGAAGCTATTCCCACACACTGCTTGTTTATCTGACTCCTATTCACCCCCTTGCCAACTCTTGTGATGAACTTACTTGTGTGTCTTTGTGCCAGTGTAATGACAGAATGCTGAGATTCTTGCTGTGCCCCCGGGGTGAATCTTAAGCACTATCATTCCCTCCTCCTCCGCATCCCCCACCCCAACCTCCACCCCAACCTCCGCCCCCACTTCTGGTGCTCTGTCCTCAACTACAGCCCAAACGGGGAGCTCCCTCCTGCCTCTAAATCGAGGGGAGGATTCGTCTCCGACCTCTTCAAGGGTTACTGCCACAGTCTCTTTTTTCCGTTCAGTCGATTATTAAATTCCTTTGTTCCCTCCTTTTCGTTCTTCTCGTTTGATAATCACAGTCAAAGGGAGGAGGAGATAAAGCAAGCTTAGAGTTTTCCATGAAACACTGGGAGCGTTTTGGAAGTATTCTCTGCTCTAAAGTTTCTCAGTCACCGCCCTATTACCTGGCTGCCTCTGATGTAAACAGTGCAGTAATTCCTCCTTTTGGTTCTCCCTGGAACTGTGTCTTTCTCCCCATCTCTTCTCTCTGCCTGTCGGCCTCGCGGCTCCTCCCCAGGCCTGCAGCGTGGCCGACTCGCTGATGCCCTTGCCTGCAGCGACAGCAGGCAGCTTCGTGACTGCACCCCAGTCAGCTCTACTGATGAGGGTGGTGCTGGAGAGGTGGTGCTGGAGGGGTGGTGCTGGAGGGGTGGTGGTGCTGGAGGTTGCTCCTGGAGGATGGTGGTGGAGGATACGTTGGTGCTTGAGGCCGCAGAGAACGCCAAACCTTTTTTAGAAGGCGTCTTTGCTCTCGTTGCTTAGCGACGACCCAAGATGTTTGTCGCTTCTCCACACAAGCGTCATTGATGTTCTATCGACCCTAATGCTGTGAAATCAAAATATTCACCTGTGCGCCACAGGTTTTTGCGTTGTCATGGAAACGCCGGGGTCGACAGTTCCGTCTGACACTTTGTTCGTTGTCGGATTTGTAGCGCATTGATTGAAACTGCTGAAACCCCCAGGTGTCCAGTTATTGAAAAAATAAGCTTACCCCCCCCCCCCAAACTTTTTGGACCAATCGGAATCAAGCATTGAACAATGGCTGCGCTGTAAGACGATAACAAGCACACGCCACACTGAGGGTACACAGGGTTCCAGCCCATTCAGACTCACATAGACACGGCATCAAGGAGCAGCCAGTGGACGGGATATGGAGCAGAACAGTCTTTATTCTCGTCTGAGGGACGAGCTCGCTGTTGGTAAGCAGGCACAAAGGGAGATTGAAATGAGTTTCTCAAATAAATTATAGTGTCACATAAATGCACCGGATGTCTCGGTCCAATAGGCTTCAAGTTTTTTTTCCCCGCAATATTGGATTTCTTTGTCGCCTTCCTTCCAATGAGGGATGAATGCGCCAGGGTTTGGCATCTGGTGTTCCCCCCTATACCACCACCGATGGAAATAAGTACGGTAATACCGCTGTCAATCTCTCCCGCCAAATTAGCCGATGTCAGCCGGTTGTTGTCATGTCTAGTTGCTAAGCAACTGTCACCGGGGCCGAGCCCAGCAGACGCTGGGGTATTTTGTATTAGCATAGCGCCGATGGAATGAAATACAAATTAGCATTTAGTTTTGTGTACTTTTTTCGTTTTTACTCGGGGAGCGGGAAATTTGAATTATTGCGGCGTTTGCATTCCACCCAGGCAGCGCACAAACAGAAACTCATCTCGTCAGTACTGGCGATGCGACCAACCTGACAAAAAGCAATTTGAGCATGAAATGAGAATTAGCCACATTTCCCTGGTAACAACACACTGTGTGTTACGGCCGGCTTGAGCGATGTGGGAGGGGTGGTGGGGAGGGGGAGGAGGACAATAAATCTCCAAATACAACAATATGTCAGCAGTGCTCCCGGGAAACGCTGGCCACTCCAGACTTCAAAAAGGCCCAGCACAGACCATTAGATAAATGGGTTCATCAGAAAATAAGAGGCAGAGTGGGTGTGTCTCACTCCTTCTTCTGGGGAGGTTGGGTTCATCTGTAGTGGAGACACGGCGCGCTGGGTTTGATTCACATCCATTAAGAGCTGTTCCTTTGTGCTCGGATCTGGCAGCGCTGCCTGGTTTTGTTGGAGGGAGGTTGAAGCTGGCTGGCACAAGGCCTCTGCCCAAGTAAATAATCACTTTGTCCTCCATCATTGTATGTTTAAATACTCAATAAAGGAGTAATCAGTGTGTGTGTGTGGCCCGATTTGAACTGGATTCTGTTTTGTAAGTGTTGCGTTTTCACGGTCCGTTGACAAGGTTTGTCCGTAGAGAAGTTTTAAAAGTGATTTGATTTGTTAACCTCTGCCGTGCCGTTGCTGAACAGAATATTTCAGGTGTAAATATGACCCGAGTCGTTCATCTAAATTATGGATTATGCACGCGGAAGCGATGAATTTCTAGGAAACCCGAGTTCAGGTTACCTCTAGGTAAGGGCGTAGGAACCGGGGGGGACGGAGGGGACGTGTCCCCTCCAATATTGGAGACAGGCGCATTTGTCCCACCTAAAAATTATACCGGGGGAGAAAAATATTTTATTTTATTTTGAAAGTGCAACACAGCGTCTTTTCACCACTTCTTATTCTAAAAAACTGGATGATTGAGCGTGCAATTAAAGAATTGATTTGATATTTATCAGTTCATTACTGCCATTCAAAATGTGTTTCCCTTTACATTTACAAATGTATCTTTTTAGTAGAATAAAATATATTTGTGAATTTTTTCAGTGTAGTTAATTTATGACATATTTCTGTTCAAACCATTAACGGATCTGTCAGTTTCCGATATGTGTCCCCCCTAATGTTAAACTCATTCCTACGCCCCTGCCTCTAGGAGCGTTGCTATCTGCCGTTTGAGTGACAGAAAACCTACAGAAACGTTTTCCATCGCCAGCATTAAAAAAAAACGCTAACCTAGTCCTTATAAAAAAGTCAAACGTGACTGAAACATCGAAGCCTCACCACTCTCTCTCCCTATATTTACGTCTCTTTAGTCTTTCCTTCCAAGACAAGCATCTGACAGACAGCTGGAGCTAATCACTCCCATGTGTCTGGGCGAGATAAACGCAAAACGTGAACCTCCTTGCTGGGGCTGATCCTATTCCCCGGCCAGACGCCGTGAACGGAAAGCGCTAGCATTCCCGCGCGTTTGCGCTAATAGTATTCCTACAAAGCCGCCACCCTCGGTCAAACCGAGCCAGCATTGGAGCCCGCCTCTCTGCCTCATCGCTCCCCCCCTCCGCGCTCACCCCTCGCCAGGACGAGTGGCTCAGAGAGGACGCGGAGACGGAGGCCCCCTATAGCCCTCCGTCGAGGCATTAGTGCACTTTATATTCAGCGGGAGGGGCCACCGTGTGATGGAGAGCTTGTGTTCCCTATCTCGCTCAGTGAGGTAGTGGGGCTGGTCTGTGATTGAAGACGGTAATCTTGGAGCCAAAAATCTCAGAACCCACCCGCCCCCCCCCCCACATTACAGATCACCTGGGGTCCATCAGCGTTAGCCTAGCGTCAGCGGGCTGATGAATGGGCTCTTTAAGCGTGCGTGGCAGCGGCGGGCGGCGGAGTGTGTGAAGGCAGGCCCAGAACTAAGTTAGAGATTTAACAGATCTAATTAGGTTGGGTTGCTTTTTTCATGAGGTTGCCTTGATTGTCCTTAAGACCCCGTTTCAGACGGCCCCCAGAGTTCCGGCTGTTAGTTTTTCTTCGGCAAAGGCTTTGCGTTGCAATGTGTTTTCATAATCCTGAGCTCGAGTTAACGTGCGGAATGGGCTTCTTCGTCGGTGTCCTTGCGAACACCTCATCATCCGACGAAGAGAGTGCTGCAGTCAGCAGAAGCACGCAGCCCGGCTTCCCATGAGTAAGACGGCCGCACAGCTGTGGGCAGAACAAACACAGCCCCCCCCCCCCCCCCCCCCCCCCCGTCCCTCGTATGATTAATACACCGATCGTCTACGAGAGCACAAAAAGCTCAGAAAGTCTGCGTCGTCGGCTGTTGAGGGGAAGGCAAGCCGCCCGCTGGTGTTCGCTGGAGATGGGACGGAGCGTTTCCACCGACGGTCCGAGTGGAGAAGCATCCGATCCCAGAGTCCACAGTTACTATTTGAACAGATAGGCTTAAGGGAAGGAGCTAAGCCAGGCACAAAATAACCTAATCCTTTTAGCAGCTCCCATTATTCAGACCCATTTATTACACTACTCGGAGCAGAGTCGGGGCCTGGGGAAGGAGACGGAGCCACCAGTCACAGCTCAACATTCGTTACACTTAGCGCTTTCCTTAACAAACTACCTGTGCTTTGCGAGCGCGGAGAATGGATGTGCCCGTTGGTTATTGGTTTGTGTTATCAACATCAATGCTTGTGTCAGGTTGTAGCTGTTTTTGTTGATGCCATGGTCATGTTTGCCACCACGGCTAATATTTATTTATAGATATTAAAAGAGATAGCGTTTGATAAAAAAAAGTTAACCAATTATATTTGTTTACATTGGTGTGAGTTGGTGTCTGCTGTAACCCTGAGATATGTGGGGAAATCGTTGCGCTGTGGTGCGCACTTTGAAAGCGGCTGTATACCGAAGAGGTTTTGAAATGTTTTCCTATTTACTTAGCACACTCCAGGAATATCCTGTTTAGAATTCGGCTAATTGCGGACTTCAAAAGGAGATCCGGGCACGCTCACAGCAGTTCCACAGCACATTCTACAGGTTAACTGCTTCCAAGCCTCTTCATTTAAAGGGCCGTAAGACCTTGACCAGAGTGTGTGTTAGCTAACAGATGAAAGCATGCACTCATCCCCCGCAGTATGCTGTGTGTGTGTGTGTGTGTGTGTGTGTGTGTGTGTGTGTGTGTCGACGTATGTGTGTGCATGTGTGTGTATGTGTGTGTACAAGTGCAGGCGTGTGTGCATCTATGTGTGTATGAGCGTGTGTGCGGCTATGTGTGTGTGCGTTTATGGGTGTGTCTGTGTGTGTTTGCACTTGCGGGCGTGTGCATGAATATGTGCATGTGTGTGCGTGCGTGTATGTAAGTGCGAGCGTGCACGCACATGTGTATATTTGTGTATTTGCGTGTGCGTGTTTGTGTACGTATGTGTGGATGTTCTGTTTGTTTGCATGTGTTTGCGTGGTCGTTAGTCTGTTTGTGTACATATGTGTGTGTGCGTGCGTGCATGCATGCGTGTGTGTGTTTATGTGTATAGAGACAGCTCAGCAGAAGGCTTTGTGTTTTAAGTGGTAAGGCCGTGTGCTGCTGTACGGTATTAACCCCAGGGTGCTGCGGTGGCGTTCACACATTCAACTGGTATCACAACAGGGTGCCGCAGCCCAATGCGCCACATAGCACCTCGCGCCTTCCTCCGCTCACCAGCTTCATTAGCGGCCCACCTCGTTATTCTAGAGTGCTTCTTTCTCTCCCTGATTGTCATACAAACCTTTAATTTACCATCGGCACCCAAGGCCGTCGAGTCGTCTGAGTTTTCTTTAATTTCTCTATTTCTTTCAACGAGAGAAATACAAGCACAATGCCTTGGATATCTTTTTTTCCGTTTCATGGCTGCAGGACGGATGACCACTGGGGTGTTCCGTCTGCCTGGCTACTTCTGAATCGGAGCCCATCGGGGCCTGTGTGGGGATGTTTAGTGGGGGCAGGATGGGAAACCAATCTATTCCTGAATTGCACAGGACGTTTGAGTATGGGTACACACACACACAGACACACACACACACACACACACCAAATAATCAGAGGTTTGTTGGGTCTCTGTTGAGCCAACACACACACAGATTATAATGTTCAAGAGCCTACCTGAGATAAACTCTACCTCTCTCTCTTCGTCTACGTCCGTCTCTCTCTCTCTCTCTCTCTCTCTCTCTCTCTCTCTCTCTCTCTCTCTCTCTCTCTCTCACTCTCTCACTCTCTCACTCTCTCACTCTATCATCATCATTCCCTCCCCCAGCTCTCTTTCTGTCTCCCCCAAAACCTCTCTGTCTCTGTCACTCTCTCTCTCTCTGTCTGTGTGTAATGCTAGACTATTTTCTGTCGCTTGCACAAAGGCCAGCATGAGACTCTCATGTTGAGACAACAAGCCTCCTGCTGTTCTGCCAGGAATGCAAGCACGTAGAAATGGGGACATAGAACAGATCCGAGGCTTTGGCACAGTGCGGTTGGACCCACCTCGCTTGCCAGTACATACATTAGCAATGTGGAAGTGGCACCGTTAAGGCTTGAATCGGCCAAATCTATTGTCGTGCTTCAATGCGGAAACATCCGGATTTAACGTTCGTCACCGCAGATGGGAAATGTACCTTGCTCCTGGGGGAGTTCTGGGAAAGGAATGGCTTAACCCAATTTTTTGTGCAATGCATGCAAGAGCGGTTGTCGTCCTGTTTTGGTGTTTACAGGAGGGAACATCTTCAAGAGTGTAGTAAGGACAGCTTCTCCTCCACAAACCTAGAAGCATAATGACGGAACAGTAGCTGTCAAAACGAGTTGAGAGAGAGCACAACTGTCACGCTCAAACACAGAGGAACCCTATTCCGAGATGATCAGACCGCTAAATGTTATTCCTGTTGTAAATGTTTTGTTCGATCATAAGTTTTATTTTTCGTTAAACTGTGACATTGCCGTCATAGTCGGATGCCATTGTTTATTGAGCCTCTCTGAGATTATAATTCCATTAATTTAATCACTGGATCATTATACAAAAGCAGAGGGGGGAAAACGCCACATTTTTCAATCAGTCTCCCCACCTCCCCATCTCAGGCCCAGCTGGGCTACTTAGCCGCGGCTACGCCTGGGCGATTCATAAATAGGTGGCAGACATGATGGATTTCTTCAGAGGACAACATGGTACAAAGTAAATGGATATAGACTGTTGGGCACACACACACATCCACACACACACATGCACGCGCACACACGTACACACACGCACGTGTACCAAAAAACCACACAGCGCACACATGCAAACACACAATCACACGCACACACCCAGTCAAACACACACACACGTCTGACAAATACACACACAAACAAACACACACACACACACACACACACCTTGAAGGACGAAAGGTCGTATGCCACAGTTCAGGCCAAAGAGTTTGGATTCGCAGGTGTTTGGAATAGCAGCCGTTTGACTCATTTGGATGCAGCCTTTCCTCCATAGCGGCACAGACGAGAGTGAGAATGGAACCTTTTTGAGTGCTGTGATTAGAATGTAATAGCTCCTGTGAAAAATGGCATGGCACCATATGCTGAGCCTTCCCCGTGGGGTAAGGGCTGGGGAATCGGCAAGAAATAATAGGTGGAAACAATAAAAGGTTTCGGCTGACTTTAAATGCCCCCCAAAAAATAGAAATGCTTGTTCAGCCAGGAGAAAGGTAATTAATGGTGTGACAGGACCCAATCTTTAATAGGGCTATTGGTTTGTTTTGCCAGACACAACACCACCTCTCTTTTATTTTATTTTTTTGTTACCTCGTGTCAAACCCCTAAGGTTGTTTTGCTCCCTATGTCTAAAAAAACAACAACATCCTGCGTCCTGGAGGATGAAAAGAGCTACCATGAAGGTCTTTGCGGGAGTACACACGTTGGTGAAAGGATTGGGTTTTCGGCAGCGTGTTGCAGAGCAGAACGATCTCATCATCGTCTCTGCTGGAGGCGATACGGCCGCGGGGCGACAATAAAAAGAACTGAGAGACATGCGTCTTCCACCCGGCCGGCTGAAGTGAGCGGATCAGACGGCAGCAAGGCGTGCGGGGGCGCGGCCATGGCAGCACGTCAACACGGTTCTAATTATCTCCTGATCCAATTATGTTCTCACGTCGCTTGACGATACCGAGACACAGATATGAGCGCGTCCTCGTGAGACACCGGCGGCGGTCTGGTTTTGATTAGATTTTGGCAATGTCTTTTTTTTCCACGCAGTTGGTTAAAGATGGTTCATTAACTAACATGCTGGGGTTTATTTCCGCACCAAATAAAGACTACCGACCCCTCCGCAAGTGGTTCTAATTGGAGGAGTCTGTTATACCGTGGGTCGTGCAACACGTTGATTGGGGAAGGTGTCGACTGCGTTGCAGGTGTTAGTGTTGAATTTGGGCCCAATCTGGCAACACTTGGTCGTCTATTTATCTCGTATTTAAAACCCGAAATGCCACATGAGTCCGAACCCCCTCTCTGCCAAACGCAACAGTGCCCTGTAATGTAGGCCTGCGCAACGTCTGCCCCGGACGTCTGGATAGAAAGGTCTCTGCATTAGCATGCGCTGGCACATGCACGACGATGTCATCTGAATAATTATTATTAATTTCTATCCAGAAATGTTCCCGTTTTTTCTTTTGTTGTTGTAGTTCCTAGGATACCGAGTGAGAGCAAAGAATCGCACAGAGATGCTAATCAGACAAATTAAACATGGCATTACCAGCGGCTATTCTATTCCACGGGCCGGTCGCCAGCTTTTATGATAACAAGCCTCTGAAATACGAAGATGTCTGGCTAAGAGGAAAATTATCACATAATGCAACCGAACGATTTGGCTGAGTTGGTTTTATTACATGTAATTCGTTTTGGATGGAATTTAAAGTTGAAACCTTGGATTCTCTTTATTTTTGAGGTTGTGGCAATGTGTGCTAGTATCTAGCATGAATAATACATTTGTGCAATAGATAGAAAACTGCAACAGGGCATCGTGGCGTTGACCTTGTTTTGTTGGGCAATGTTGTCTTCTTCTCTGGCTGCTCCGAGAGTCTTCCAAACATTCACCTTTTATTCATTACTTATATTATGTGTTGCTTTGATATTATGTCAGTTCGCAGCACCTCAGCCATGATGTATACAAAATCCATGTATACAATTACGTTTGGGATGGACGTTTCGGCGAAAGCGATGGCATACACGCACTCAAAAAAAGCCTATTCAGTCGCAAAGAAGAATAAACATGTGCGTGGTACCTCGACAATATGCATTTTTATTGGAAAATGTTTAAAAACACATTCGTTGATCAGTTACAACAAATTAAATTCATTAAACATGTAAGCTGCGTGGTTTCAGGGGTAGCAGGGTCCATACGAATCACCATGGCAACAATAGAAAAATCGTCGATAGTTGAAGCAACTAATAAACTATAAATCTTTAAATTCACTGAATGTAGGTAATAATCATTATCTTTTTATTATCTATATTAATAATAATAAATGATGAACACTTAAATGACAAAACTATATTCATGTATTGAATTTTCTACGGAGAATAAAACAAATGTCATCCATTTTGTTTTGGCAGACAGACACTCTAC
The DNA here is from genome assembly GCF_949987615.1 of Pollachius pollachius. Classification (NCBI taxonomy): domain Eukaryota; kingdom Metazoa; phylum Chordata; class Actinopteri; order Gadiformes; family Gadidae; genus Pollachius; species Pollachius pollachius. The sequence goes on from NC_136942.1 coordinate 9,685,442, forward strand.
GTCGATAAGGGAGCTGGGCCAGAAAACTTTGGGTCACATTGATGAACAACCTGTTCTGTCAGTTGCATTGGAGAACAAGCTTTTCTGGCATTAAAGGCCACTGTGTAAAGGTGGCCTCTATGTAAAGCCCATTTGAAGACTGAGTTTTACTTCAAGGTGGATCAAACGTCCTCGAAGGACACCTTGAAGGAGTTGGACGTCTACGTCAGCTTGCACCTAGTTCTCTTCCTGACCCATTTCAATTGAACCAAGCCGCACGATCACAGGGGACTCGAACTGAACTCATTATATACCATCCCTAAGTGGAACAGTGAAAGAACACAGAGGGTTTGGTTATTCCCAAAAACATTTAAAAAGCACTCTGACACGGCGGTGTCAACCATGCAGGGTGACAGCCAGCTCGTCTGGGGCAGTGAGGATGACGCGTCTTGCTCAGGGACACCTCAACCCTCAGCTAGAAGGAACCGGGGATCGAACCAGCCACCTTCCGGTTACCAACCAACCCGATCTACCTCCTGATCCACCTTCCACTCCATGTTTAATTCTTCATGCACATCCATGATTTACCAGCGACGATTTTCTCCTTGCATACGGATCAGGGCTTTGGATTGAAACTGACCCGAAGTCAGGACCGCCCTGAGTAGGACCACCACACGCATGTGTCGAGAAATATCAAAATGATGCAGCTCTCCTCTAGACCCGTGGTATTAAAAATAGCAACGTTGCATCGTAAAGGCCCCGCTTTTATCCAAGTGCATAATATACGGCAAACACTAAACATTTATATGAATTTGAAATGAGATCAAGGGCATCTTCCCCTACGGCCCCTGGCGGCTGCATTAGCATACTACAAAATTCACAGCGGCCAATAAAAATATGTCTCATTTAAGTAAGCAACCATAAACCAAAGTGAGCTAGATGGTTTTGGCGTAAAATATTTGGTACTTAACTTATGCCGCCCCGACTGTGAATTGTTGCTTCGAAAGCCCGAATAGATTGGCGCTGTCACACTGAGCGCCGCTCATAAATCCACATGATGTACGGCCGCCTCCTATAAAACCACCAACAACAAGCGGAGGGAGGCCGTAACGTAAAGGAGAACAGCGTTCAGGCCTCTCCTCGTCCCCCAGCGAGCTCCACCGAGGCTGGGGACGAACAGATTGGCTCCCGCCGTGCCGCGACGTGCCGTGGAGAGATTTAGAGGGATGATGTATTTATGGAGACGGAGAGGGTAAAATTGGGATTGGATTAGACTTTATTGAAATTTTCGTTACGATTGACTGATGGTGTTGTTTTATTTGTCTTTTTGACATGATAAGCCAATGAAAACAATATATATTTTTTGGAACAAAACTGTTTTTGTTAACAAGCACTCTTCTCTCGCCCCCCCCCCCCCCCCTCTCTCTCTCTCTCTCTCTCTCTCTCTATTTCCCTCCTATCTCTTTCTCTTACCCATCCCTCTTAATCCCCCCCTCTCTCACTCTCTCTCTCTGTCTCTCCCTCCCCTCTCTCTGTCCCTCCCTCCCCTCTCTCTCCCCCTCTCTCTTTCTCCCCTCTTTCTCCCCCCTCTCTCACTCCCATCTCTCTCCCTTTCTCTCAACCATCTCTCTCCCCTCACTCTCTCTCTCTCTTCCTCTCTCCCCTCTCTCTCTCCACACTCTACCCCTCCCTCTCTCCCATTTCTCTTTTTTTCTCTCTCCCTCCCATCTCTCTACCCTTCTCTCTACTTGCTCTACCCTTCTCTCTCCCCACCTCTCTCCCTCTCCCTCCCCAGGCATGGAACCCGGTGTGCTGGGGAAGTGGCCGCTGCTGCTAACAACGGCGTGTGCGGTGTGGGGGTGGCCTACAACTCTAAGATCGGAGGTGGGTGCCCCCCTCTGAGCACAGTGCAGTGTGGTGATGATGGCGTTCATTGTTTCCCTCTCTGCCTCTCCACTGTGGCCCACAGCCACCTCGCTCGGCTTGTCAGCCATGTGTAGACAGAGCAGGAGAACGGGGACACGGAGACACATAGACACAGTGGTAGAATGTTGTTGACGCATCATCATTATACAAATTATCGTTCTTTAGGGACACAGAGAGGCAGATAGAGAGGGAGAGAGAGAGAGAGTCAGAGAGAGAGAGAGAGAAAGAAAGAGAGAACCAGAGAGAAAGGGGGAGAGAGACAGAAAGAGGGGGACAGAGACTCGGTTTGTAGTCTTACAGTTCACTGTACACATTTTAATTCATCCTATATTGTATCTTTCCAGGCCTGCAATAATTCATTATCACTTATATTACTATACATGGTTAATCATTGATATATTTTGGAGTCGTTAATTAATAATAATGTACATTATTACCAATATTATATTGTAGCCTATGTTACTTGGCTTCTAGTGCTTTGGCAATGTAAACGTATGTTATCCATACCAATTAAGCCGTGAAGAGTGTTGTATCTCGAGACCAGAGGGCGAGAGAGAGACACAGAGACCCAGCGAGGAAGATGTGGTGAAACATGGGACAGATCAGTGTTTATTGTGGTTAGCATAGTTAGCTCATGTTTGATGTTTAATCGTCTGGAATATTGTTGTTTATGGCAGTTGGCTGAGTAACTGAGTTTGATGTTAAGTCATCCAGATTATTGTGGGTGTAGTTGGCAGTTGGCTTGTTTTGTGGCAGTATCGTCGTGACAATTGTCGGTGCAGTGGCTAATATCCACCACCGCCCCTGACGCTGCGTTTCTGTCAGGGGTCCCCCCTGCGTTTGTCAGGGGTCCCTGTGGTGAGTGGTGGGTGAGTCTCAAAGTACAGACACCGTTGGGGGCCGTCAGCAGGCTGTCCATCCACAGATGTTAGCCCTAGCTGTCTCTCTCTGGCTGTGTCTCTGTCTCTCTCTGCCTCTGTCTCTCTGGCTCTCTCTGTCTGTCTGTGTCTATCTCTATCTCCCTGTCTCTGTCTCTGTTTCTGTGTGTGTCTCTCTCTCGCTCTCGCTCTCTCACTTTCTATCTGTCTCCCTCTGTATGTCTCTCTCTCTCTCTCTCTCTCTCTCTCTCACTCGCTCCCCCAAAAGAAAGCATCCTAAAACGCAACACAAAACCTGTTTAAAGTGTACACTAAGTAAAAAGTAAGATCATAGCATCAGATAACGAGGTAATGTCCGCGATGGGGTTGAGCTAATCCAATACCCCGTAGCTTGGCCATAGAATGACTTGTTTACATAGTCTCTCTCCCGCTCTCTCGCCTCTCTCTCCCTTCATTAGCATTCCTCTCCCGCTCCGCACGTCTCTTTAATAACGCCTCCCGGAACACGCTGTCCAGGGGTCACCTGATTGTTTACAAACGCCGGTGCCTCGCATGTGGCCCCCCAGTGATTATTGTGTACCGGGGTCATGGGGGGCACACACTTACACACACACACACACACACGAATGTATGCACGCACTCACACACGCACGCACGCACGCACGCACACACAAACACAAGAACACAAACACACACACACACACACACACAAACACATATACACACACAGGCACACACACACACACACAAATACAGACACACAACCACACAAACACACACACACAGGCAGGAGCCGCTCCCTTCTGCGTGGAGGGAGTCACGTGCGCTTCAGTTTGGGTGTAGGGAGTAACGTGCGCTCTCGTCTGTGTGGAGGGAGTCACGTGCGCTCTTGTTTGGGTAGAGGGCGTCACGTGCACACGGCTGGGTGGAGAGAGTCACGTGCGCTCTCATTTGGGTGGAGGAGGTCACGTGCGCTCCTGTTTGGGTGGAGGGAGTCAAGTGCACTCTTATTTGGGTGAAGGGAGTTACATGCGCTTGAGCCACGTGCGCTCCCGGCTGGGTGGTGGGAGTCACGTGCACTCTCGTTTGGGTGAAGGGAGTCACGTGCGCTCTCGTTTGGGTGGAGGGAGTTACGTGCGCTCCTCGCTGGGTTGAGGGGTGTGTTTGGGAGTGAGGGTGCAGACGAGTGATGATCATAATAACATTGGTATTAATAATATCCGTGCAGAACATGTAATGGAGTTGATGAACGAGTTTAGTTATTTTATTTTATCCGTTAAAGACAAATGTGAGGCAGTGAGTACAAGATGGCAAACAAATTTAACATAGTTACAGGAGACGGCGTCGGTTAAACACACACCTGGAGCTCAGGGGCTTAGACTGGATGAGGAGTGTATGACAGACTAGTGTCACTAGTGGTTTGGAGGACTTCACTGTCGGACTTCTTCTGCTCTCTCTGTCTCTGTCTCTCTCTCTGTCTCTGTCTCTCTGTCTGTCTCTGGCTCTGGCCCACCCTCTGTATTTTTGTCTGTCTCTCTCTGTCTGTCTCTGTCTCTGGCTCTCTCTGTCCATCTGTCTCTCTCTCTGCCTCTGCCTGTCTCTGTTTCTCTGTCTGTCTGTCTGTCTGTCTGTCTGTCTGTCTGTCTGTCTTTATGTACCCCTCTCTCATGATGCATGCAAAAGTTAAATCCAATGTTACAGGAGCCTAGCAAAGAAAAAGAACAATGAAAAAACAAGGTGGGGGATTGTGAAGTGGTTTTGCCTTGTGCGTCTCATGTTATCTCTCTGGCTGGGTGATAAATCAGAGAGACTGGGCGGAGGGAAGCCTGGCCAGCCTGATGGAACGAATGGAATCACATGGATGTTTGGTCTACAGAGTGAAGCCGCTCACAGTGGGAAGAGTCCTTGTCACAACTTTTATTTGTGAAGAGTCAGGACCTTTTTCACAAGGGCCTTCCTATTGGTGTAGGCAGTCGGGAAGAGCCGAGCCAGTGGAGCGCTCAAAGCATACAAATCAATGCCGGAGCAACTGCAACAAAGTCAGTGTTGCACAGCCCAGATACCAGGGAACAGTTGGTGAGCAAGGCAGCCGGGGTGGAGCGACCACTGTTGAAAACATGTTGTGGTCGCGGGGTCAAGCAGGGGGAAGAGGGAGAAGATGAGATGGGATGGAGACGGTGGAGGAGGAGGGAGGCGGGGGGGGAGGTGGTTTAGGAGGAGGGGAGAAGGGAGGAGGTTGTGGTGGAGGAGGTGTAGAGGGAGGAGGTGGAGGAAGAAGGGAGGAGGGAAGGATGAGGAGGGGAGGGAGGAAGTGGTGGAAGAGGATGAGTGGAGGAGGAGGGAGGTGGAGGAGGAGGAGGAAGATGAGGAGGGGAGGGAGGAGGAGGAGAGAGAAGAGATCAAGGGGGTTAGAGGACATTTTGCCGAAGTCAAATCTCACCCTAAATGAACATCATATTGCAATATCGTGCCTGGGCTGGCAGATAAGAGAGGAACGTTCTCTGGGTGTGAATGTGGGAGCGGAGGGATGGAGGCGGGCGGCAGGAAGTTGATGATAATCGCTACAACAAGTGATGGTGGAGTGCGCGGTGGGCGTACCCCATTGCGTATTCATGGGTTCTCACATCTCTCGCTCATTCTCTTTTCGCAAAATACCTCTTTACCATCTTTTGCTCTGTGTATAATAAGACAAAACGGATTTGGAATAAATGATTAACCGTGGATCGACGCAATATTTTCAAAGCTTTGGAGGAGTGAGAGGAGGGGGAGGGTCTTTATAGTCGGGGCCCCCAGTCGGAGGTCTGGAGGAGCTGGTGTGTGTGTGTGTGGGGGGGGGGTGGGGGGAGAAGGCGGGTTAGCTGTAATGTAGGCTGTTTGAAGCGGGTTTACTTCACGCCTCTCCTCCATGCTTAGCGTTGGTTGTGCTGATCTGAGGGTGAGCTCTTCAAAGGCTAAAGGGGTCCACTGATCAAGTGTGATGGAGACTGACTCCTGCTCACTCCTCTGCTGGAGGCACTGCTGGACGCCAGGCCTGTAGTACAGCAGGCCTACAGCAGGCGGACTACAGCACGTCTATAGCGGGACCACAGCAGGTGGACCACAGCAGGCGGACTACAGCAGGTCTATAGCAGGACTACAGAGGGTGGGCTACAGTAGGTCTATAGCAGGACCACCGCAGGTGGACTACAGCAGGTCTATAGGAGGCGGACTACAGTAGGTCTATAGGAGGCGGACTACAGCAGGTCTATAGGAGGCGGACTACAGCAGGTCTACAGCAGGTGGACGACAGGTCTGTAGCAGGACTATACAGGGTGGACTACAGCTGGTCTGTAGACGGACTACAGAAGGACTACCGCAGGGCTATAGCTGGTGAACAGGGGGACTCGTGTTACACATGGTTTTGTCAGAGTTCCTTTGCAGGTTTTTTTCTTTCTCTCTCTTGATCTCTCCCTCTCAATCTATCTCCCCCTCCCTTTCTCTCCCTCTCTTTCTCCCTCTCTCGCTTTCTTATGGTTTCTGCATCTCCTTGTCCCTTTTCATCTCTTTTGGGAACTTCTCTCCATCTCTGAGCTGTTTCCATCTCTGACGGCTCTCTTTGGCTCTCACTCTCCTCGTCGCTCCCTCTCTCTCTCCCCTTTTCTCCTCGGCATTCATCTACCTCTCACTTCATCTTTGTCCTCTCTATACATATGTCCTACTCGCCCCCTAGTCTCCCCCTCCCCTCCCTCCACTCCACCTCTCCTCTCCATCTTGTTCCCATGTCTGGTCAGCTGTAGCCCTGTTCTGGTCCGTGTCCCACCCCATGTCCTGGTCTATGTCCCCCCGGTCCCAGTGTGTTAGATCGAGCCGGCCGGTGGCCCTGTGCGGTTTAATGACCCAGCTGTGTTTTTAATACTTGGGAACATAAACGCGGGGGGGGTGTTTTCTGCCGGCTGCGTCGTTGCTGTTAACAGCTTTCCATTAAGACCTGCAACACTAGGTCTGAGTGTTTCTGCTACTGGGTTTATGATGGCTGCAGAAGGACAGGTCTGTCTCGGGTGGGTTGTTCTTCTTGCCCAGGCGTTCTGTCCTGAGACGCTCCACACTGTACTTTAGTAGATCTTCTTCACGTAGACGTCCCCTGCATTCCCCATCCATCACCATACGTCTCTTTTACTTGTCGTGCTGTCACTCAACAGAGCACCGACACCTCTTTGTGTGTGGGTCGCTCTGTCTGCTTGTGTGTCTCTGTCTCTGTCTGCCTCTCATGGCTAGGCCTCTCATGTTTGTGTGTGTGTGTGTGTGTGTGTGTGTGTGTGTGTGTGCGTGTGTGTGTGTGTGTGTGTGTGTGTGTGTGTTTGTGTGCGTCCACCAAAAGGCGTGCGCATGCTGGACGGGGAGGTGACGGACGTGGTGGAAGCCCACTCCCTCAGCATGAACCCCCAGCACATCCACGTGTACAGCGCCTCCTGGGGGCCCGACGACGACGGCAAGTCGGTAGACGGCCCCGCCAAGCTGGCCAAGGAGGCCTTCCTGCTGGGCATCACCAAGGTGGGTCTGGGGGACCCACTGGTGGACTGGTAGACCACTGACTACTGAGACCACTGACTGGTATACTGACTGGTACACTGACTGGTAGACTTACTGGTAGACTGAGTGCTAGACTGACTGGTAGACTGACCGGTAGACTGGTAGACTGACTGGTAGAATGGCTGGTAGACTGGTAGAATGACTGGTAGACTGAGTGCTAGACTGACTGGTACACTGACTGGTAGACTGGTAGACTGACTGGTAGACTAGTAAAATGACTGGTAGACTGACGGGTAGAGTGACTGGTTGAATGCTAGACTGACTGGTAGACTGGAAGACTGACTGGTAGACTGGTAGACTGATAGACTGACTGGTAGACTGACTGGTAGGCTGACTGCTGGACCGACTGGTGGACTGGTTGGTAGGCTGACTGGTAGACTCACTGGTCGACTTACTGGTAGACTGGTAGACTGACTGGTAGACCGACTGGTTGGCTGACTGGTAGGCTGACTATTAGACTGACTGGTCGACTGATTGGTAGGCTGACTTTTCAGATTGTAGAATAGCCATGGTACAAGCACATCTGCTCATCTGTGTCTGAAGCATAGACTGTAAAATAATATTGTGTAGCTACTGTGTGGGAAATTCTTTGGCTCATTAACAAATAATCCTTAATCACTTTTCAATTAAAACTAACTCAATCAGAGCCCCGGATAATACATGATATGAAGATTAACCAACCGCTGAGATCCTATCCAAAAAAGAAAAATCTTCTGGCTTTGTGTTACGAGATCATGCTGATTCCTGTGACCTCAAAATGGAGGCAGACCATCCTGCCACTGCCTTCTGCAAACCCCCCCTACAGGCCGTCAGAGGAACTGCATGCTGGCTGCCGTCTCCACTGAAGCAACAGCTGTGGATTCGAAGCCGCTCTTTATAGATTCATCTTCAGAGTCCTTTGTTGATCCCGGGGGAAACTGTTACAGTTCCAGGTGCGGCGTCTGCTCAGAGACGCACAAACATTGTAGTGAAAGTAGAGAATATAAATAAAATGAGAAACATAACATGTAAAATATAACGACAGACTGAGTCTGAAACTGTAAAAGTAGCTCCGAAGCCGGGATGAACGAGGCCAGGTGAGTGAAGCGGCCAAGATCATCGTCTCATGTCCACGTTCTTCCCATTCGGGGAGCGGGGGGGGAAGGAGAAACAGTTGAACCACCAGATTCTGCACAATGATTCAGCACGTCTCTCGGTAGCGAGGACGTTGGGTTCCCTTCATGGGAAATCATTCCCCCTCTATCTCTCTCTCTCTCCCGCCTCACTCACTGCTATTAATGAAAGAACGTGATTAATCGTTGAAATTTAACGTCACCATTCCTCATGTGCCGGCGTGGCACATTAACACTCCAACATTAGCCGACAAAACGTTCACGTGCTGGATGTGAAATGGCAGCGAAACAGGAAGAGGGGAGGAAATTGCTGATGTGGAGCGAAGACGCACAGAGGAACGGGGGGAGACGGTAATTAGGGTCGGGTGCGTGGAGCGGCAGGTTTTTAATAGACAAGATTGATCTGCATGCCTCGTCGCTCGCGGGCGCCGCGGCCTCGTCTTTGGCGAGCTGGCGGCGAGGGAGGACAAGATGTCCGCCCTATCTGCAGATTGTGGCGTTCCATCGGACTCACCCACGACTGTGCTGGTTTATGAACCGCGGATCTATCGCCGCCTCACTACAAAACTAGGAAATGAACTGCATTTATATATCACTTTTCTAACTAGTGGCAACTCGAAGCACTTTTATCGTCTGACATCCACCCATTCATCCACCCAATCACACACACCGACGGCTGTGTCAGCCATGCAAGGCGACAGCCAACTCGTCAGGAGCAGTTAGGGTGAGGCGTCTTGCTCAGGGACACCTCGATACTTGGCTATGAGGGAGCCGGGGATCTGACTAGCAACCTTCCGGTTACCAGCCAAACCGCTCTACCTCCTGAGCCAAATGCCACCCTGTCCGGAAGAGTCTGGGTCAACTGGTACACCCTGGTACGCCCAAGTACCAGGGTGGTACAGTAAGTATGTTCATAGACCCAAGTGACAAGCGCTAACAATCACTAGGTTAATTCATTCCCCATATACAACAAAGATAGGTAGGATAAGACACTACACAATGCTAAGTACTATTTCTAAGTGCCAGGACGTACAACCTACAGATCAAACGCAGCAGACCTAAGACCCCACCATAGACCAGACCATAAACCCGACCATAGTCCAGACAATAGACCAGACAATAGACCAGACCATAGCCCAGACCATAGCCCAGATCATAGTCCAGACTATAGACCAGACAATAGACCAGACCATAGACCAGACCATAGCCCAGACCATAGACCAGACCATAGACACAGCGAGGACCCTTCCCATGCCTGGCACTTAGAACAAGCCATGAAGAACCGTAATAAAGTTCAGATCGATGTATTGTGTAAAGGAAGAGCCGAGGCCCAGAGAGGTGTGGTGGCGTGTTCTCGGAGGCAGCAGCCCAGAAGCAGGCTCCTCAGCCGTCTATAGGAGGCCTATTGATTAGTGTCTGAGGCCGGTATATACAGTGGGGCTTCAAGAGGCCGGCCCGGCACAGATAAAGCTACCCGCTGTGCCGCTCCCTTCCCCGAGAAATTGCCTTGACGGAATTTTTCAGATAACAAATCTAAAACTAACAGTGTGTACTTGGAGAGCGGGATGAAACGTTGTCCCTCAAATAGTTTCATATATTATTTTAGTTTTCGCTAGAGGGAGTTTTGGAGCGGTTCGGCTAGGATGAGCACACAGGCTGACGAACAAACACAGAGCCTTTTACATTTTGGTTCCGTTTCTGGTCCGTCTGAAATCTGTCGCTGCTCTGTATTGTTTAGTGATGGCCCGATGGCATTTAATTGCCTCTCAAAAGTGTGTGTGTGTGTTTGTGTGTGTGTTCGCATGGGTGTGTGTGTATATTTTTGTGTGTGTGGGTGTCCGTCTGTGTGTGCGTGCGCGAGTGTGTAAGCAAAACAGACAGAGAAAGAGATAGTGTTTTGTACATTGTGTGTGTGTGTGTGTGTGTGTGTGTGTGTGTGTGCGTGTGTGTGTTGAGGAGTACACCAGGAAGTGGTGTGTTTTTGTGTGATGGTTGCCCTTGGTGATGTAACCTCCACAATTACCAGCCACTCACCGCCCGCATGGCAGCAAGGCTTATGGCTAACACGGTGTGAAGTGCTGTGTAGGCCGCTGTCCCTCTCTCTATCTCTCTCTCTCTCTCTCATCCTCTGTCTTATCAATCCTTTGTTTTTCATAGCGTTGCCCTCTGTAAAGGGAATGTGTGTGTGTGTGTGTGTGTGTGTGTGCGTCTTTGTGTGTGCCTGTGTATGTGTGTGTGTGTCTGCATTTGTGTGTGTGCCTGTGTGTGTGTGTGTGTGTGTGTGTATGCGCGTGTGCGCCAGAGCCTCTCGTCGCCCCCGTCTCTTTTATTCTGTGAAGTATGCCATCCCACCCTCCGGTGCCGTGGCGACCAAGCAGAGAACACGTAGCAGTTTAGTATCAGGGCATCGCGTGTGGGACCGGCCCCCACCGCCTCCCCCCACCCATCTCCTGGCCCCCGCCCCCGGCCCCCAACCTCCTAACATAGTACTCCTCTTCGATCGTCGTGGCGACCGAACACGCGGCCGTGAGAAGGAGGAGGAGGAGGAGACGTGCGCTTCGGACTTTGAAGTGTCAGCCCCGCTTCCCCAATTCCTAATTTCGTCATTCCTCATTTTCGGCGGGTCTTAAGTACATTCTGTAATTGCGTTCCTTTGAATTGTTATCCGTCTTGGCGGCGGCGCTAATTTGCGAGCGTTCAGAAATACATTGACGGTAATACGGTGATAATTGACCGGTTAGGAATTTCATGAATAACGGCATCACTCATCCCCTGCTGCTGCGGATCCGCTCCCCCTCTGCCTCAGTGATTGCACTTTAACAATAGACACATGACAGAGTGGCGCTACAGTTTTCAACCTTGTTTAAACTTTACAGCGGCTCCGTTAAGTGCACCGGTCGTGGTCTGTCACCACGACGACAGCTCAGAGTCCTGCTTTGAAAACACTGCAGAGCTCCCTCACACAAAACGGGACAAAGAGGTGAGTAAGTCGGAAGCAAAGTTGGAAGATCTGCCATGAAGCAAGCAAAAGTGTTAGGCGGCGTGTTCTCGTCAGCCAATTACACTCCTGCTGGCACGGTTGCCCGCGGTTGGCCGGGATCGACTCGGCTCAGAGCCACCGGCCCCCGGACCACCTCCCGGCGCACTCAGCTGCTGCTTCCAACGGATTAGACCCTGCTCCACTGAGCCCTGCTCTGATCCATCTCCTCTTCCTCCTCCTCCTCCTTTTCCTCCTCCTCCTCTTCCTCCCTCTCCTCCCTTTCCTCCTTTTCCTCTCCATCCCTCCCGTTCTCATGCTCCTCTCCCGATTCCCTCTTCACTTCCTTCTCCTCTTTCTCATTCTTCTCCAACTCCACCGCCTCTTCCTCTTCCTCTGTCTCATCCTCCCTCTCCTCCTCCTGCTCCTCTTCCAATTCCCTCCTCCTCCTCCACCTCCCCCTCCTCCTCCCCCCTCCTCCTCCTCCTGCTCCTCCTCGTCCTCCTCCTCCTTCTCCTCCTCCTCCTCCACCTGCTCCTCCACCTCCCCCTCCTCCTCCCCCTCCTCCTCCTGCTCCTCCTCCTCCTCCACCTCCCCCTCCTCCTCCTCCCCCCTCCTCCCCCTGCTCCTCCTCCTCCACCTCCCCCTCCTCCTCCACCTGCTCCTGCCCTCAGGGTCGCGGGGGCCGCGGCTCCATCTTCGTGTGGGCCTCGGGGAACGGCGGGCGGGAGCAGGACAACTGCAACTGCGACGGCTACACCAACAGCATCTACACGCTGTCCATCAGCAGCTCCAGCCAGTACGGCAGCGTGCCCTGGTACAGCGAGACCTGCTCCTCCACCCTGGCCACCACCTACAGCTCGGGCAGCCCCGGGGAGAAGCAGATTGTGAGTATGCATATGCACACGTACGCATGTGTATACACACACAGACACATGTTCGCACACACACACAGACATACATGCACACATGCACACACACATACATATACACATATCTATACACACACCAACACACACGCCCAAACACACACACACACAAACATACACATATACATGTGTATACACACACACACACATATGTATACACTCAACTATATGCCATACAGACACACACACATACATATAAACATATGTATACTCACACATATAGGCCATAGAGACAAACACGCACACTCACACCCAAACACACACGCAAATATGTATACACACACACACATACACATATGTATACACACATACATATATGCCATACAGACAAACAAACCACACACATTCACACACATATGTTTACAGACTGTACCAGATAAAAATATTTATACACATACATATGTGCCATAGAGTCCCACGCAGACGAGGATTCTGCACATACAGTACATGCATACAGACACACATTTATAAACACACACTTACATATGCATGCCGGCACACACACACAAAACACAAAAACACGCAATGACACACTAATACCCAGAGTCAATATTGAGTATGAGTCACATGCTCAGTCAGTCTAATCCGGGGAGAGACAGAAGAGTGTACACACACACACACACACACACACACACACAAACGGACACACACACACACACACACACCTGCATTCACTTTCATAACACACACACACACACACACACCCTAAAACCCGGAGAGAGGTATCCAAACATAGAAAAACACATCAACATAATGACTCACACTCACACACCTACAGCAAACCCACCACAGTAACACACGGCACCCACACCGCACCTCAGACTAATGGAAACAGACGCACACTTTATCTTCATTGGTTGCGTTATCGGTGGACGTGTTAGTCGTGCGGACGTCAACAGAAGCGTTACGAGCGGGATAGGAGAGCAGGTGTAAGACATGGCGAGGTGTTATCAGGGATCATTATTCATGGCATTATTCAGTCAACAGGTTTCCGGCTGCAGCTGGAGAAATATGAAATGTAGACGGAATTCGACCCAGTTAGCTCGCCACCGCGCATGCTACCCTGTAGCATCTCATTTTCGCTGCTGGGCCGAAAAAAAAGAAAATCCTTATTATGGCTTCATAAAAGCCAGGGAATAATCTTTAAATCTTTGAATTGCACACAGATTCTGCTCTCCCACATGTTCTGGTTGGCCTCTGGCGGGCGAGAGGAGCAACAAAGTGAGAGCCGTCGTTAGTCTTGAAAGCCTGAATCTTATCTCCTTATTATGTATCCATGTTTATCTTTCAGCCAATACAAAGGCTTTCCTGCCCAAGAGTTAGGATTACCTCAAGCAGTCAGATGCCTCCCTCCCCCCCTCCCTCAAGTCAAACTGACTCCTTTAAAGTCTAAATCGTGTGGAGTGGAAGTGATTAACGTGAAGCCATCACTCTGTAGCGCTAATGAGAATCTTCCCAGGCATCCAGAAGGCCCCATATATTGGCTCATCTGTTAGGGGGTCCGGTTGGGGGGGGGGGGGCTGTTTGGAAGGGGATAGGGGGTGTATCTGAAAGGTCCTCTGTCTAAGACAACGCCCCAGATCTACAGCCAGAATGTACTCATCATCCATCTGTCAGGCTGTTCTCAGCGTCGGTAAGGCGTCCGTGCCGAAGCGCTGGGTGTGTGCCGAACCCGTCTGAGCCCTTTCCCTGAGCTGGCCCATTGAGTCCCGCTCTGATCCATTCCATCTCCTCCTCCTCCTCCTCCTCCTCTTTCTCCTACTCCTCCTCCTCTCTCTTCTCCTCCTGGTCCTCTTCCTGCCTATCCTTCTCCTATTCCTCCTCCTCTTCCTCCTCCTCCTCCTCCTCCTCCTCCTCCTCCGTGCTGCGTGGGTAAACCCAGCTGAGCCTCTCTCCCTCGGCGGGGCCAGCCGGCCGGGAATGCTCCGTCTGGGGGGGAAGATGAAGGGCTTTGTGCCGCGCTGCTATTGGTCATGAGGGCACACCCAATATAAGACAGACACGCACCGTACAGACGCGCACAAACACACACACACACACACACACAGATACATACACATACACACACATGCACACACACACGCACTCACGTACACACACACACACCTGCACACACACACACTCAAGTCTGTGTCTATTTATTTCCCTCTATGTGCCGTGCTGCTATTGGTCCTGAGTGCATACCGAATGTAGGATAGACACACACACACACACACACACACACACACACACACACACACACACAAGCACACACACACTCAGGTGTGTTTATTTCCCTCTGTGCTCGGTAACCTCAGTGGTGCCTGCTCTGGCCCGCGGGACGCCACGACATCCTCCCCGCCGTCTAGAGACACTCGTCCATTAATATCCCGCCGTGGGGAACCGGCCCACGTTGATCCTGACAGGAAGTGACATGTTTCTTCTCGAGTGGCCTGGTTGTATTCTGCTTCCTGTCTTCCCCGCTGCAGGCAAATGCGTCTAATGAATTCTCCGCCCCCTTTGTAGAGCGAGCTGGCCTATCGACTCCCTGCGTCTCCTCTGTCCCTGGAGAAAGGAGATTATTCATGCGCAGTTCTCGGATGAAGTTTAATACCTCTCTCTGTATCTCTCTCTCTCTCTCTCTCTCTCTCTCTCTCTCTCTCTCTCTCTCTCTCTATCTCTATTTCTATCTGTCTCCCTCTCTTTCCTCACTCTGTCTCTCTCAATTCAATTCAAAAAAGCTTTATTGGCATGAGAAATATACATTTGCATTGACAAAGCAGGTGAAAAATATCTCAACAATCTCTCTCTCTCTCTCTCTCTCTCTCTCTCTCTCTCTGTGAATGTGTGTGTTTGTGTGTGTGTTTGTGTCTCCGTCTCCCAGGTGACCACGGACCTGAGGCAGAAGTGCACAGACTCCCACACAGGGACGTCTGCGTCGGCGCCGCTCGCCGCAGGGATCATCGCGCTGGCTCTGGAGGCCAAGTGAGTGATGAGATCTCTGCTACAGTCCTCTGCAGCCAGGCCCTGTAGTATCACTCCCTGTCTCACTTACCGGTAAAGTGCAGTTTTCTGCAGCTCAGCCCTGTTGTCTCACTCCCCAGTACAGTGTGGTCGTCTGCAGCCCGGCCCTGTCTCACTCCCCGGTACAGTGCAGTCATCTGCAGCTCGACCCTGTCTCACTCCCCGGTACAGTGCAGTCATCTGCAGCTCCTCCCTGTCTCACTCCCCGGTACAGTGCAGTCATCTGCAGCTCGACCCTGTCTCACTCCCTGGTACAGTGCAGTCTTCTGCAGCTCCTCCCTGTCTCACTCCCTGGTACAGTGCAGTCGTCTGCAGCTCCTCCCTGTCTCACTCCCTGGTACAGTGCAGTTGTCTGCAGCTCGGCCCTGTTGTCTCACTCCCCGGTGCAGTGCAGTCGTCTGCAGCTCGGCCCTGTTGTCTCACTCCCCGGTACAGTGCAGTCGTCTGCAGCTCGGCCCTGTTGTCTCACTCCCCGGTACAGTGCAGTCGTCTGCAGCTCGGCCCTATTGTCTCACTCCCCGGTGCAGTGCAGTGTCTGCAGCTCGGCCCTGTTGTCTCACTCCCCGACACACTGCGTCTCCGGCCACTCATTTGACGCTTGAAAACTAGCTTTTGAACAATAAGCATCTGTAAGTTGCTCAATGGTTGTTTGAAACTAGCTTTCGAACAGCCAGTTAGCGTTTGCAAGTAGCTTAAAGGTTGTTTGAAACCGTATGGTTGTTTGAAACCCTATGGTTGTTTGAAACTAGCCTTCAAACCACCAGTTAGCATCTGCAAGTCAATAAATGGTTGAGCTTGAAACTAGCTTTCGGAAAACAGTTAGAGTCTGTCAGTCTTTAGCTGGTTGTTTGAAATTCTGTGGTGGTTTGAAACTAGCCTGCAAAAACAAACAGTTAGCGTGTGCAAGTTGCTCAAGGGTCGTTTGAAAACCCATTCAGCGACAGTCGTTCAGCGTCTAACAAACCGTAATGTGAATGTTTTCCTATAAACTATGAAGCGGTGGTGGGCGGGCTGGGTTTTAAATCCGACACAACAACAACAACAACACGTGCACGAACCTCACAGGTGTGCATGTACTTGCGCACGCATGTGTGCACACCTGCCTCCCTTCTCTCCGTCGCGTGTCTGTGTCGCCGCAGCTCCGACGCGACCGCAAAGAGGAAAGTAATTCCTGATCGCACGCGGCCTGACGTCCTCGTCCCGCGTAGGTGGGCGGTGATGAGCGGAGCGCTGGCGTCCTGACGCACGCCTCGTGCGCCCTGTTCCCCAGGGGGCGCGTCGGGCTGGATCCCGGGCTCATTACCCCTCGCTCGCAGCGCCAGCGACTCGGCGGCGGTGGACACATCTGGGGCCGGACGTGCGCGGATTAACGCCCGACCAATTATTAGTTTTGAAATTCACACCAAGGAGGCGTCCCAGGGGAGCCGAGCTGAGGCTCTCTCTCCCTCTGTCTATCATTCCCTCTCACTCTCTATCTCTCTCTCTCTCTCTCTCCGTCTGTCTTTCTCTCTCTCTTTCTCCCAATCTCTCTCTCTGTCTGTCTTTCTCTCTCTCTTTCCTCTTTCTTTCCATCTGTCTATCAATCTCTCTCTCTCTCTCTCTCTGTCCATCTTTCCCTCTCTCTCTCTATAATTACCTTTCTCTCTCTCTTACGCTCTCTATCTTTCCTCCCTCTCTCTCTCTTTGTCTCTTTAGACTCCCCCTTTCTCTAACATTCCCTCCCTCTCTCTCTCTGGCTCTTTATCATTCCCTCTGTCTCTTTCTCTCAGTCTGACACACACACACACACACACACACACACACACACACACACACACACACACACACACACCCACCCTCCCTCCCCCTCTCTCTCTCTCTGCTGATGGGGTATCAGGGCCATATTTCCTTGTTAGCCAGTGGATGACGGGCATCTGGTATAATCAGACAGTATCAGCCCCCCCCCGTCAGCTCCGATCTCCACTGGCGTCTTCCAGACAGGCATATCTCCCCCCCCCCATCACCCCCTTGTACCCTTTACCTCAGCCCCCACACACACGTGGAGAGAGCGGCTGGGAGAGGGAATGACACCTGGGGCCCTATCTTGCATCCGGCGCAATTGACTTAATCACTGGCGCATGTGTCGTTGCTAGTTTGCAACTGGTGCAGAGCGTTCTTTTCCCTCCTGCGCCACGCGTCAGTAAATTAGGGAATGATCTTGCGCCCCTAGGGGCGGTTCGGCGAAAGGAGGAGGCGTGTTCTGGCGCAAACATTCCCTGGTGCTATTTTGCAGTTTCAGAAACCACTCGCGCCACAAACCAGGAGATACCAGGTTTAAAGTCAGTGGCGCGTTGTTCAGATGCTATTTTAAGGGCGCATGAATAATGTTGCTTGTGCACTTCGCGCATACACTTTGCTTCTCTCATCTACCTAGCCACACATTCTTGGTCAATTATTTGGGAAAGAACAGCTGATACAGCGGTAATAAGTTGTACTTTTAAATCAATGCATCTGCAAACACCGTACAGCAAACACATATTTTCTTGACACAGACATCGTGTACATGCCCATAGCTTTTAGGATTGATGAGTATTTGATCGTGAGAAAACATTGTTTTACCGCGAGTGAGTGTTTAAAAGAATGAATGAATGCGGGCGCGCGTGTGTGTATGTGTAAAATAATAAATTAATGCGGGCGCACGTGTGTGCGTCCATCTGTTTAAACACACGCAAACTAAACACGTAACGCATAATACAGTCCATGGCAATGTATATTAACGGGAGGACACATGCATATTAGGAACACAAGTCGATAACGATAATGCATACAATACTGATAAGAAACGATGTTTATAAAGTATTGCGTACATCATTAAATAGAACCACAGTTACCGCATATCATATGTGTGTTAAGTTTTCTTTGCCGAAATTTATTTGAGGACTCAGTATTTCTGAAGTTGTGGAAGAAAACCTTATTCCATGTGTGAAATAGGCCATATTATTTGGCCGCAAACTTGAGCCATTTGAAGTTTGAAATTCATGTCCATCTGTCTCATCGGAGACTGCAGACGCACTGTGAAAATATCAACTCGTCAGATTCAAATGCGCTCATGGCTCTTAAAGGGGATGGGAGCTGGCACTCTCATTGGTTTATTGCATGTTACCCCCAAACCACACCTACGGGTAATTAGGCTACTTAAGACCAACCGTTTTTAGATTTGCGCAAGAGTCATTTTTGCGCCGGTAAACTAGCGACATCGCCATAGAACCGCCCACAAAGCTACTTGCGCTTGGCGCTTCTCACTTGCGTTTCAGACCGTTAAATGGGGGCCCCTGGAATCACTCACACTCTGTGACCAGGTAAAGGAAATCCATACACCTGCGCCAATCAACGTGGCTATTCCTCACTCGGAGCACGAGGCAGATGTAATGACAGGGTAGGGAGGGAGGGGGAGAGAGAGGGAGGAGGGAGGGAGGGAGGGGGGGACAGAGAGAGGAAGAGAGAGAGGGAGAGGGGGAGGGAGAGAGAGAGAAAGAGAGAGAGCGAGAGAGAGAGAGAGGGGGGGAAGGAGAGAGGGAGAAGGGGGAGGGAGAGAGTGAAAGAGGGGAAGAGAGTCATTGGGAGAGTCAGTGAGAGGTAGAGAGAGAGTCAATGACAGAGAGAGAGAGAGAGAGTCAAAGAGAGAACAAACAGCGCTCGTTCTGTGAGTGCTGCTTCCACATTGTTGAGTTTAGTTTAGTTCTCTCTTCCTCCCTCCACCTCCTCCGGGTGGAGGTGACATTGAGTGGGATGAGGCGTTCCTGTCCATTAATAACACGCGGGTGGAGGAGGCACCACGTGAATGCTAATGTTCTTCCTCCTCATCCTCCTCCTCCTCTCCTTCTTCTTCTTCTGCTCTGTCAGCCATCGGGGAACGACCTGTTCATCGCTCTGTGATTCGCAGAGGGATCGTCGCAACCCCTCACGAAACCTTCCCATCAGACTGTGTGTTTTCTCTCTCCCCCTCTAGTTCTCTCTCTCTCTCTCTCTCTCTCTCTGTGTGTGTGTGTGTGTGTGTGTGTGTGTGTATTTGCTCTCCCCCCCTCTAGTCGTCCCTCGTCTCCCCTCCCCCCCTTAACGCAGGACTCATTAGAAGCTGTGGTTGCAGACCGAACCGGTCAGAACCCCCTCCCCTTTTTCTCTGTCATGTTTGTGTCTGACCTTTCCAGCGTCACGCTGAACACAACAACAACACACACCAGCGCCACTCTGTACACAGCAACAACACCAACACAGACACAGTGTGCCTGTTTGCTTTGTCGGTGAAAAATGGGGGAGCATAATGAATGCATTATTATGATGATGATGATGATGATTATGACCACAGCCACCCGTCCGTTAAATGAGAGGCAGAGGAGGTGTTACAACATCCACCTCGGTTTCTCATGGCAGACAGCCTAACAGCAGTACAACAACGTGTGTTTTAATAAAGCACTCTTGAATCGAATGTGCTTCCGGATAACAATAAAAAGCGGATGGCACTGTAGGCACGGTTTAGTAATTTAGGAGATGTCCCAAGGAGGCTTTAAGATAACTCAGATGCATGTCGTTAAGGTGCTGGGGGTGCTCGGTGCATCTTGGTTAAGGAACGCCAACAGCTACAGAGACCTGGCTGGCATCGCCTCAGCTGCCGTTTCCATTCCTGCCCCCGAAGCATAAAACATCCAGACGAAGACGTTGGTGAAAGGGGGGAGAGAGAGAGACAGAGGGGGGGGGGGGGGGGGGGGGGGGGGGGAAGCGAGAGAGAGGGGGGGAGAGAGAGAGACAGAGAGAGGAAGAGAAACACTGAGAGAGACTGAGAGAGAGGGTGAGAAAGAGACAGAGGGAGAAGGAGAGAGAGTAAGAGTAAGAGTGAGAGAGAGAGAGAGAGAGAGAGAGAGAGAGAGAGAATGCCCCAAATCAGAAAACATCCCAACAAAGACATTGGTATAGGTTGTAAATCCGATTCAGAAGCGGTTTCCCCCAGAGCTTCTGAGGTCCCGCGTGGAGACTCTGAGTTACAGACACGCTCACCGCAATGTCTCCAATTCAGTCGAAGAAATCTGGTGTCACTGTGTAACGAGCTCGGAGAGCACCTGGGCGAACCTGACCTGATTCAACCACTCAAAACGTCTCTCTCTCTCTCTCTCTCTCTCTCTCTCCCTCTCCCTCTCTCTCTCTCTCTCTCTCTCTCTCTCTCTCTCTCCCTCTCTCTCTCTCTCCAAACACAACGCTGGTGGAGAGTCTTCAGCTCACCCTCAGGTCGTTCTCTCCGTAGCAACGATCTGATACTCATCACCCTTAATCCCAGAACCCCTTCTGTTTCCCCGATTAAGAAAGACGGCCGACAGTCAACGGACGACCCGGTCCACATGACAAGCACCTGAAAGGGACTGACTCATGTCAGACGCCCGCAGCCGCTCACGGCATTGCGGCGCACTGCGTTACCAATGGAGTTCTTCACCCACACTTCAGCCGTGGTTCAGCCCTTATCTCAGTCACGCCGGATTCGACAAGCCCCCCCCAGGCTGCCTCTTCATTTGAGACCGATTTCACCACCACCCTGGGCTGTAACGCTTCCCGCGGAGTGTGTTAATGCACGGCTGTGTGGTTGTGCTATTTCAGGGCTGCCTGCCGCCCCCCCCCCCCCCCCCCCGGCCTGGTCGCGACACCTCGCTCACGCCCGACACTTTGACGTTTCCGTGGAATGGGTTGGAAAGGTTGGATTGGTTGGATGGTTTGGATATGTTGGATTGGTTGGATTTGACTCATGTCCTGAGGTCTTGTTTCGTTTCGTTATTTGGTATTTGTTTCACGGTCCTGTCGAGGGAACTGATCGATTATTTATAGATCCGACACGTTATTTACTGGTATAAGAACTTTGTCCATCAGGCTGTTGAGTTCTCTTCTCGACGATTCTACACTCATGGATCAGACTATATCCATACCTCCATCTTTTAATATTTCATATTTTCCAGTTAAATTTAATGTGCAATGTCACAGCGTGTGAGCTATGTACATTTATGTGTGGTGCTGCATCTATATTTCATCCTTATTGTTTATTGCAACTGTATTTCTGGTTTTAATATATTTTTGATTTTCTCTCGAGCAGGGAAACTCTGACCAAACCTATTTCCCTGGGGACTAATAAAGTGCTTTGATGTAAACCCTTTCTGCCCGGCTTCAAGCTGAGCTTTGGGGTCAGCTCAGATGGAATAACATTCTGGGTAGTTCCCGTAGTTATCACGCCTCTCCGAGTCACTGATGTTGAGCGCTTTCCTCTGCCATTAACACACAAAGGTTATCCTGTCGTTTATGTATGTATTTATGTATCCAATATGTGTGTTCTGCTACCAAACAATGCAGTTTCCTCCTCTTTACAGTCGACGCAGTCAGTGATGAGTGACTTCAGGACCTTGGTGGTGTTGACAACTTCTACTTCGTAGTCGTAGAAGTAGAAGCAAAGTAAATTAAAGAAAGCAATTCTCAGATGGATTTGATAGTCAAATCCAGTTCTGAGTTTAAAGTCAGAATTCTGAGATTAAATTCTGAATTCTGATTTTAAAGTTACAACTCAAGATTTAAGTTCACATTTTGAGTATATATTCTCAAAACAAATACACACAAAAAGATATTCACATGTTGCCCTTATCCTCTGCCGTAATAGTCCACTTTGTGAGAGGCTTACAGACCCATCGATCGGACTAAATGTCTCATTAAGGTTCCTCGTTAAGACAGCTCGTTAAGGTACCTCGTTAACAACCCGTTTTGCGTGCAGCATGAACCTGACGTGGCGGGACATGCAGCACCTGGTGGTCCGGACCGCCCAGCCCAGCCAGCTCAACGCGGCCGACTGGAAGGCCAACGGTGTGGGGCGGAGAGGTAAGAGTCTCACCGGGCGCCTCAGACCAGGGCTGCACCGGTCCCTGGAGCCTTTCAGAGTACTGAGTACTGGTACCCTCCTCCATAGAGCCTTTCAGAGTACTGAGTACTGGTACCCTCCTCCATAGAGCCTGTCAGATTACTGACAACTGGTTGACCCCCTCTAAATGTCAAAGACAACTGATTAGTTTAGGATCTGGAATTGGGATAGCATTTCTGTGCTTATTAGTATTTCCTGGCCGTACCCCCTCGGGGGGGGGGAGAGAGAGAGAGAGAGAGAGAGAGAGAGAGATCTAGCATTTACAACCTAAGGAAGATGGCTGCGAGAGGAGAAGGAGAGAATAAGGAGTAGGAACCACTGAGCCAGAGTCACACATCTCATGAGGTCCAGGAGGTCATTCTCAGCTTCGCTCCTCAGAAAAGTCAATAGACCAATAGACGTTATGAAGGATACTACAGGTGATGCTCATGTTTCTGTGTGTAGATGCGACCGTAGCCTTGAGAAAAGAGTGGGTTTTTCATCGGCGATAGCATTGGACTGCATGGAAGACAGCTGAAAAGATGATTCATAACAAAATAGCTCAGTAGAACCAGCGTTTCGGTGTTAATGTAACAGTTTAAGCATTTCTCCAACGATGCTGATTCACTGACAATAACTCGAGTCGTTCATTTATTTCCCTGTTCGAGCAATTTCTGGAATGAGGCCTTCTGATTGTTTTTCATCCTTCATCTCTCTAGCTGGCTCTCGCTCCCTCGCTCTCAATTCGATTTCAATTTTAATTGCTTCCTTCACATGACAAATAACGTTTTTGCATTGCTAAAGCATGCAAAACAACCACAACAACAAAGTAAAATAACAAAAGGATTATGATAATAATCGTAACACTGACGAATCTCTCTCTCTCTCTCTCTCTAAGTGAGTCACTCGTATGGCTACGGTCTGTTGGATGCTGGTGCGATGGTGTCTCTCGCCCAGAACTGGACTTCGGTTGGACCACAACATCAGTGTGTTCACACCATGCTCACTGAACCCAGGTATGTGTGCTTCTGTGTGTGTGTGTACGTGGCTTCTAGCATTTATTTTGATTGTGTGTGTGGGTGGTTACCTGTGTGTTTGGCTTCTAGCATGTATATTGTGTGTGTGTGTGTGTGTGTGTGTGTGTGTGTGTGTCTCTCTCTTTTTGTGTGGCTGGCATTTATTTTGAATGTCTGTGCGTGTGTGGTTGTGTGGATGTGTTCTTTCTGTTTCTGTGTGTGGTTTTCTGTGTTTGTGTGCGTGTGTGTGTGCACACCCGTGCATACGCTTCAAAGGATCCACCATCAATATTGAATCTAGGACTGTGACTTTGCTATCCAAAAGTATACAGCGGATTCTACCGATTGGTCCCACACAAAAACAGGACTTTGAAAACTTGTGCAGACTTTAGTTTGAGTTGTGATCTGGTTACACCTAAGAAAGGACAAGAGACAGTAATGATTCATGATTCACTTTCCACTGGGAGCCTGCTGTTCCCCTGAATCCCACATTTCAGTTTATTAAAGCGCTGCGTTCACATTTTACCTTTTTTTTCAAAGCGCTTTTTGTCATTTCTTCTAAATGGTACTAGAATTACAGGGATCTATTCTAGCCAAAACAAAACATTGTTTTTATTTCTTTAAATGTATTCTATAAAATGCATTCCCCTAGTGTTTCACGTCGCTACCCAGACTCAGAGTGGCTTCAGTCTCCGAGGTGAACCCGGTTCAGGGGACAGACCCTGCTTTCTGGGCAGAGAAGGGATGCCTCATTTATCTTTATCACACAATGTGTGGGCTCTGAGTGGTCGGCTTGGACATGTCATGCAGTCTGTTTACCGTTTCAAACCCCTTATGTTTACAATTTTATTTCAGTAAGTGGATTGAGCTGTCCAGTGCGGCTCGACCTTGACGTCTTGTTATATTTTGTGTTTCATATTTCTATTTTCGATTTATACTACAAACTTCATCCTTGCCTTGTGGCAGGAATGGCGCCGTCCAGAACAACCCAGTTTTAACGTTGGGAACATAATAAACGCGATTTATATTTGAATTCATTAAGTTCGTTTTCCATTCAATGACAAAGTCTGCATGCGTCGACATATTTGCATTCATCCAAAGCGTCTCCGGTTGAATAAATGCTTTGCCTTTGTGCTGCGTCACCACGGGTGCTTTGTCCTCTGCCGCGCCCCGTAGAGAGGTGGGGGGCAAGCTGGTGTTCAGCCGGAGTGTGGACGCCTGCTGGGGTCGTCCGGAGGTTGTGAGCTCCCTGGAGCACGCCCAGGCTCGCCTCACACTCCGACACCGCCAGCGGGGGAAGTTAGCCATCCATCTCACCAGCCCACTGGGCACCAGGTCCACCCTGCTGTCCCCCAGGTGAGCCCACCTACACACACACACACACACACACACACACACACACACACACACACACACACACACACACACACACACACACACACACACACACACACACCCGCTGCACCCTGCTGTCCCCCAGGTGAGCCCACCTACACACACACACACACACACACACACACACACACACACACACACACACACACCGGCTGCACCCTGCTGTCTCCCAGGTGACCCCACCTACGCACACACACACACACACACACACATACACACACACACACACCCGCTGCACCCTGCTGTCCCCCAGGTGAGCCCACCTACGCACACACACACACACACACACACACACACACACACACACCCGCTGCACCCTGCTGTCCCCCAGGTGAGCCCACCTACGCACACACACACACACACACACACACACACACACACCCGCTGCACCCTGCTGTCCCCCAGGTGAGCCCACCTACGCACACACACACACACACACACACACACACACACACACACACACACACACACCCGCTGCACCCTGCTGTCCCCCAGGTGAGCCCACCTACGCACACACACACACACACACACACACACACACACACACCCGCTGCACCCTGCTGTCCCCCAGGTGAGCCCACCTACGCACACACACACACACACACACACACACACACACACACACACACACACACACAACGGCTGCACCCTGCTGTCTCCCAGGTGACCCCACCTACGCACACACACACACACACACACACACACACACACACACACACACACCGCTGCACCCTGCTGTCCCCCAGGTGAGCCCACCTACGCACACACACACACACAGACACACACACACACACACACAGACACACCCGCTGCACCCTGCTGTCCCCCAGGTGAGCCCACCTACGCGCGCACACACACACACACACACACACACACTAACACACCCGCTGCACCCTGCTGTCTACCAGGTGACCCCACCCACCCACAGACACGCACGCACGCACACATACAGGTGCACGCGCACACACATGCATGCGCGCGCGGGCGCACACACACACACGCACAAACACACGCACGCACACCCACCCGCTCCACGCTGCTGTCTCCCAGGTGACCCCACACGCACGCACGCACGCAGGAACACGCACGCATGCAGGCGCACACACACACACACGCACACAGGCGCACACACACTCACACACACATACAAGCTCCACTCTACTGTCATCCAGGTGACGCCAACCACACACACACACGCACACACACACTCCACCTCCACATATTCATGCACGCACCCACGTACAAATGTGCACACTCCAGAGTCCTCTGCCACAGATAACTTCAACAAAGACACACACACACACACACATTCACACAAACACACACACACCTATATACCTACTCATACAGCCACCTGACTAGCAAAAGTCTCCTACTGAAGAATCCTTGAACTAGTTAAACCCTCTACCTCCTCTTGGTAACTCTGCTCACGTGGCTCTGAGGCTTCCATTCCAACCTCTTCAACCTCGTCGGTCTCCATCTAGAGACCCGGTCCACCCCCCACTCCCCACAGAGCCACCCAATGAGGCATCTCCTCTCCAGAGCCATTTGGTCTGTCGAGAAGAGAGAATTGTCCCAGACCTCTGCACCTCTCTATTCAGCTCTCGAAAGCTCTCGAATCACCCCCCGTCAAAACATCCCCCGTTTGCACTGGCAATTTGAACTTATGGGAGAACTGGTCATTTTGTGGCAACCGAAATCCCTATTATATGCACGTAAAAATGTGCCTTACCGGAAGATAAGGGGCTATTTTGGAAACCTACAACCCATAACAATGCTATTTATAATCCGGCCAGTGATGGGATAGGTCAAATGATAATATTCAGTGTATCAAAAACATGGGTCTCAATCCTGTGGGTAATTCAACAAGGCAACTAATGCTGTAGATACAAAGTGAGCTACATAGTATTACTAGTGTTCTGATCGCTGGTTTGATCACCATAAGGGCCTTATGGTGATCAAACCAGCAATCACACACACCGGAGATCCATCTGAAGACCAGGCGCTGCCACACTGCAAAGAGAAGGTGGTTGGTTCAAATCCCAATGGACCTAGCATGCATTTATAAATGAGAAGCATCCATTGCATCTGTCTGACCTTGTGTGTCGATTCCTATGGACGCAGGCGTCCAAGGAAACGACTGAAGGTTTGAATCGTACTGAATGTAGCACAGGTTTTCTGCCAAAATTCCCTCATTGTTCTTTGGCTTTAAAAGTATATTTCTTTCCAATGGCATTATAATGACATACTATTATAACTATATTTCCCCCAAAATAACCTTTTTAGAAATAAACGTTCTTCTATAAAGCGTGGCGCCGGTTCAACAGTTTTCCATGATTATGTTGTTAGCCTCACGCTAGCTGAGAGCCATTGGGGACGGGACACCATGGGGTAACCCCTGTTGTGTGTCTGCCCCCGGTCCAGACCCAATGATTACTCCCCAGAAGGCTTTGAGGACTGGTCCTTCATGACCACCCACTCCTGGGACGAGGACCCCAGAGGTGAATGGACTCTGGAGATAGAGAACGTCCCTGCAGATGGAGGCGATTACGGTAAAAAAGGTTTTAATTTTCTCAAGCACACTTTATCCCCTTCGTCTTTTACAGGACATCAAACGTAAGGGAATTAATTGTCTGTACGTAAGACCACAGATGATCTCTTTTCCTCCTTCCCTCTCTCTCTCTCTCTCCCTTTCCGTCAATCTCTCCCCTCCCTCCATCTCTCTCTCTCTCCCTCACTCTCTCTCTCGCTGTCTCGTTCTCCCATCTCTCTCCCCCACTCTCTCTCTCTGCCTCCCTTTCCCTCCATCTCTCCCCCTCTCTCCATCTCTCTCTCCCACCATCTGTCCCTCTCCATATGTCTCTTTCTCCCCCCCTCTATCTCTCATCTCTCCCCCACTCGTTCTCTCTCCCTCCCCCCCCTCTATCTCTCCCCATGTCCATCTCTCTCTCTCGCCTCCCCCCCCTCTCCCCCTCTCCCTCTCCCCCTCTCTCCCCTACTCTCTCTCCCCCTCTGTCTCCCCCCAGGTGTACTGAGTCAGTTCTCCCTGGTCCTGTGGGGTACGGGCCCCAGGGCGGTGAACCCCTCCTCCTTAGACTTCCCCCGGCCGTCCAACAACAGCTGCAAGACCTTCGACGCTCAGCAGATCTGCATAGGTGGGTGAGGGGGGGACAGAGGGGGGGACAGGGGGGGGGGGGCGACACCCGCGGGCAGGGGAAGGAGGTCAGCGGGCGGGGGGGGGGGGGGGGGGACTGCAGTGTGCTCGATGAGAGACTGCAACCTTACCGCACGCTGCTGGCCGGGCTGACTCATGTTTTGTGTCGTGTTGGGAGGAGAGGGAGGGAGAGAGAGATTGAGGGGGGAGAAAGTAAGTGAGAGCGGGTAACAGATGGTGGAGGTGAAAGAGAAAGATAGAGAGAAAGAGGAAAAGAGAGTGAGGGTGATGAGAGGGGAGAGAGGAAGGGAGGGAGTGGGTGTGAGATAGAGAAAGAGGAAGAGAGACGGGGAGGGAGAGAGAGAGAAAGAGGGAGGATGGATAGAGAGGGAAAGAGTAGAGAGAGGATGGAGACAGAGATAGAGGGAGAGAGAGAGAGAAGGCTTGATGAGAGAGAGAGAGAGAGAGGGAGAGAGAGCGAGAGAGAGAGAGAGAGCGCACGATGAGAGAGTGGGAGAGAGCTTCAGGCCGACCCAACAGCAGATCTAAACAGCTGGTTCGGTATCAATGAATAAGAGCAGCCATAGGAAGCCTGGCCGCATGGGAAAGACGTTGCTAGTCTTGTACCTTGTCTTGGATATGAATGGCATATGAACTCAAACAGAATTTCAGATGTGTGTGCGTGCGTTTGGGTGTATGTGTGTCTTTGTGCGTCTGTCTGTCTGTCTGTCTGTCTGTCTGTCTGTCTGTGTTTGCCTGCTTGCGTGCGTGCGTGCGCGCGCGCGTTCTCATTCATGCGTGCTGCGTGTGTGTGTGTGTGTGTGCTTGCTATGCGTGTGTGTCTGTTTGCTTGTGTCCTCCTCCCCCCCCTGCAGAGTGCAGCCCGGGCTTCTCGCTCTTCCTGCAGGGCTGCGTGAAGCTCTGCCCGCAGGGCTTCACCTCGGCCGCCCAGCTGCTCAACCTGTCCCTGGAGACCTGGGTGGACCTGTCCTCCGTGCAGGCCTGCGTGCCCTGCCACGCCGCCTGCCTCACCTGCTCCGGCCCGGGCCTCTCCTCCTGCCTGTCCTGCCCGCCCCGCAGCCACCTGCTGTTCACCTCCTGCCTGCGCCAGAGCATGGTGCAGCGCAAGTCCCCGCCCCCGCCCGTCGACACCGCCGCCGCCGCCGCCGCCGCCGCCGCCGGTCTCCGTGGCAACGACGGAGCCTGGCAGGAAGTGGAGAGCTCAGCGGGCCGGGAGGAAGACGCCGGCGGGGGCGATGGAGGCGGAGGAGGGGAACAGCCGTCAGGACGTCCCGGGCCGGGGTCGACGTCGACGGCGACTACAACGGAGACGTCCTCCCGGCTGGTGGTCCTGTCGGCCGTGCTGGGCACTGCCTTGCTCGTGGTGGGCTGCCTGGGACTCGTCCTGCTGCTGCTGCAGACGCGGGCGGCCGGGGGCCCCGACGGCGGCGGCGGCTGGCTGGGGGGCGGCGGCCTGCGGACGGCGGAGGCTCCGGGCGGCGGCCGGCTTGGGCTGAGGCTCGGCCGCGACAGGAAGACCAGGGTCTGCTACCGGGGGATCCCCACCGTGTGGGGGGACAAGGACGGCGGCATCGCGGGCCCCTGGGAGTCGGAGTCGGACGGGGAGGAGGACCACAGCGAGAGGACGGCGTTCATCCGGACGCAGAGCTCCGTCTAGGGCTGGTGGGAGTCCGCCACGTTGCTGAGGGAAGAGCTGGAAGAGCTTGATGGAAGAGCTTGCTGATGGAAGAGCTTGGCCGGATGTGCGCCGCACAAAAGGGACAGTTTGCGGAGAGTTAACCGAAGTTTAGCCCAAATGGACAAAGGCAAATGGACAGAGAGCTGTCCCGGCAGCCGCGGACGCGTCCGAATCAAAGTCAGCGGAGCTCGCGGCGTTGCTAGCAGGACTAGCGCCCTCCCTGCGCGCTACGAGCTACGAGCTAGCTCGAACCCACAGAGCCAAACCTTCCTGTTGCTCTAGTTGCATTTTTCATCATGATCATTATTTTTTCAGAGATTACCCTTTACTGTGTGTTGGTTCTTTTGCAAAAAAAAATGCATATATTTAAAATGTCAGCGAAAAAAAACGTTGTGTTCTCAGTGTTTTTATACTTGGACTTCTGCATTTTCACCGTGCATCCGATATGCGGCTCCCGTCCCGGGGGTTATCGCGGCGTCGCCTGCGGAGGCCCTTCTGCCCGCTGAATGTACCAAATCAATCCCTCCAAACAACATCCAGCGCACCGCAGAGATGAATTGGCAATCGCACGTCGGTAAGAGCCACTTAGCCAGCTGCGAGATACAAGGCACCGTTGATTGGTTGATTGCGGAAAAGTGCTGCCAGTGCTAAACGCGTTTAGTGAGCCTCCTCTCTGTTGCTCCGACGGAGAACGTTTTTCACTCTTTTTTGTAAGGATGGGAAGACGAACGCCCGCCGCCCAACCCCGAGACGTGACCTTCTCTGACGGTTTTCTCTAGGGGGAAAAGGAACTTCTGGGAAAAGGAACTTCTGCTCTCTCCCTCCTCCCCATAAAGGCTGTGGTATCGATTGGTTTCTGGGTCTTCTCCAAGAGCGTCGCTTCATCAGGGAAAACAAGTGAGCTCGTCCGCTCGTTTCCAATAACCTGGCCCGGCCTGCTGCTGTTCCCGGAGACTCGTAGTGGGCAGTCTGCTACCGCTGGAGGACTAGATTCACGCCTTAGTGAATCAGTGTGAACCACTTGGATCAACGACGTTTCCTATTGTGGTTTATTTTCTACACGTTTTTTTATTAATTTATTTATTTGACTTGGTAACGGTTTATATTGTGCAGGAAATAAAAGTTGTGGAGAAAAAAAAGTGATGTAAACGGTGCGTGTTTGAGTGCAAGCGCGCAAGGAAGAGAGACAGAGATTGAAAATGAGAGAGAGAGAGAGAGAGAGAGAGAGACTGGGAGGGAGACAAACAGAGATAAAGAGTGATAGAGTGAGAGGGAGAGACTTCCTCACTCGGTAAGTCTGCATAATTGCAAGTCTGCTAGTTTTCCACCCAGGATGTGAAGCGTACTGCATTCCACCGCTCCGTCTCTTCCCCTCTGTCTGTAACTCCTCCCCTCTGTCTGTAACTGCAGAGCGCTCTCCTCGCCTCCCTTCTGTCTAACTTCAAGCAGATTGCTGCCGAGCAAGGATGAATTAACATGACCACGGGCTCTGGACACAAACCAGCCATGGACCCCTACCAACACGCAAATACACGCACTAGCACACAGAATTTGGTCGCATATTATAACTCATGCAATCCACAACAACACACATTATAATGCAGCGCGCAGCCAGGAGAGAGAGAGAGAGAGAGAGAGAGAAAGCCGACGCCATTCACGTGCGGTTCCCCAGGCCTTTAAACGGCACCATGATATGACGCCGCCATAATTTATAGGTACAATTAATCTAAAATGGGGAAAGGGGTTGTATTCAATGCCAGCAGTGAAACAACTGTGTGTGTGTGTGTGTGTGTGTGTATCGAGTTGGTGAGTCATAATTAGTTCTGGCAGAAAGATTTTCCACTTAATCTGGTGGCCATGAAATGCTTCACACCGTGCATAGTAAACAGGTAGAGCTTGCACGTGTGTGTGTGCGTCAGTTTATTAAAAATCCTCTATTTCAGCTGTTCCTCTTTGAGGTGGTCCAATGCACCCCAATGTGGACGAAACACACCCAAATTAAGACTACTGTATCCATTATAATAAATGTTGAGGGTCCTCATCACAGGCCAGTCCCAGACAATGCTTTATGTAACTAAACGTATGTATATTAAGAAATATAAATTCATGAGATGACGCAGGTAAAGGTCGCGACGCGCGCTATGGTCCTGATGCGACCCGAGTAGATGTGACGTTACAAGCCAGCGAGCCTGCTTTTTATGTGTTTTCCACGAGGTGGCCACGCCCTCCGCTTCTCCCCTCCATCCTCTGCACTGTATCCGGGATGTAAACCCACACAAGAGCCTTGTGTTGCCTTTTGCCATCTGCTCGCCCGCTCCATCACTGGCCACCCCCCGGAGAGGTGGGCAACCTCAACATGTATTTTCCCGTTTGAAGGGAACCTTGGTTCTGTGTTGGTTTGAAACCATTTTAGTGGGTTGAACTGGAAGGCCGCTCAAGTGTGTGTGGTCGAGCAAGGGCTCTTCATCAGGCGGGTTAAGTCCTCTTATCGGTTTGTGTTGAAGACCAGCCGCCCTCCACGGAGCTGAAGGAGCCCGGACCGGACGCGCAAGTTCATCGCACACAAAACACAACGTCCTCGCCATCCCTTTGTCCCGCTCACACTGACTCAATGGCGCCCCCTACAGTCCGCTCCGAGTTCACATCAGCCTGGGATGGATCTGATGTTCGCAAACGCTTTAAAAATGTCAAAACGGGATCAAAGTAAATCCTCGCAAACACATTTTTTTTTAAACATGGCAAAAATAAACAAACATGAAATAGAAAACAGGGAGTGGAGACACAAGTATTGTTCAGTATCTTTTATTTAAAATCTTTTATTCATACCCCAATCCCTTATGTTCAATTATTCCTTTATTTCCACTGATAGTCAAGAGACAAAATAAATATCAAGGAGCTCAGTCTTTCACAGTCCAACCCAACTAACAGCGCTACACCAAAGATTTCACATAAAAACAAGATGTACACACTCCCGACACACACATACACACGGACATCAGAAACCAGCCAAAAGTGCAATTTCACAAAATGTTTGCGATATCGACACTGCGGTTGATGAGCGGCCGGGCGATAAAGTGCTAAGCGTGGAATCGTGTGGGTGAAAGAACGATTTGGCTGATGCATAGCACGGATCTGGAATGAGAGAGAGAATGAATGAGTGAGTGAGTGAGTGAAGTACTGTCGTGGGTGTGTTAACCCAACGTTCCTCCCATTAGGTTCGTGGGCAGCTCTGCCACAGTGACACGGTGCTAGACAGACGCACTGGGACTTGGGGAGGTGTGTGTCTGTGTGTCTGCATGTGTGTGTGTGTCTATGTGTCTGTGTGTCTTTAGCATACTGTTACTAAGGCCTTAGAGGCTAATGCTGCTGTGAAGGCTACAAATAGACCGTAAAGACGAGCGGCCTCTTATCAACGACCGCCATGAGACATGTACTACTGTGGACCGTAAAAACACACGTTAAAACATTAATACCACCTGGCGGCTTGCTCCATGGGGACCGGCCGTGGCGTGGAATAGACTCAGGGTCCGGCTAGCTTTAGCAGGACTTCTGCTACGTCTGACTAAAACCAATGGCACATGTTTGGCTCTTGCCCAGTGAAGGGACAGCCTCACTGAGATTGATCGGTTCCTAATACATACCCTACTCCCCTCCCGGTGTTGAGAAACAGACTCCCTCCCTCCGCTACACACATGCACACGGACGTACAGGGAAACACTGGAGAGAAACAAAGACACGCGGTCCTGGGAGCATTCGTCGTCCCTTCCTTGGTTGTTACACTGCGGTACGGTACGTTGGGCCGGCTCTCGTTTGCACGAACACACGGATGGCCTCCGAGAAAATTAAAATCACAGCTAGTAAAAAAACAAAACAAAGGACAGTGATTGGTGGTGGTCGCGGTCACCAGACAGAGAGAGCGGGGATAAACCACGGAGCTTTGGACCCAGGGGCTTGAAGAGTGAACACACATTCACACAGTCATACATTCATACAATCATTTGTTTGTTTTGGAAAGAAAAAAGAAAACGATTCACAGATTTCAAAACCGGACGCTGTGTGTGCCCGTGACGTCTTCGTCACGAAACGGGAATTGGTCGGGGGACGAGAGATGATGAAAAAAGAAGGAGAGAGAGCGATGTGATTGCACTCGGATTCTGCAGTGGAGTCTCCCGAAGCTGTATGTACATTCAGTAGTTAAATCCGGGGATTAACAAGTCAACGCGTCGGTTCAAGTCCGGCCCACGAAGGTCTGAAGGGCATCCCCTCCCCTACTGGGAACCATCGCAGTGAAACAATAACCCACAATTATCCAAGAAGATTTCAACAGTTCCGCCCGCTTTAGTCTTTTACTCCTCCACCATTGGCTGCATATTCCAAAAGGGTTCGGCCGCTTCGCAAGGGAGGGCGGAGCAAACAGTGATCCACTTCCTGTCGCCCGGTCTCTAATTGGTCCAGGGGGGGGTCCGGTAAGAACTATCGCCACTCCAGGGGCCTTAGTTCTAGGGAGGTTCTGCCCGCGCCCCTAGACAGAGGACCCCAACCATCACGACCACCACCACCGCCACCACCACCACCACCACTACCCCTAGACCCCCAGCATCTTAAAATATGTCCACCAGGGGGGGCCCCCCGAGGCCAGGAGCCTGCGTGTGCAGTCTGAGCGGCGGGGGCTGTTATTGCGTGCCGTGGAGGACGGAGGAGGGCGGCGGCGGTGAGGGGTGGGGGGGGGGGGAGGGGAGGGGCCGGGGGCGGTCCTTAGCGCAGCTTGAGCTTGAAGGCGGAGAGCTCCATGGGGTTCAGGCTGACGCTGGAGTCGTTGGCCAGGGGAGGGGCGCTGTGCATCAGGGTCAGGGACACCGGCTGCAGCAGCTGGAGGTCCAGGCCCCGCAGCAGGCCCGACACGCCCAGCTGGAGGGGGGAGGGGGGAGGGGAGAGGGCCGATCGCCGATTAGTATGACAAGGCTGAGGCTTTACTGTAATGGGACGCTTATTCACTGTATATACTTACACAGTATGCAT
The DNA here is from genome assembly GCF_949987615.1 of Pollachius pollachius. NCBI lineage: Eukaryota > Metazoa > Chordata > Actinopteri > Gadiformes > Gadidae > Pollachius > Pollachius pollachius. The sequence continues at coordinate 9,719,996 of NC_136942.1, forward strand.
ACACAGGGAGACAGAGAGAGAGAGAGAGAGAGAGAGAGAGAGAGAGAGAGAGAGAGAGAGAGAGAGAGAGAGAGAGAGAGAGAGAGAGAGAGAGAGAGAGAGAGAGAGAGAGAGAGAGAGAGAGAGAGAGAGAGAGAGAGAGAGAGAACACAGAGAAAGAGAGGAGTCTCAGAGAGAGAGACGGAGACAGAGAGAACACAGACAGAAAGAGAGGAGTCTCAGAGAGAGAGACAAAAGCACAGAGACAGAGAGATACATAAGGACATAGAGAGAAACAGAAAGAGAGACAGCGAGAGACAGAGACAGAGAAACACAGAGAGAGACAGAGAGAGAAACAGAGAAACACATAGAGAGAGACAGAGAAACACAAGACCGAGAGTCGGAGAGAGACAGAGAGAGAAAGAGACAGAGAGAGATTTACATTCCAGAGGTATTTTATACACTTCCCTCTTCTAGAGCGGGAGAGAGAAAAGAGAGAAATGAGTTCCCATGAAATCAGCAGCTCAGGGAGGAAGCAAGCAAGCATGGTGAACACATTTGCTCCCAGCCGGCAGTGAGGAAATAAATCCAAGTGTTCTCCGAGGACTGTGTGTACGGACCTGTCCCTGCGTGGTGGAGCAGTTGAAGCCCAGAGACGGACTCTCCAGGCTGCAGTCCATCCCTTTACGGTGCAGGATCATGGCTGTGTAGGGAGACGGGGAGTTGGGGTCCTCCTGTGCACACACACACACACACACACACACACACACACACACACACACACACACATGATATGAGAGTGAAACTATTGCTTCTTCAGATTAGCGGTCAACCGAGTGAGTTTGGCTGGTGACTCCCGCATCTGGGGCTCAGAGACCTCCGGCCCCACCCACCAACAATCTAAATTGGCCCCGGTGAAGCTACGACACGCACGGCGGCACGATAACGAAATTGTTCGTAGTGCGCCGGTGTGGCTGCGAGTTATTAGGCCCACTGTTGATGTACAAAGGGGCCAATTTAGATAGTTTATCAAAAGAACGTTTTCGAAGAACGTTTCAGAGAATAGCGATGCCTCAGAAGTAATCTCCCGTGACGGATTGTGCTTATCAGCTGGCCCCATGTGTGGTTCCCCCTCCCAGGTCAGGAACCACCGCTGTACCCCAGCGATCCTCAAAGGGGGGCGACCGTGGGGGGAGGCATGAGCTACGATGCGATGGGGGCAGATGATTTAAAAAGAGACCAAATAAGGGGAGTTGCAGGGTATGTTTCCTGAGGAGGTACAGTAAACAGAGTGCTGCTGAGTGCCATACAGGCCGCCTCGAGAGGCCGTGAGACGTGGAGGAGATCACCACTTCAGACAGGAGGGGGTCGGGGGCGGGGAGAGGGGAATTCATTTTAACGACCTGATGAATAAAGATGGTAGCTCCTTTTGCAGCATTTTTACAACAATCGTGTTAATCACGTTCAGACCTTGGTCGTTCCTCCACATCAAAGACACAGCGTTCTCACATCCTCACATGAAAGGCTGTGTGTGCGATTTTTAAACAGGGGAGTGGAGGCGGACTCCAGGAAAAGAGGGTCAATGAATCAAAGTGTTGGTTAACGCGGTGCATGACAGACAGGTGTGGGTGTTCTGCTTCGGCACCGCAGTGGTGGAACGAGCACCCTGCCAATTGACCGCAGAGTCGCTCACTAGCTTCCGCAAAAGACACTCACACTTCCCCCCGCCACCCCTCTTACACAGTTATTCTATGTTGTACGACCTTGCACTTAAAAATACTACTTAGCATTGTGTAGCGTCTCATCCTAGCTACCTTTGTTATATACAGGGAATGGGTTAACCTAGTGATTATTATTAGTGCTTGGTACTTGGTTCTATGAACATCCTTACTTCCCGGACAGCGATATATTGTTGTTTCTCTTTCTTCTGACAAATGTACTTATTGTAAGTCGCTTTGGATAAAATCGTCTGCTAAACGTAAATGTAAATGTAAATATACATGTAATGCACTATGGTCTGATCTAAGGTCTGGTCTATGGTCTGGCCTAAGGTCAGGTCTCGTCTATGGTCTGGTCTAAGGTCAGGACTATGGTCTACGATCTGGTCTAAGGTTTGGTCTAAGGTCTGATCCAAGTCCAGGGGTTGACACTTAGGTTTCAAAAGCACTTGCCCATCGGGCAAGTACAGGTCATGTTCAACTTGCCCGAATGTGATGTTCACTTGCCCAAATTATAATCAGAATCGTGAACGGGCCTCTTTTTGCCAGGCACCCGGCCTGGTTTTGGGGGGCTCAGAAAACTAATCCTAGCTCAGACTGAAGCTGAATGTTCTTCCACACATGGTGTGTTTAAAAAATAACAAACTTCTCTTTGTTTACTTATTTATCGAACGGTCACATCGTGCCATGAAGTGATTTCAGTCCACCGTTGCAACCTATTAAAGCTATCGCCCAGTTATATGTAGACCTGCATGATTTTATGCAAATGTACATAACTAAATGTCAGAGGTAGTAGCAGAGATATGTCTTTTTTAACTTTCACGTTTCTTGTAGCTCTAACTGAATAATCACAATTGCGTTTCCAGTAGTGTGGTCAGTCACGATACTGGATTTTCTAACTTCGATAATATGCCTGGAACAATATCGATATTTTATACCATTTTCGATATCAGTGGAAAAGTTTTTTTCAGGAAAGAACGTACCCAAAGTAAATAGAGTATATCTCCACAACTGCAAGGGCGATAATGTCATCTTTGTGCCAAAAGAAAGATTGTTGTGCAAGTGAACTATTCAATGGGGACAATACTTAGTTAAAGTGAATAAAGCCATGGAACACAGCATAAGTGGAAGATAACATTTCCACCTGAAATAATTATCAGTTGGGAGCGCTGTCTTACTATGAGACAAAAATAAAGGTAGATATCTTACAATTTTGACACTTGACACCTCAAGTTCAGGAGAAAATATAATCGAATACAACAAGCCAAACACTCGCAAATACACATATGGCCACTAGATTGCGCTGAAGAACATGTTTTCTGATTGAAGGCAATTTACCTTTTTCCTAAGAAACCTTCTCCTAGTCATTGATTGTAAACACCATGTTTAGTTGCAAAATTTGACCCAGACACTGGATTATCTGTTTATGGTGGTTTTATGCGATCAGAATCAACTTTGTGGACAAAAATCACAAAGGTAAAACTTCATTTTTGGGTGTTAAAAGAAAAGGGGATGTTACTTCTTAAGGTGTTATTTGCGAGTTTTAGTCACAGAATGATATGGTTTGAACTGTTGGAATAAGAGTGAGGGTCCAATTTCGTGAAAAAGATCGCTAAAAAGATCGCTATTGTTATGAAACCCAAAACCGTTTTCTTGCATATGACTTTCCTTGGTAATTTGCCTCAATCCAAAGTACTTCCAAACCGCACTCCTCCATCACTACTCCATTTTCCTTCTACCTAAACCGTTCGCGGAGGCGCTGCACTTGAGATGCTAGCTGTGTTGGCTAACCTTTAGCTAACACCTTTGAATCACTGCCAGAGACCACACTGCGAGTGGGTGACAGAAGGCGGGGCTATATTCGCGCTGAAGCGATGCGTGTCTGTTAACTCGCTGTCCGAGAGAAGAGAAGACAGCTCGCTGATCAATTGCAAATACTTCTATTTTGTGTGATTTTGCGGAACAAAAGGTTGTTCTGCAGTTTCTAAAAACACTTGAATAAATAGCCTTTATATTAACATCCACCCAAAATCCACTTGCCCGAAACCAGAAACCAGAAACCAGAAATCAATCTCAACTTGCCCAAATATTACTTTTAGTTGCCCCTGGCAAGCGGGCAACCGTTATTGTCGAGGCCTGAAGTCGCTCTGGATGAAAGCATCCTAAATGTAAATGTAAAGGTAAAGGTGTGAGGGCAGTCCTACCTGGCTGACGACGCTGCGCAGGTTGACCAGGTGGAAGTCGCAGGGCAGCGGCTCCCTGAGAGGGCAGAAAGTCTGCAACGGCGGCACGCCGCGCTTCTTGGGCAGCACGGGCAGCGGCAGCACCTCGTGGTTCAGGACCGCGCCCGTCAGGTGGCCGAGCAGCGACGGGAAGGCCGGCGCGCCGCTGTCTGTCATCTGGCGGCCGGGCAGGAAGGGGAGGGGTTTAGGTCAGGAGCGAAAACTAGTGCTTATGAGCATTAATGAGCATTAATGAGCGTTAACAAGCGTTAACGATCACTAACTAGTGTCAACGAGCGTCAACAAACGTTAACCAGTGTTAACGAGCGCTAAGGAGCGTTCTACATCTGTAAACGAGCACTAACGGATACTCACGAGCGCTACATAGCGTTAACAGTCACAAACGAGCGTTCTAAGTCAGTAGATAAGCTTTCTACGTCAGTTTAATCCTGCTCTGTTCTACTGAGCTTTTTCAAGGTGTTGGTTCACCCCGTTAAAAACATATCTGACGACACTTAAGAGTAAAATGAGCCCATATACACATCAAGCCATCTGAAACTTGTACAGCTATGAGTGTAGCTACAACCCTGGCCACTAGAGGGTGCTAATGGGAAGACTTAACCAGTGCGGCTTTAACCAGCATCAGTTGGGAGCTTCCAGTCTATAGTTTTCACATATCTTTTTATCTGAATCTGCACCACTCCTCTTACTTTGTGTACAGATACACTGCATAGACATTTTTTGCAAATCCCTTGTTTTATCCTTTTTTGCAAATCCCTTGTTTTATCCTTTATCCCTTTCTTTATGACAGCACCAGACCGCGGTACTTTCTGCTGTGCTGTGACACTCGGAATATCCCGGCCGGGATAAATAAAGTTGTACTTTATCTGGGTTGAATCCCGACTTAAGTACTTCATTTGCTTTTACTTTCACTTCTAAACAAGGTGTGTGAGCTGCTCTAGAACGCATTGGAAACACCGTAAAGCTGGGGAGGCTTAGATTACCTCTAGTGGGGGAAGGCTGGGGGTGGCGTTGAGGCCGAGCTACTAAGGGGGAACACACTTACTCACGAGCGGGGTGCCGTGATGGAGCGTGTTGTCACGGTACAGTAGAGCACTTTCAATAACACTACATCATCCCTTAATGAACAAAGCAGTGCGAGGCGGCCGTACATCAGCAGCGTCCCCCGTACATAGCGGAGGTAGACGGACGGCAAAGAGGTGTTTCCGTCGACCTGACAAACGACGCCGTTTGTCATCGCACCATGAGGTGGGACTAAAAGGGGGGGGGGGGGGGGGGGTACTAGGATCTCTGGCTGGAGGGCTGAGGGGGGGAGAGGCCTGGAGACTGGGTGGGAGTAGGGGAGAATAGCACCAACGCTACTAGCAAGCTAGTGGCATCTTCTCGGTTGCCGCGACAACATTACCTCTGAAGCCCCGCCCCTCCTCAGGGCCAGAGGGAGGAGCGAGTGAAACATGGCGACCAGTTTGGTGAGCAGACCGCTCTGGGGTCAATGGTGCAGAGGAGAAAAACACACACACACAGAGAGAGAGAGAGAGAGAGAGAGAGAGAGAGAGAGAGAGAGAGAGAGAGAGAGAGAGAGAGAGAGAGAGAGAGAGAGAGAGAGAGAGAGAGAGAGAGAGAGAGAGAGAGAGAGAGAGAGGACAGACAGAGAGAGAAAAAGGACAGAGGGTAGAGAGTAGAGAGAGAGTGGGGGGAGAAGGGGGGGGACAGATGGCGAAGTCAGTGAGGAGAACAGAGAACAGCCACAGACGGGTCATTGAGGAAAGCCGGGCACCGCCTGGGTGGAGAGAGAGAGAGACCGGGAGCTCTCTCCCCCTGTTAAGCAGGTCCGTTATCGTCTGGTGGTGAGGGGTGGGGGCGGCACCGGGGGCTAAGAGTGCGTCAGCAGGTTGTCCCGGAAACCCACTGACTCATCACAGTCTGCGGTCGGATCGACCGGTCAACCCACCTCTGAGTCTGATCTCTTGCGTACGAAAGGTTACCTCGTAAAACTGTGGCGATAATTCTTTTGCAGATGACAATTTTATATAGTGCTCTGGCATGTGTTGTGTTGTGCGCTGATTTACAACACAGGCCACCACAGCCCAATTGGATTGTGGAACGTTTTAATTCAGTGTTGATTGGCAGCTTAGTGTGATACAATATGTGTATCTTCCCTGCGACGCAGTAATTGAGCGCATTGCAACAATAAGGGCTTTGTGCCGGTAAATCTCTTGTCAGAGGTCACGAAAACACAAAGGCTATTTAATATCGGTAAACAAATATGAGGCGACAGCCAGCTCTACGGTCCCTCTGTCAGTCATGCAGGGCTGCTCTGAATATATGAATACATCTGCTGCCTGATGGATAATCGGACCCCAAGCAGCAGCAGATACGCTGGCTTTGTTCAGAGCTCAGGAACCCGCGGTTTAGAGCCGCTTCTGACGTCAGCGCAGCGGCACAAAGCACATTGGGAATGACACGACGTGTGAGCTACGTGGGAGCCACGTCACGGGTGGTGAGTCACACACACACATAGAACCACTACATGTAAACCAGGTCACATGACCCTAGGGTCGGTGTGTAGACACCCCCCACGCACAGAACCATTACATGTAATCCAGGTCACATGACACTAGGGTCGGTGAGTAGGGAAACACAAGCAAAGACAGAAAGTCAGACAAAAACACACGGACCAACGTCACATGACACTAGGGTCACTGAGTAGAGACACACACAGGTTGGTTTTTCTCCTCAGGCTGATATCACTAATTTGGTCCACCCCTTTAACACACATTGCTACATCGCTTTGGATGAGATAGATCCTAGTACGAATTGCTCCCTCTTTCAATCCGGCCCTTGGCTTAATGAAACAATTCCTTATGTCCGGGGTAAATGTCGGTGGCAGAGTGACTGTGTGACTCCATCACACTCCGTGTTCACCGCCTCGACCACACAGAGCTTATAAATGAGTTTAACAACACAGTGCAGGTCACCAAGGCTTCTTACTCAGCTAACCTAATTACCTCCGGCAAACGCAACACCACAGTCCTGTTTGCACACCAATAACCACTCTGTCGCTCCTTCACCTCCGGACATGCCAGCCTTTTGAAATAAGCATCACAGTCACTTTCTCTCTTTCTCTGTGGAAAGGATTTGAGATGGCAGGGCAGTAGAATCATTAACTCTATTCCCTTCTCTGCTTATCCATCTGTTTTGGGCAGCTTCTCGCCCATCTCCCTGCGTGGGTGTCAGGAACCATTCCCAATGCCCTGCTGGGAAGGGTTCCTGACTTTCCTGCTTTAAAAACGTTTGTGGGCGTATTGCTCCAATCCTGGTCTCCATTTTTAATAGCTCCATGCAATGCAGCTGTGTCCCGTATTATTTTAAACATGCCAGTTACTCAGCTCACTTTGAAGCAAACCAACCTTGATCATCACTTCCGAACCACTAAAAGGCCTATTTTCTAAGTTGCCTTCAGTCTTACAAAGATTTAAGAAAACGGTTGTGAGACAGCCCACTGACAGTCGACTGCACACAACATTGTAGATCAATTCCAATCTGGTTTCCGTCAGAAGCGTTCCATGGATACTGTGCTGCTCTGAGCCTCCCATGACATAATGATGTCTACTGATGCGGTGAAGGCTCTGCTTTTGGTGCTGCTGGAACTCAGCGCATCTTCTGACAATGCAGATCCCCAGCAGCAGAACCCTGACTGAAGGTCTGGTGGGTGGATGGATCGGGGCGTGGCGCTAGACTAGTTCCTTCTGGGTCGCTTGGTCCCTACGTGTCTGGAAGTGCTGCTTTTTCCTGTGGTGTGCCTCAGGGTTCCGTTTTAGGTCCTCTTTCATTTGCTTTGTTTGGTCTCTCCGTAGGTCGTTTTGTTGATACATTTAAAAGGTATCTTGTATCACGGTTATCAGTGGTGGATCCTGAACGCTTCTGCAAGGCTGGGTCCAGCACGACAACTCGCATCACAACCACCTTAGCGTCATTACATTTTGTGTAGGGGGTGTTTGTGAGTGTAGGGATGTGGAGAGTAGGGGCGTATGTGTGTGTGTGTGTGTGCGAGGATGTAGGGTTGTGTGTGAGTGTATGGGTGTGTGTGTGTGTGTGTGTGTGTGTGAGCATAGGTGGTGTGAGTGAGAGGGTAGGGTTGTGTGTGGGTGCATGAGTCTGTGACTGTAAGGCTGTGTGTGTGTGTGTGACTGTGAGGTTGTGTGTATATGTGAGTGTAGATGTGTGTGCGTTCTCACAGCGTTGCCGGTGTCTCTGCGCTCCAGCAGCAGGCGGAAGCGGTTGACGGTCTTCTTGTTGTCCTTCAGGCCCTGGCCCAGACCACGGTTATCGTCCTGCATCAGCCGGCGATCCAGGATCACCTCCAGCTGGCCTGGGGCGCACACACAGACACACAAATGTTAATACAAATGTAAAAATACACTTTCACACACAGAAATTATATATATATGCTAAAACACAAAGATATTCAAAAACACACATAAATAAGCACACACACATCTGTAGCCTAAGCATGATGAAACAAGCCCCTGCTCTCTGCATGCATCAAAACCAAATGGAGCCATTACGTCTGTGAATTTAAATATATAAATCTCACAGCCATCAGCCTCCTGTAGGGTATGTTTAAGGACACACACTTCTACCTCAGGAATAAGGCTATTCAATTAAATAGACGAATACATGACTCAATAAACACCAAATGATTCACTTGGACTTGAAGCTCTGCTGGTTCTATTGTCAACACATGAGGTATTGTTGAAACGTCCTTGGCCAAGCTAGACATGGAGATAACTGCTCCTAGCCTCTTGTTTATGACCGCTTAAGTGTATGTACGGACGCGTTATTCTACATGTCTGTGTGTGTGTGTGTGTGTGTGTGTGCAATATGCATGGTCCTACATTTCCTTGCGTGCATATCCGTATGTGCCTTGTGTGTGTGTCCATGTGTGTGTGTATGTGTGCGCGTGATCCTACATGTCCTTGCATGTGTGTGTCTGTGCGTCCGTGTGTGCGGTATGCGTGATCCTACATTTACTTGCGTGTGTGTCTGTGTATGTGTGTGTGTCCGTGTGTGTGTGTGTGTGTGTGTGTGTGTGTGTGTGTGTGTGTGTGTGTGTGTGTGTGTGTGTGTGTGTGTGTGTGTGTGTGTGTGTGTGTGTGTGTGTGTGTGTGTGTGTGTGTGTGAGGCTGTGTGCTAAGTGCAGAAGCAGACATGCTGTCAGCACATCCTGCGGCCCATACATTAACCCCATGGGGTCAGCCCCTCCGTTCCTCATCACTAAACCCCTGTGTAGGCGGGGCCACTGACCGCTCTCCAGGCTGGCCACGCCCAGGGCCTGGGCCGAGTGCAGGCTGAGGCGGTGCTGGCTGTCCTGGATCAGGGCCTGGCTCGGCATGGGGTAGAAGTTAGCCTGCAGCGGCAGCTTCAAGAACTGACGGCGCGCCTGCATCTATGGACCAGAACGACATAACAAAGTCAGTGGGGCGCACAACAGAAACGCAGGGTGGATGGGACAGTCAGGAGAACCACACAACACAAAGTCAGGGGAATGACTTAACACAAAGTCAGGGATACGCATAACACAAAATAGGGTGGATGGGAAAGTCAGGGGAACGCACACAACACAAAGTCAGGGGGGCGCACAACACAACAAAAGGAGAATGGGAGAGTCAGGGATCACAGACAACAGAAAGTCGGGGAAACAACACAAACCCAGGATGGATGGGAAGGTCAGGGGAACAACACAACACAGGATGGATGTGAGGGTCAGGGGAACAACACAACACTGGGTGGATGGGGAAGTCAGGAAGACGTTAAGATTGCGTTATTTAGATTGAGCAGGCGCTTTAACCCACAGCGACCTACATGAGGGCTAATTACTAATTCATCCTGATCCTGATCCCGATACCATTACACCCTCGTAGACTATCTTCCAGCGGACGATTATGAGGGTTAGGGCGAATATATGTCAGGGCGTCAGGTCAGCTGTTATATCCTGTGTTGAGTGACACGGTAAACAGCTTGCCATTTACGTTGAGTCATTTACCTTCAGCACGCTTTCATCCCCGGTGGTTTACAAACGAGGCTGTGAACCCTCTGAGCGTACAATCCAAGACGGCGCAGCTACACAAAGTGCTAAGCGCTGCAGCACTGCGTGTAAAAAAACAGCCGATCGGAAAAAAACAGGCGAACCGGGATGTTCGTGAGCGACTGACCTGGAAGCCGTTGAGGTCGGTGTGGAAGACGTCTCCGCTCTGGATGTCCGTCACCAGGCGCATGGCCAGCTCCTTGTTGGTCTGGTCCCGGATGTCCACCGCGGTGCTGAGCTCCACGGAGAGCCCGTCCACGCCTGGAGGGACCAATGCAAACCCACGTTTAATACAATGGTAAATGTACTGCATCCAATGGGGACGACACTAAACCGGAAACCTTGCTACCCGCAGTAGAAGAGGATATGGGACGAGGTGCCTGGGGCCAGTGGGGCGTGCTCACTTCTCATGTAAAAACCCAGGTTTCACATCTTTTGTCATCCGTTATAGCTGATATGTGGAAGCAAAACTCGAGTTTAATTTCTGCGTTTCGAGAGCCCCTCATGGCGTTCAGCAGGCGAAAAGAAGGCGTGTACAACAGGCGGTGTAAAGCAGGCGGTGTAAAGCAGGCGGTGTAAAGCAGGGGGTGTAAAGCAGGCGGTGTTAAGCAGGCAGTGTAAAGCAGGCGGTGTAAAGCAGGCGGTGTACAGCAGGCGATGTACAGAAGGCGGTGTACAGCAGGCGATGTACAGCAGGCGGTGTACAGCAGGCGGTGTTAAGCAAGCGGTGTAAAGCAGGCGGTGTACAGCAGGCGGTGTACAGCAGGCGGTGTTGGTGGATATTTTGTGGAGCAGGTCACGACGCACAGTCAGGGTTTCACTTGGAAAAGGCGACGGAAATGTTTTGGAGAGAGCAGCACAGATAGACGTGATGGAAAGACATAATCAAATATTTGATTAGAGTTTCAGAGGGTTAAATAATTAATTCATGTAATCAAACTACCCACTGCTCCATCTGCTGCCTGTGACCGCGCCAAGTTCGGCCCCACGGAAGCTGTGTGTGTGTGTGTCTGTGTGTGTGTCTCTGAGTGAGTGTATGAGACTGCAAAAACGAAAAAAATAAAGCGAGCGAGTCTGTGAGTGAGTGAATGAGAGCAAGAGCAAGCAAGTGTGTGTGTGTGTGTGTGTGTGAGTGGGTGAGTAAGTAAGTGAGAGCAAGAGCGAGCGAGTATGTGAGTGTGCGAGAAAGTGTCTGTCTGTGTGCGTGCATGCGCTTGTGTGTCTGCGTTGGCGTTGCTATGCGTGGTCTTACCGGGCACGTTGTGGATACGGACTGTCTGCTGGAAGTGCTGGAAGTGGGAGACCACCTCGGAGAAGAGGGGTCCCTCTTCCACCCGGACCACCGGCGGCTCCTTCTGGATGTAGGGCTGGGGGCGGAGAGGAGAGGACGGGAGAGGAGAGAGAAGTCTTACTGTTCATAAAGAAGCTCCTGGTTCACCTGTAAGATGTCACCTGAATAATGTAGGCCAGGCACAGCTTTATCTCTCCTCTGTTTACAAGACGTCGGCTTCCTGCCGCTGTCAATGTTTAATGTATCCATGGTGATCAAGCTCTTTTGAATATGAGAAAGAGAGAAAAGAGAGGCAGAGAGAAAGACGGAAAGAGAAAGAGAGACAGATAGAGGGAGGCTAGAGATACACTGAGTGGGAGAGCAAGAGAAATATAGAGTGAGACAGAACTCAGAGAGAGAAAGATGGAGAGAAAGAGAGATATAGAGTGAGACAGAGACAACGTTGAGACCTCAAGATATAGAAAGAGACAGACAACACAGAGAGAAAGAGAGAGGACGATCAACAGAGACAGAGAGTGAGACACTTGGAGAACACACACACAGAGAGAGAGAGAGAGAGAGAGAGAGAGAGAGAGAGAGAGAGAGAGAGAGAGAGAGAGAGAGAGAGAGAGAGAGAGAGAGAGAGAGAGAGAGAGAGAGAGAGAGAGAGAGAGAGAGAGAGAGAGAGAGAGAGAGAGAGAGAGAGAGAGAGAGAGAGAGAACAGAAGTGAGCTCTATATGGCGGGGGCTCTGAACACAGACACCCCGTCAATACCGGGCCACTGCACTCCACTCCTGCCGCTGCTGAGGCCAGGCACACTCTGGTGCGTCTTCCTTTCATTACCTTCTTTCTTTCATTCAATCAATGAGATTAAACAACAGACAGCCCCATCTCCCCGTGGGGCCCTCCCAACAGTGTATAGCACACTGCTGTTAACCAAGGCTGCAGTGAGCATCAATAGCAAACTAATGAGATGGGGCGAGACACCAAACATAAGCACACCTTTGCCGTGCCGTCGGGCAGGAAGAGATAGGCCCCGCTCTTGTCCTTGGAGGGCCGCGTGCCGTACACCAGGAAGTGCATCTGGACCTTCACTTCCTGTGGGTCGTCCTTCAGGCGGATGCTCTGCATGGGTAAACACACGGGGAAGGAGGATGGAGAGAGATACTGAGTCAATGGTAAACAGACTGCATTGATACAGCACTTTTCCAACCAGTGGCCACTCAAAGTGCTTTACAATATTGCAACATTCACCCATTCATACACACATTCACACACCGATGGTTGAGTCAGCCATGCAAGGCGACAGCCAGCCAACTTTTTGGTCTACTCTACAAATGAAAATACAAACTACGTGAAATGTATTTGCACTTTTTTCAGTAAAATTAAAAAGATGTAGCCAGTAGTGAAAAACATAATGTTCATAACCTTTTGCTTAAGGACAATGCATTCTTAAACTTTTATGCGGATTGGCTGAGTATTACAATATTCATATCAAGCCACGACAATACAGCATACGAAAGGCAATCAGTCGAAGCCATCAGCAGAGACAGCCGACAGGAGGTCATTACCCCGAATCAAGTGATACAACATCGACACAAGGCCACTGTGGGAAAATCAGCCTAAGTTCGTCATAGATGGAAGATCATTCATTTGGGTCTGTCAACGTTTCCATTTAGCGTGCTACTCAACAACCCTCTCAAATTATCAACTGTATCGGCCCCAAAAGATTGACTTGTGGAGCGTTATTCCCCTCACACAATCTGGGTCGATCCAGCCCTCGGGTGATCCGCAGGAAATTACGCAATAGGATGAAACCTGGAGAGCTCAGAGCAGCCAACTCAATGTCTGCAAAAATGTTGTTAGTTTTGATTTCGTTTTTCGACAGAAAGTTCTTGGAGTGTGCCAGAATGAGACAGACCCCTAAAAGGTGAGGCAGCAGGCGGCAAGAGAGGGATGGGATGAAACAGGCTTGCGGTAGCAACAGAAGCAGCAGGCACTGCCATGTCATCTCTGATCAAACAGCCCAGAGAGGCCTTCTGGGAAATCAAGCTGCGGTGGTTGCACTTCTTAAAGAAGACTTCAAGCAGAGATCAAAGTGGAGCTTACAAGCATCCTATGCAATATGGATCCACAGAGAAGAGCGCGCACCCGACGTCCGTTTGCATTGTTTTCATCTATTTGTTGATCTTAACTATTTATGTCGTTCTATTTACTGTAAGGCAACTTCAGGTGCCTCCTGAACAGTGTCAAACAAATACTGTTTTTTAATTATTGATGCAGCAGATGAAGCTAATGTAATTAATGTAGCTAATTTAACTAATACAGCTAATGTAACTTTTATTGCTAATGCAACTAATATCGCAAATACAGCCAATATAGCTAATGGAACTTATACAGCTTATCTAGCTATTGCAGCTAATGTAAATAATACAGCTTATGTAGCAAATGCAGCGTATGTAACTAATGCAGTTAATGTAGCTAATGTAACAAATACAGCTAATGCAACTTACGTAGTGTATGTTACTAATGCAGCCAAAATAGCTAATGTAGCTAATGCAGCTAATGTAACAAATACAGCTAATGTGTCTAATACAGCTAATGTAGTTAATGTAACCAATACAGCTAATTTAACTAATACAGCTACTCCAGCCAATATAGCTAATATAGCATATACAGCTAGTGTAGCTAATGCAGCTAAAGGAGCATATACAGCTAGTGTAATTAATACAGCCAATGTAGCTAATGTAGCATATACAGCTTATTGTAGCTGATACAGCTATTGTAGCTAACAGAGCTAGCGGGTCATACCTCCAGGAGGCCGGTGGTCCCAGAGAAGCCCAGCGTGAGGGACTGGGTGGTGATGAAGAAGGGCTGGGGGTCGGCCTGCTGGGAGCGGACGGGGAGGGGGTCCACGGCCCGGGCGCTGACCCCGGCCCCCGGCAGGCGGAGCAGGGTGTCGGAGCGCAGCGTCATGGGCGAGTCCGCCATGTTGTACAGGTGGAACACGGCCAGGCCGAGGGCGGGAAGACGGGCCATGAAGGTGGCCTGCGGACCACAGGGCAGGGCTTACAATGGACTCATCATCATCATCTTTGTATTGTTATTGTATTCTTTTTTTAAAGCAACAAAATGCCTCATGGGCATAAAAACTGCATAAATAAGAGGTAATACATACATATAAAAAACTATGACTAAAATAATTGGCTTAGCCTTAAGAGATTTGAAGAGGTTTGTTTGTTCTGCGATGGCTGTATGGGTATAGAGTTGTCCCATTATAGACTGTGCCAGTTCATATTGTCAAATTCATAATAGGCTACTGCAGCTTCGTCTCCCCCTCACAAAATGAAAAACACAGCCCAAAATATATATAAAGCCCCTTGGTTATGTCGATATTGTGTATGGAGCCGCAGAATCGATCGCTGGCCAAGAAAAGTAGAGAGCATAATAACGGTGGAAGCTGTTTATACTTCAGACTATTTGGCACCTATTGACCTCCTACCCGTCCCCTGGAAGAGGCTGCTTCGCTGTTCCTTCTCATAGTTTGTTCTCGTGACGTTCAGGAGGGTTTACCCTTGCCCTTTAGCAGGTCTATTACCTGGCTTGTGAAAGGAATATACTATAAGGACTATAAGGGCGGCATGTGGCTCAGGAGGTAGAGAGGGTTAGCTGCTAACCGGAAGGTTGCGAGTACAATCCCCGGGTCCTCGACTGTGGCTGACACCACCGTCGTTGTGTGAATGTGTGAATGAATGTGTAAACGAATGGGTGAATGTGAGGCATTATTGTAAAGCGCTTTGAGTGGCCACTGGCTAGAAAAGCGCTCTATAAATGCCGTCCATTTACTAATACACCTGACTCGACTAGAATACGGTACAAAAAATAGGATTTTTGAAACCCCCAATCATTCAAACATAACTCATACAGCCCCCTTCACACACGCCACCCCAGCCCTGCTCTGGACGGCCCGCCCCTGTCTTACCTTGAAGACCTCAGAGCTCATCTGGATGGGTGACGCCCACTGGGCGCTGACCTGCACGGGGAGGGTCTGCCCATCCTCCGTGAGCACGCGCACGTGGGCGGTGTTCACCAGCACGCTGACGGCACACAGCCGCTCCTGCTCCACGGGGTTGTACAACACCAGGTACCTGAGGGTTGGGGGGGGGGGTAAACTCTTCAGCCCCGGTCTTCTGGAGCCCGGGAACCAGGTGCATCTCGCCAGCTCGTGGCGAGGTCGGTCTGGCTCCCCTCCCGTACACAACATGATATCTGCCCGGTAACTACATAAACTGACCAATCACGACCGTTTATCTGATATGAGTAGGGATGAATACAATGACGGTTTAGAGGAGTGATTTATTTATTTTTATATATATATATATATATATATATATATATATATATTTATTTTACTATTATTTTCATTTTCTTCCGCCTTTTAATTGATACTGTTTATACGGTTTGCCATGTTAGTTCTATTTGTCCTGACTATAGCATTTACTTTAACATTTATTTAAGTTGTCCTCAGCATTACTTTAGCACTAGTTTGTATTGTATTGGATTGTATTATAGCTTCTATCTCTTCCTTCACTGCTGCTGTGCTGTAGCACAAGAAATTCCCCTCTGGGGATTAATAAAGTATTATCTTTCTATCCATGTATTTTTTCAACAACAACAACAACAACAACAACAACAAAGTCGGCTGCTGCTGCTGTAGAACGATCTGTTTATTTTGCTATGTCTGCTTATCTGTTTAAGAAAAATGTGTTGCTCAGTGCTGCATCACCCATTATGTTGCTGATTGGTTGAAGGTCTATCGTATTGAGTCCAGAGGTATTTTGGTCTGCGCCCGTTGGAAATCGAAAATGAACGGAGAGGTTCAATACTGATTGCAGTTTACATTTCGTCTGGCAATGCCAGGCTAGGTAATAAGTCTCATATGATCTTCAAACTACTCATCTACGCCATATTGTGACCATATTCTAATATCACATATTGTGTTATTAGAATATGACAAACATTAAGAAAAGACAAGTGAAAGAAGGTGTAAAATCCTGTTAAAGTCTCTGGAGTTGTGGTCGTTTTAGCAGCAGTCCTTGTTTGTAGCAGTATTGGCATTTATAGAAGCATTAGAAACACGTAGCTTTTGTGGTCATTGTTTGTAGTCACGTCAGTGTTATCTTGTAGTAGTCTTTATGGTAGTCGTAATAGTTATTCAGGAAGTAAGTTAAAACGGTACACAATCGTTTCAAAGCACTTCAAGCACTCTGTGGTGCGATCGTCAGTACCACCAGCGGTGGGTGGAGCTGTGGGTACCTGGGTCCAGTGGAGTCCAGCTCGATGAGGGTCTTCTGGGGGAGAGAGTCCTGGGTGGCGCGCCGGTCGTCCTGCAGACAGACGCAGTGTTAAACACAATACGACTTTCAATGTGTTAAACACAATACGACTTTCAATGTGTCAAACACAATACGACTTTCAATGTGTCAAACACAATATGACTTTCAATGTGTTAAACACAGTACAACTTTCAATCTGTCAAACACAATACGACTTTCAATGTGTATAACACAATACGACTTTCAATGTGTCAAACACAATACGACTTTCAATGTGTCAAACACAATACGACACGTCTTTCGATGTGACCCCTGCCTTAAACCCCTCACTAGCAGCGCTGAGCGCGGTGGGCAGGAGCAGCAAAGCGGCCGGGTAACAAGGGCCCAGGCATCAAGGGCCCAGGCATCAAGGGCCCAGGCGTCAAGGGGCCGGGCACCATGGGGCTGGGCACCATGGGGCCAGTGATCAAGGCCAAGGGAACCAAGGGCCCGGGGATCGAGGACCCAGGCATCAAGGGCCCTGGCAGCAAGGGAGCCAACGGCACCAGGAACCAAGGGCCCGGGCAGCAATGGGCCAGGACGGAGAGTTAACCCAACATGTACCTCATGTGGCTTGAGAGGTAACCGGAACCAACACGTAAATAAACCCAGGTGAAACCGGGCAGAGCATCCTCACACAAAGGGCACAAGCTGGGTGTAAAAGCACCCAGGGCCGGCCTGCCTCACAGCAAGAGGGCCCTGGTTTTTCTCTTACAAAATAAGAAAATAAAACTCATCCGAGATAGCCGGTAGTGCTTGAACCTGAGAGCAGAGACCATCTCTCACACACTTTCCCTGACAGACACTACTGAGTAGGTAGAAGGCCTCACCGTCTCCAGGAAGGGCTCCGTCTGGTAGAAGCGATAAAACTCCTTGTTCTTCATCACCAGGAAGTGCGCGGCGTTGATAATCACACGCTTCAGACCGATGAGAGATCGCAGCAGCCTGCAAGGGGAAAAAGAGAGAGAGAGAGAGAGAGAGAGAGAGAGAGAGAGAGATAGTCAGGAGCAGCACCCAGCTCCTCTTTCATACTTTATCCCTTGCCCATGGGCACTAACATCAATCCGTCTCCCCAACCAGAACCAACCAGCCCCCGTCCTCTCCCGCCTCGCCCTCCCCACACCAGCCCCTTCTCATCCCAGCCTCGCTTTCTTCCCCTCAAGCCCCTGTATAGCTATGCATGCATGTCATTATATGCATACCTCATCGATATTTATACATGCTGCATAGCGACTGTACATGTCATGTACTGTCCTGAAAATGTGCATGTCACTTCATACATGTGCATATTTATCCATGACTCTTTTAGTGCAGATGCATTGAAATGTATCTCTGACCTGGAGCTGAAGTAATGTGAGGTTAGAGCAGTCGAAACAGCAACAATCCCCGACCCCGCCAAGGGGATCGAGACAGGAACACGGCCAGGCCCAGGCCCTACTTACTACCCTGAGGTACTTGGCATCGTGCAGCGTCTTATCCTTTGCTGTCTTTGTTGTTTACAGGGAATGGGTTAACCTAGCGATTGTTGGTGCTTGGCACTCTTTTCTATGAACAACCTAACTGTACCGACAGCGATACATTGTTTTTTCTATTTCTCACAACATACTTCTTGTAAGTCGCTTTGGATAAATTGCTCTGCTAAAGGGGCGGCATGTGGCTCAGGAGGCAGAGCGGGTTGGCTGGTAACTAGAAGGTTGCTAGTTCGATCCCCGGCTTCTCCTAGCGAGCATGTCAAGGTGTCCCTTAGCGATTCGCCTCACCCATTCTGCTCCTGTCGAGCTTTCTGCCGCCTTGCATGGCTGACACCTCCGTCGGTGTGTGAATGTGTGCATGAATGGCTGAATGTTAGGCAGTCTTGTAAAGCGCTTTGAGTGGCCACTGGCTAGAAAAGCGCAGTATAATCGCAGGCCATGAAACGCCCTGAATGTAAACATAAAGCGTCACCTGGCGCCGTAGTCCACCACCACGTTCTCCTTGGCCGTGCCGGTGATGGCGTCGTGGTGCTGGAACAGGGCCACGCTGCGCCGGGCGTCCACCAGCAGGGCGTAGTCCGCCACCGGGTAGCGGCCCTCCATGCCTGCGTGACGGGCATGGCCCAGCGCCAGGCTGTACAGGATCTCCGCACCCCTGGAGGTAAGAGGTCAGAGACAACGTTCAGGCCCCGGGTCATGTGAAAGTGACCCCCCCCCCCCCCACTAGACTGTGACCGAAGGGGTCCTTGCCCCTACCAGTGAGTGGCCTTTTATTTGGTGCCCCATTTTCTCCTGTTTATGGTAACCGCAACACCCTGCATCGGGTGTTGCGCCGACCTAGGATAACCTTTTCCTGCACGCCCCCCCCCCCCCAAAACACACTGCTGCCTGCGATCGGTCAACAGTACCGACGTTACGGGAACGTGATAATGGCTCATCTCGCTGCGACTCGTGTCATTAAACAGGCCACCCTGCTAATCACAGGGCCGATATAGTGTCTGGTCGCTGCGTTGGACAGCAGCCCAACTGGCACTGCAAACACGTCTGAAAACATGTCAATTCCTATTAAGTCTGAGCCTTCCCCGCTCTGCTGCGGAGGGGATGAGGTGCCATTAAATGCTCATTCCATCACTGCCCCACCTCGGGCTGCAATTAATTATTATTTGTGGATTAAACTGTGATGAGTATTTGTTATTGTTATACTCGAACGTCATACATAATGGCATACAGTTTTTAAAGTTATTAAGCCTCAAGGGATGTTGAACTTTTGTCTGTTTAGCATCCAAAGAAAATTGCGCTCTATTAAAATGATAATAACGACAAGAGGCGGGACATCTCCAACCTGCGTCACTGATTGGCCCACCACCAGGCGGTCATCAGTATCATTGGCTGGAAAGAACAGCTTCTACCAATGCCATTGGCCACAACTGTGCTAGCACTGAAAGACAGGGTGGTGTGCCGCCGTGGTCCCAACCTGAGGTGAGACTCCAGCACGCGGTCCAGGCTCTTGTAGAAGGGCCTGGAGGTGAAGTAGCCCGTCCAGTAGTGGTCCTCGCGGTCGGCGTAGGCGAAGAAGTCTCCGCTGAGCACCGGGAAGTCTGCGGGCCGCACCCCCTGGGCCACGCCCCCGGCCTTGTACACTGCTGAGAAGTACTCCGACAGGGTCCCGAACTGAACCTGGTGGAGGAGTGAGTGAGTGAATGAGTGAGTGAGACCAAAAAAGACGGAGAGAAAGAGAGACACAGACAGACAGAGAGAGAGGGAGAGAGAGAGGAGGTTAGAGTAAGAAGGAGTGAAGAGCGAGACAAACAAAGAGTATAATTGTTAAACCTTTCCCATCCGAAGACGTTGTACCTCCCTCTTTACTCAAGATGGAGATTCATTGAAATAAAAGAGGTTGTGCCGCCATTAAGCTAACACAACAGGTGGGCTTGACTTATGGCCCTGATACAGTACAGAGAGTGCATTACAAAGTGTTTTTTTAGAAGCACAGAGCATTTAACCTTCTCCTTTCTCCTCCCCATTCCCTGATCCGCTTGGGTGATATCTCACATAAGACAACAAAAGCATATTCACTCCTACGCGAAGAGGACACGCCATCTTACTCGATCGAATAAAGAGGGTCCTTTATTAGTCCTAGACATTGAGACCCGTAGGAACTGAAAAGAGTCCTTCATGATGCGGCTACACCCCATCCAGAGCCCTAGAGGCATTCAGCGAGGACAACGAGAAGGGTGCGTCTTCATTACTAGGACAAAATATCGATACGATATAAATCGTCACCCATCTTCGTGTGATACGAGAAACAATACGGAAAATAAGGCGCGAAAATAAAGACACATTAACGAGGGAACTTGAATAGAAGTCAACTATCCAAAGACAAAAAAAGTGAAAAACTCATTTTGGACCCCGAATAAAGACAGAAATCCAGCACTTTACCTTTTCAGTCATTTTGTATTCATAGTTAGACACATATTGTGATGTATCAAGGAATTTATACAAATACATTGCTTATCGCAGAATCGCTGTATCGCGATATTATCGCAATGGTGGGCCATGTATCGTATCGTATCATGAGGTACCCTGTGATTCCCAGCCCTATCCATTACCTTGACGTGCATCTGGGGGTGGGCGTTCATGTAGTCGAAGAGGCGCTGGTAGTTGGAGAACTGCTGGTCCCACTCCAGAGCCATGTCGTAGCGGAAATCATCGCCCAGGGGAACCAGGAGCACTTTGCTGCGGAACAGCTTGGACTTCTTGCGGTACTGGTCTAGCAGTAGGTTGGCTCTGTGTGGGTTGGACAAGAGGGCGAGGGAGAGAGAGAGAGAGAGGAAGCAGAAGTTACCAGGCGGCAGTGCTTTTAGCTCAGAGGCTTACATTTACATTTAGGGAATTCACCAGACACTTTTATCCAAAGCGACTTACGATAAGTACATTTGTCAGAAGAAAGAGAAACAATATATCGCTGTCGCTACCGTAAGGACGTTCATAGAAACAAGTGCCAAGCACTAACAATCGCTAGGTTAACTTGAACTTAACCCATTCCCCATATACAACAAAGCTTGCTAGGATAAGACGCTACACAATGCTAAGTACTATGTTTAAGTGCAAGGACGTACCACATACAATAAGTGAGTACATTAAGTGCCAGGACGTACCACATACAATAAGTGGGTACATTAAGTGCCTGCCACGCCATGAAGGGTGACCTCCGATGGGAGACGGACTCAAATGAACCGTGGGGAGAGAAGGAAATCCGCACACTCCGTACTCGCTATGTGGTTATCTGAATCAACTTAGAACATGACAACTGGGTCACCGTGGGAATGTGCAAGCCCCCCCTCAGAGGGAAAGTGAGTAATAGCAGAACAAACACTGCATCTCCTCTAGGGCCATCTGGGTACATGGCAAGCACGCAGGCACGCACAGACACAGGCAGATACACACGCACACACACATTTCTCATCCAGCAGTCCTACTAAGTTTTAGCAGAACTTCTGATCCAGCAGTCCTATTGTGTTACAGCAGAACTTCTAATCCAGCAGTCCAACTATGTTACAGCAGAACCTCTGATCCAGCAGTCCTACTGTGATAGAGCAGAAGTCTTGATCCACCAGTCCTGCTATGTAACAGCAGAACTACTGATCTAATACTGATGTTAGAAGCACTTCATGGGGGAGACAGCAGAGTCTGGGCTTCCTCCAAAATAAAAAAAACCCTGCACATCAATAAACCCTGCAGAAAAAGCGACAGTCACCTTAATAAAACATGGTCAACATTCACCGCCTTACATTCTCATAGTGAATAACGCTTGGACTCAATTCTCCAATAGTTTGGCAGCTTCCTGGTCCTCCACAGCAGATGCAATAGCTCAGTGCTGTACCTAACAACAGTCTGTGAATCTTTTCAGGTCAAGATTGACTTTAAATTCTTTCGTACCGAGAGGATTCCTGGCAGCTCGCACATGTTTTTGTATCAGCCCATCTGGTAGGAAGCGGGCCTCGAGCGAAAACGCATTCAGCAGAAAGTGAGGAAAGTTTTGCTTCCTGGTATCTGGGAGGCCCCGATGTGTTCATTTTGTTTTGGTCCCCTGCTGTTCCTCTAACTGTAACAGCATGATGTGTGCGCTGGCAGGCCCCTCCGACTCTGAGTATATCCACACGCTTCAAACCCTTCATCCGACACAACACGTTGGACGAGAAGAACTTTCATCGGTCGGAACAACTCCAGCAAAGTGTTGATCATTTGTCCTTCATGAAGTGCTCGGGGACTTGAGACTCCCCTTCGCTGCATTCACATTCTTTTGGTGTTTAGCTATCCAGTATTAATATTGTATTACTTTTGCAGAGAAAATACTTTTCATTCAAGCGATTCATCCATTGTGTTAAAAGGTCAAGTTTGCCACTGCAGGCAATCAGACGAAACAACGGGAGGGAGACAGCTAGGTGAAATGCATTAGTAATGGTTTTGCAATATTGTGAAGTTTCCCCGAATAGTACTTCAACCAACGCATGCGTAAGTGCTGTGTGTGTGTGTGTGTGTGTGTGTGTGTGTGTGTGTGTGTGTGTGTGTGTGTGTGTGTGTGTGTAGCTGTAGCAACGGACAATATTTTGCATAAATATGTAAATAAATACAAACACAGACTAGGTCCACCTAGTGCATCGACAAAATCACACCTCTAACATATCTTACATGAAGGAAATGCTGCAAGATCACCACCAATATTTGCCTACTCCTCATGTGACTTTTAACCATAGGGGCTCACTCAGTCAGACTTCTTCAATATTGTGGGTTCACATTAAGTTTCACTCTGCCGATCGTTGTTTCTTCATACCCGTTGGAAGACAACAATCTTCACTAAGGGGAGGGACTCTCTCTCTATGATGAACAAGAAGCACTGTGCTCAGCCATTTAGAGTTACATTTAGCAGACGCTTTAATCCAAAACAACTTACAATAAGTCTTCTTTGTCAGAAGAAAGAGAAACAATATATCGCTGTTGGTGCAGTAAGGATGTTCATAGAACCAACTGCCAAGCACTAACCACTTCCCTGTAGACAACAAAGATAGCAAGGATAAAACGCTACACAATCCCAAGTACTATTTTCACACACACACACACACACAAACACAGTCAATAAAAATTGAGTTTTTTCGACAATGTGAATTCCGCGCCCATATTTGGAAGTCAATGACTGCCCAGCCGAGGCCAGGCCGATATTTATTACGCAACACAAGTATGAACGTCGTCAGGACAGTCTCCCAACAAGGCTACGGCGCAAACGGCCCCAACAGAAGCCCTGCTCACCTCTCCTCTACATTGGCCTCCACCACGGCCTTGGGGGGCACCTTCCAGGGGCAGTTGACCCGGCCCCCCGGTAGCCTCTTGAAGTCGAACTGGCAGCACACCTTGGGGTCAGGCCCGCAGGTATGGGGCACGTCGTAGCTGTAGAAGGGCATCATGTGGCAGAAGATGTCAGAGTCCGACGATTTGTCTGCGGGGTGGGAGAGAAGAAGAAAGTGGAAAATAAATAGATGAACGTTGAAGTGAAAAGTTTTTGTGGCTTCGGAGAATTAGCTCGACCTGAAATTCGTCTGTCGAGTGACGGGGTAATCGGGGAGATAAGAAGCGGGAAGAAAAATTCAAGCCATGTAGTTGGAAACTTAAGTACGCAATGGATAGTCAACAGAATGCATTGTTACTCCCATGCCTTAGGGGGCGCTCTACGGCACCTGTTAAGTGTAACTTATACAATTTTCCTGTAATAAATCAGAGTTAAAATGGATATCAATGTCTTAACCTTCTTGTGTCACGCCGTTACTAACAAGTTATCTTCATGTTATAAAACAAACAATAGAAACGTCTGAAGCGCTGCATGTCCTTCGACATGTCCGTTCTTTCTAGAAGGACTTTAAGGGGCTAGGCTGGTTCTGCGTCGGCCAAAACGCACCGCGTTGCAGAAGGGAATGACTCACCATTAGGAAGGTGGAGCGCAATCGACACCCAATACCTTGACCAGTAAACAATTAACCCCAGCTAGCGGCATAATGAGTCGTTTTAAACCCCCCCCCCCCCCTTAAGACTAATTCCATTGCAACCCTTTCTTTCATGTTTGTACAACTGATCGTTCTGCAATTTGGCTCTCACGCAGTTAGGTCGGGACACCTGGATTCAAACAGACAAAATAAGATGCACGAAAATGTGACTTATTTTAGAATTACTTATTACGTTTAGGTCAAAAGCAAGAACCGATTCTCCGTTTCCATACAATCGTGGGTGAAGCAACACGACAGCTCACTTGCTCCTGTCACGCTAATGCTCAGGGAGAAGGGGACCGATGAAACACTGATATCTCCCTGGCAAAAAGGCCATCCGTGATGATGACACAGAGTGACACCGGCTTTCGGAGGTAAAGTAGCTCTAATGACAGCGATGAGAAAGTAGATGTCGGAGTGGGGTTTGAACAGCAGTTTATGACCGGGGTAATCGTGGCAGCTGAGGAGTGATATGGCTTCAGCGCTCCCTGGAGCAGTCTGAGTGTAGGAGCCCCCGCATTTAATTAAAAGGGGGGCTGTGACAGGAGGCAGAACAGGATGAACAAACCGGATCTGCGCCGGGCATCCGTCACTATTTAGTGTGTGACCGGGTTTATCATTTTAAAACGGCACTATGAATATTGCCACACTAAATCTTCCAATTGGTGCTTCGTATTTGGTGCCACAAAGCAAGTGTTACTGAACTGGGACTGGGAAAAGTGTTCCAAGGGAGGTTGGCATGAATGCCCTCAACAACACATGCTTGGAGATGATCGAATGCCTCTCACCAACTATCCACGGCCCTTCTTGTCAAATTATCGTTGCTGGGCTGCAGCGTTTAACCTCGGGGTTAGGCTTAGGGCCAGGGCTGTGTTGTGTAGGGTTAGGGTTAGGGCCAGGGCTGTGTTGTGTAGGGTTAGGGTTAGGGTTAGGGTTAGGCTTAGGGCCAGGGCTGTGTTGTGTAGGGTTAGGGTTAGGGTTAGGGAGCCAGCCTCAGGGAGCCACTCACCCCAGGACTGCCTCCACATAAACTCCAGGCTGCGCGTTGAAGAAAAGTGTTTCTTGATGGAGTAATGGACCCTCTGGATCAGCATGCTGGTCAGGTTGGCCTTCTTCAGCAGGTAGGCCATGGTAGCGCTGTGGCCGAAGGGGTCGATGGCCCACCCTGACTGGGGTTTCACACCTAGGTCGCAATGTAAGGTAAAACGTACACAAACTGAGAACATGCATTTCCTTACAGTTGCTACTCAAGACGTATGACTCAGGGAGGGACACATTTAGATCACAACGATATACAATCATAATATTCCACGGAAAAGCTGATTTGCACAGCACAGGCTGATGAATGTATAGCTACAGGAAGCGGCGTGGGAAAACGATTGCGCCGCAGCGATATTGAAAAGCCATACGCGAGGGCCATACCCAGATTGGTCTCCAGCCACTGGTGTCCTTCGATGAGCTGGTCTAGCATGGCAAAGTAATGCGCGTTTGCCTCGTCTGTCATCACCCATCCGCCAGTAACGATCTCCAGCTGGCCCGACTTCACCAGTCTGTCGGAGGAACATTTGGACAACAAGGTGGCAACTCAATTTTCAAGTCATTATGTTTGATTAGCCCTTAATCAGTTATAATCACAGTCTCAAAGGGCTGCACGGGCCCCATTTCAGGACGTCCCGGCCCTCAGTACAGCAAGAAAATATAATCCCCTAATTAACTGGAAAAGGGTGTGGTGGCCATTGAGACCCGTGTTAAGGAGATGACCTATTCTAGGAACATCCCCGGGTTCTTAAATCCATCTACAGATACTTAAGGCAGAAAGAAAAGCAGCTTACTTGCTACTACTACGTGTTGTCTGCACTAATTCAGGATAAGGTCACAGAGCTTCAGAAAATACAAAAACAAATGTGAAGCATTTTTAAAGAACTTCAACAAATTTATGTTCACTTCCTTCATTCGCTAGCAGCTTTGGAAACAAAGCACTTTCCCTCTCAACTAAAGGAAAATCGTATCATTAACACAAATAATGATAGATACAAATAAAATAGCAACAACACAGACACTCATTTGTGTGGAGAGACGAAAGAGGAAGACACCCAATCGTTTTGTATGTTTTATCTGTGGGCCATTTGGATATGGAAACCAGAGGAGTGTAAGAGAATCATGGTAGGGCGAGGAATAGAGATGTTCTGATACAATTTTTTCCTTCCTGATACTGGTTCCTATTCCGGAACTTGAATATCGGCCGATACCGAGTATATACCGATACAGCATCTAGCATTGTAACTGTTAATAGCACTTTCGGTTTTCTTATGATGCCGGCAATGTATAGTCGGTTCACTTAGTGAAATTATTATTTTTTTTTCAGAACTAGATCATTTACATATCCGAATATATAATTAGAATAATATATTTGTATTCTTCTAGTTAAGCGTGAGCATCCATGTTTTTCCGACTTGGCTCTAACGCACGTAGGTCGCATACCGCTTCCCATTCCGCCTTTAAACCTCTGACCATTAGCACACGCAGCTTAACCCTGCTGTGTTTGCGGTGTTACCTGCCTGTGTAGAAAATGAGCTAGTCGCGTGATGGTATCGGATCGGCGCATAGACTTGCGTACTTGCTGATTCCCTGATAATGCATTTTAGGCAGTATCATAGGAATTTCCGACTGGTATCGGTATCGGTATCAATAGCAGTATTGGGAACAACTCAGAAACAACGCTAGCGCGGACGCTCCTGGGACCCACTTGCGTGTGGCCTCCCTTTTCTGCTTGTCCGCGCCCTCCCACCACTTGGAGAAGTAGGAGATCTCCGACCAGATGAACCTCCGGCGGGGGTCTTCCCCAAGTTTCAGCACCATGTTGTTCAGGATGTGCTGTGTCTGCTCCAGGAAGTACTTGTCAAACGTCTTGATCCATCCTGTCACATGGACACAAAGGGTGGGCTTTGATTGGCTGTTGATGGCGTGCACCGTTTTATGCATGTGTTTCTTTTGCGCTTTACTACAGACAGCGAATAACTAAATGTACTGCAGATTGACACGTGTCAGTCACAAATGCTTTATTTTGTTGTTGATTCATGTGTGGAAAAATAAAATAAAATGTACAAAGTTTGTGCATTGGTTTTCTGATAAAGCAATAAAGAAAATGTATAAAGCTGTAGTTGATGGCTGTCACATTAGATGGCAAAAAATAAATGTATAACGAAGAGGACTAAAGACTTCAGGATGACTATTGAATATTTAGCATAGCACTATTTGCAGTTACTAGACAGACCAGACACACATTCTGTCTCGCTTATGTGAGACTGGATTTTACAACCAGGAGCAGAAGTCAAAGTCAACATGATACACTTCAATAAAAAGTTATTTCAATTGAATAGACACAGAGAATGTAACAACACCATCCTGTGTGTGTGCCTACAGCTGACATACAGACTTGTAGCGTGCAAACAGCATGTAAATCATTTCGGAGACAACGGCAGTTCAATAGACCACAGGAAGAATGAACCCATCGGGAGCAGGCCGTCTTTGGCACCAGAGGAGATGTCTCCTACTCTTCTCTGGTCATTTCCTTAACTCAACTTTGCAAGGACTGGTATGATCACCGTGTGTCATTTTTTGGTTACTATTTCAGTGTATCCCTATTTAATATAAGGGTTGATTAGTTAATTAGTTGAACCTGGAGCCCTCCCCGTGGTGGGTATGAGCGACCGGGAGAACTCACCGGGGTCGTTATGCGAGTGGGGGACGACGAACACCTGCAGAGGCTCCTTGTCCCACTCCTCTGGCTCGTACGTGATGTCGAAGCCCTGCTTCCACACGCCGCCGTCGGGGTTGTCGAACTTCAGCAGGGAGTACACATCCAGCATCTGAAAGGGAAACACACGTCACCCACGGGGCCGAGCACACCTTGCACTGCTGGTTGCACATGCATGACTCTGTAAGTGACTTGGGTGGCCTGGAGTTGAACTTCTCCCCATAAGGGTGTGGTCGGGGTATTTTAAAGAAACAGCCGTGCAATATGAAGAAACAAAGTAGAATTACCAACATTTAACATTCACCATTTATCATAAGAAAGAGAAACAACAATATATCGCTGTTTGTACAGTAAGGATGTTCATAGAAACAAGTAGCAAGCACTAACAATTGCTAGTTCAACCCCTCCCCGTACACAACAAAGACAGCTTGGATAAGAGTTTGACAGGAGGGCGATACGCCCTCCACGTCTTTGTGTGCACCTGACCTTTGATACTGCTCTTGAGAAGAGTCTGCAGAGAGCCCTGACCGCAACCCCGGTTTCGTTCCATTTCGGACACGCTCACCTGGAGGTCACTCTGTCCGTGGTTGTCCACGGCGACCTGGCAGTCCTGGGACTTGACGGCGACAAAGGAGGGCCGTCCGTCGAAGGGCAGCACCCAGGAGCCGTTGGCACTGCGGAAGGGTAGGTGGCCGCTGGGCGACACGGCGCCCGTGTCCGTGAGCTCCATCACAGAGTCTTTTATGTGGCTGATGATCTGGTGGTTCTCCTCCAGCAGCTGCTCCAGCTGTTCTATCCGGTTCTGCAGCACAGAGATCTGACTCTGGAGTAGTAAAAATACAACCCCACGTTATATATAGACATAGTGTTACACATTTAGAGACGTAGGCGATGAATGCAGGTCCACGTTTCCCTACTGCGGTGCGTTTAAGTAGCGGGATATATTTAATAATGAAAGCCTTTAAAACCCATTAAATTATCAAGACTATAATGCGTGCTTTCACTGAAGAAAAAATGCAACGCTTGCAGAGTCACGAAAATCTTAATATTTCAGCACAGTCTAATGGAAAAACTGAACTAAATAACACTGCAGTGTCTACTCAGTTAATTTCCATAATGATGGCTTACTAAAGCAGTACAATGCCTCAGAGGCTACAGTGGGATATAAGTGGGCGCTATTTAAGGAAACATGATTTATTCAAAAATATGAAATCAACAACTAAGGCCAGGAGTGTTTTGCTTTGATGCAAACCGAAGGAAATCGTCCACTTGTGGTGCAGTCCTCCTACTTGTGGTGCAGTTTGTATAACCACTGGAAGATTCACGGTTGTGCCTTATTGGATGCATCTACTTGTCTACCCTTCCACTGTCCAGGTATTAAAATAACCTCATTGTTCACAGCTCAAGATCTGCCGTTATAGTCTCTACCACACGCAACCCGAGAAAAAGAAAAAAAAGGTAAAACCAAAAAAGTGCTTTAAAAATAGCATCCCATTAGGTATCGATGCCATTACAGAGACAGCAGCACCAGATGCACTTACTCTGGGGAAGTTTCCTCCATTTTGTCGCCTGGCGGGGTCATGTTGGACCCTGTCCAGCATGAGGTAGAGCGAGAAGACCGCCACGCAGAATATGGCGCCGCCGCACACGGTCACCTGTTTCCTCAGCTTCATCTTTCACCCCAGACGACGTCACGACGCGTACGACCTGCTTCACAGCAGCTGCTTACAGGACACCACGCGGGAAGGAAACACAAGCAGAATTCAGCACAGGGAGGCAAAAAAACCTGAACCCCTCTCTCTCTCTCTCTCTCACTCTCTCTCTCACTCTCTCTGAACACATGAACCACTGTTACCAACAGTTTGGTGGCTCATACGTATTGCCCCCAGCTTTCTCCCCCGAGATCTGAGGGAACGGCACAGCAGACTTGTAGCGGTAGTGACAGAAAGACGGGATGGATGGCATTAGGAAATTAGGCTAGCGATTGCTTGAAAGAGGTTCCACCTTTTAGAGTGCAGGATGGGGGGCAGGGAGGGCGGGGCTTAAACAGGGAGCCTACTGTCTGGTTAGAATGGTGGGCATGGTTGTGAGTCCATCTGAGCTTCTCTACTCTGCTTTGAATCCCAGAAGAGCGTCTTATCTTCTAGTGCAGCTGTAACCGACTCTTGCTCACTTCCAGGCAGTGTGGAGAGAGAGAGCCGGCGTGTTTCTTTAGCTCCCTATAAAAGTTGCCTCAAGGCCACCCAGTTGTCTGGATGAAAAGGCCTTTTTGTGTCAGTAGAGACATGCAAAGAATCAGCAGTTGCAAGTTTCTCTTTGCCTTGGCTTTGATTGCAAAAGATAAAGATAGTGGGCAAGTAGGTAAATGTAATTACTCCCCACTGTTGTATGGAATTATTAGGGGTCCGAGCAGCGAAGCTGCTTGGTCCCCTATTGTTTCTGTAACGCTGTAACGCTTTTCCCCTCAAATTCTGTAAAAGTCATACTGCAGCCTATACCTTAAGTCGAAAACTCTTGAAATGTTCAGGTATGGTTACCAATAACCCCCACTACCCATAAACCCAAATTTAGGACCCAAAGGTGGCGCTATTGTAAAAAATCATGAATTAGGCTTATTTCTCCTCACCAGATTGACCTGGACTCAAAATTCTTTCAGAATATTAATCTCTAGAATCAGATGCATTTATAAAACCTTATGCCGTAAAAATGTTTACTTTTCCCACAATTTCATATTAAAGCTAAGCATGATAAAAAGATTCACAGGCTACAAAAATAATCAAAAATTCACCAAAATCGCCACATAAAATCTTTAGACCAAGCCCCACAAAAAACATCAAACAGAATTTGTTTTATTTAGTTCCATTTGAGCAATATTGGCCAATAAAGTTGGAGCAGTTAGCCCATTTTTCTTAAATGACCATTTTGTTATTGTATAAAAAAAACATACGACTATTATTAGGTGGATACCAATACCCATAAACCCAAATTGTGGTACTGCACCCAAAGGTGGCGCTATTTAAAAAAATATGAACTAGCCTTATTTCTCCCTACTAGATTGACCTGGTCTCAAAATTCTTTCATCATATTAATCTCTAAAATCAGATGCATCTTTTTCACCCTAGTCTTCTGCTCTAAAAATGTTTACTTTTCCCACAATTTCATAGAAAAGCCAAACGTCCACAGTCTCAACCCATTTTTGCCTATTTGACCATTTAGTTATTGTATAACTACCATACGGCTATCATTAGGTGGATACCATTAACAGTGCAAATTTTCAGATCTGTACTCTTTTAAGAAAGCCCTTAATTCTCTTGTGAAATGTGTGCTTGGAGTTTTCTTGATGTTGTGTGCTTATCAATCGACATTTTCACGATCTGAATGAGGCTTCATGCAGTTCAGGAATGTCAGTGGCTCAATTGGATAATGCCGTGTACTGGTGATCATTAGGTTGAGAGTTTGAATCCTGATTAGAGCATTATGAACAAGCTGAACATGACATTCTTGTCATTGCCACTCATTTAAGAAACACAACATTGAACAGCACCCGAAATCATCAGGCAATCAACATTCCGGCTCATTAGTTTCCAAGAATCGGACTGCCAAGACACAGTATGGCATTAAGGGGAACTTCTTCATTAACCATTTTTCCTTCATAATTAACTGTCATATTTATATTTCTTCCGTTAGTGTTCTTGACTACAAATGTTTAATTTTCCCAGAATTTCAAAGATTTTTCAGGTATTGAAGAAAGCCCTTAATTCGCTTGAGAAATGTGTGCTTTGAGTTTTCTGGATGTTGTGCGCTTATCAATAGACATTTTGACCATGTGAATGAGGCTGCAGTTTAGGTTTATAAGTGGAACATCTTTCCTTAAATATGACAATTATATGTTATATTTATATATCTTCCATTCGTGTGTTCTTGACTGTTAATTTTGCTCGGACCCGTTAATCACCGCTTGCGGTTATATTTTAACATTGTTTGCATGCCGTGGTGTAATATAATAATATGACCTTATAATACAGGCATTGAAGTACTAGTAATAATAAACAATATAAACAATATATCTATTAAATATTACACATTAATAATAAATAATACACACTATATGTGATATACTTTATATACAATATACAGTATATTATAAGCAAGCACTTTTAATAGCAAGCATTGTCTGTACTCATAATTCACTGAACAAAAAGTGATCTATCTATAATATAAAGTCTGAGTGTGTAGATTATATATTTAACCGCGATCCCTTGACAAGTGAGGGTCGTGTCCGGCCCGGGGTCATTGCCAGGAGCGACGGTAGAGATGAATGAACGCTTGCCATGTACTTCCTTATTCGACGTGTCCTAAACAGACACACACGACCCCGCCCACAACACCCTACCAAGGGACTGCTGCTACTTCACTCTGTAACAACCAGACTGCGCCCTTTGGGACCGGATTCTCCCACATCCCTGGAACAGGTGTTTCCCCTTCTCTCACTCCCTCTCTCCATGTAAAGCCTGCATAATCTTAATCCGATCCATGTTCTGCAGGCGGCCGTGTAAGCTTCACAAAGTAAAATCGCTTCAGTTGAAACCACACATGGATAGCAACAATGTGCAAGGTTTCAAAAAAACAGTCATAAAAAAAACTGTCAAACAGAGGAACTGAGTTTATGGACCGTGTATATGTACAGATGAAAACATGCATGTCAGCTCTCCTGACAAACCCCAGACGAGCCACTGTGTCTGGATCGATTGCACTCAAAGCAACACAAAGTAGACTATTCAACTATTGAGCAACGCTTCCCAACGAGTTACATCAATGCACCCTCTCCCTAAAGAGGGTAAGCTAGTGGAGACCATCTGATAAAAAACATGCAACCCAACACTTATCCGTGATTGTGACAGCTGCTTTGATCCTCCAACACAAATCACAGTAACACCCGACTTGGACACAGACCTCGGACCAAGACCCTCGGACACAGACCTCGGACCCAGACCTCGGACCCAGACTCTCAGACACAGACCTCGGGACACAAACCTCGGAGGACAGACCTCGGAGGACAGACCTCAGACACAGACCTAGGAGACAGTCCAGTCAGCTGTGGACCAGACCCAGTTACGTGGAGCTACCTCCCCTCCCACCCATCACAACTTAGTGGTCCTGCTACCGGGATCAACACGTCCATCCCTCCCAGGAGCTGGTCCACACACACACACGATCCTGCTCAAGTCCTCCACTCTTGAACACACTATCCGGCAGACTGACGTGACGGACAGCCGCGTAAAACACGTTCAAGAACGCAGCCAATGTCAACATTAGCATTCTGGTAGCAGCCACCACAACTTTAGCTACGTGGCTAGCTGCCCCGTACACCTTACCTTAGCACACTTTCATCTGGGATCGCTCGTTTTGTCCTGTGGTTATCCGATTGTGTTCATCGGGATCCGGGTGTGTTGGTCCCAGGTAGGAGGGGAGGTACATGGGTAAAGCTACGCCATTTCAGCCCAATGGCAGATCAGCAAATGAATTAAACAGAGAGAGAGACGAGGCGCTAGCTAGAGCTGAGGAGGACTGAACAGCAAAGCCTTGTGGGAACGGACGAGTCGGTGTGTGATTAGACTTAGGCGCGGAGAGGAACGTGCCATTTGGCGTTATACTGGTCTACCGCCACGCAACTTCCGGTCTTTTATTTCCTGGGAGCTGGGTACGCCGGTTGAAAGTCCACGGAGTAAGAGAAATTAGAATATTACAAGAATTAGCAGAGGAAAAACGTCAAGGAAAACAAATAGAGATATTTGAAGCATTAAAATACATAAAATATAACACGTAAATACTGGACGAAGCAACATCCGAAACCTGTCACGGAAACGGTTATCAAACTACCGGATGTTGGTCACTCTCGCCTCTCACCGCTAAACCCGTGTAATTTAAAGTCCCGCCCATAACGCTCATTTGGAGCATCCCGTCCCACGCATTCTACTGTGGCATGTAACGCTTGTGAATGAGGTTAGATTACAGCAGATAGGGCCAAACCAAACACTGTAGTCCGCTTGATTATTAACAAGAAGTCTACAGTGTAGTGTAAGTATGTGACCACCACATACTGTATGTATAGGTATTGAAATTCCAGAGTTTAGAAATTCCTTTAGATTTGATTAGGTTTGCATTGTCTTTGCATGATAAACCACAAAGAAACTTAGTTCTGCATAATTCATCCATTTAGCAGCATGAAACAAGAATAAATGTCAAATATAATGAATATTCCTTCATCATATTATAATAAATAGCCATCGAAAGTCAGAAAAAATACAATTAACCTGAACAATGACAGTCATGTCCCTTGCACTAGCAACAGTTATATAATATAGATTGAACTATCCACTGCATGCCTTTGCTGTGTGCCTCGGTGGAGCTACAGAACCAGACTGAACAACAGTGCACCTGGATGCTCTCGGTGGTGCAGCGGTAGAAGCTGATCAGCTGTTATTCAGGGGAGCCTGTTGCGCCTCAGGGTCCTCAGATAAAAGAGGCGGCTGCCGGCTGTGCTTGACCAGGCGGGAGGTGTTCAAGCCCCAGGTCAAGTCCTCAGATGTATCGGACTCCCAGGAAGTTGAATGTGGTAACCCGCTGAACCTCCTCCTCCTCACCATGGATCCAAAGTCCAGTGCAGTGGGTTTATTTGTTGTTTTCCCTGAAGTCGATAAGGATTTCTTTATTTTTTGGTTGTGTTGAAGTCCAGGTCCTGTTTCCTGCGCCTTGCAGACAGCGACTGAACCTCCGATCGCTCTAGGCTGTTGGGTTATTATTCAATATCAGACCTGCTATGCTCATGTTGTCTGCAGATTTGTGTTGGAGCTGGCGGGGGTGGGGAGAGTGCGGGCATTGCCTTGTGGGACGCCAGTGTGGAGGGCGATGGTGGAGGAGGTTGGACAGTCCAGCCTGACATGCTGGGGTCCCTCGTGAGAGAGTTATTGATTGAACAAGGGTCTGCAGTTTGTTGAGAAGTTTGTTTAGAGTCCATAGAGTTAAACGCCAAGCTCTTTTCGACCAACAGCCTCCTGACGTAGGTTTTAGGCATCTCTAGGTAGGGG
This sequence comes from Pollachius pollachius, assembly GCF_949987615.1. Taxonomy (NCBI): domain Eukaryota; kingdom Metazoa; phylum Chordata; class Actinopteri; order Gadiformes; family Gadidae; genus Pollachius; species Pollachius pollachius. Next base: position 9,755,022 of record NC_136942.1, read on the forward strand.
AGAGCTGTCGAGCTCTGACGTGATGGTGTCGTATGTGGATCTGTTGGCCTTGAAGGCAAACTAGTGGTCGTGGTCCGAAGGAATGCAGGCCAACACCCGTCTCTCAAAGAATTGTATTTCATAGCCAGACTTATTCCTTTATAAGTCTTTCTTTGCCTGTATGGCTGTGTGGCTTTGGTGATTCTCTGTCCTAATATTCTGCTGATTGGGTTTACCTGCCATTTGTGGATGATGTAAGAGTTATGCGGATGCCCTTGCCTTGGTTTATCGAAAAAGCAAAAGCGTATAATAATTATGTAATGTGAAATGGGCTATATCAATTAAAGATAAATATATATCTATTCATTTATTTACATATATCGTATGTTATAATTATTTTTATAATTGTTACTACCACCTTTTTCTCATCATTATATGATATATATTTAATTTTATACAATTCACAACATTGGAGTTATTATTGGGGTTATCAAACAATACCACTATTTGATAACAATAAGAGGTAATAGGATATCTGCCCTTCACTCTTCTGAGTGAGGTCTCAGTTGCCATGCGGGACTGACAGAGGGGAACAGGATGGTCCTGGTCCCTCAGGGGCTTGGTAACCCAGACACTAAACACACGTGAACACCTGAAACCCACCTGAAACCAGACGTCAACGAATCCACATTCCTTCAAGAAATGCGATGCCTTTTACTGTTGTGTAGCCTACTTTCCCAAAGAGTCATTTCTTGGACTCAGAAATGAGTGCCGTTTGTGTGTGTGTGTGTGTGTGTGCGCGCGCGCGTGCGTGCGTGCGTGCGTGCGTGTGTGTGTTTTCACTCTGTCCTTGGATTCGACTGAACAAGAAATATTTAGCCATCCGTATATCCAAACATATTAATAAAGAATGTTGAAAAACCATTATTATGTTGCATACTTATTGAACTGCAAGAATACATGTTGCATTTTACACAGAGACACGTGAAAAGGTGTGTGTGTGTGTGTGTGCGTGCGTGCGTGCGTGTGTGTGTGCGCATCACCTATAGCGTGTGCGCATCGTTCAAGCCTTTTACGGTAATGAGGGAGGATGTGGGCGTGGTTGCCGTCAAACGTCATCACCGTGCTCCCAGCCACCAGGAACTGGTGTTGTGATAAGAAGTTTTTTCCCCACGTAATCTTTAAATAACACTAAAAACGCACTGTTGCTTCTTTACCCCGTTTTATATTTCGTTGATCGAATTAAAAATGAGCAACAAAGAGAAGGAAAAGGTAAGGAGAACACACAAAAGCATGCTATGTGAGGCACTGCATACCATAGATGGAGTGGATCTATGGGTTCAGATCAGCGATCAGATCTCCTTAAATATACAAGATGCTGGTAATGAAGAAATGGGATTCAGCACGATTGACGATGATTTCCTTTAAATGATCAAATCTCCGCATGGACATCTTTCCTCTTAACTTTACCCAGGACCCTGCGACCCTGAAGGATGAGGGGAACACCCTTTTCAAGGCTGGGGACATGAAGGGTGCTGCCTGTTGTTACAGCAAGGCGATAAAGCTCAGCGATTGCAAGGCTGAAAGGGCTGTTCTGTATCGGAACCGCTCTGCATGCTACCTCAAGCTGGAGGATTACACCAAGGCAGAGGCTGATGCTTCTAACGGTTGGTCAGACAAAAAAGTAACACTTTCCTAAAAAATTAAGATCTTATTAATAATTTTTAAAAAATGTTAGTATAATTATCTTCAGAATCAGAGCATTCAACCAACTCCCTAATAGCAGGAGTACCCACAAAACCTTCTTTTTCAGTCCACACATACAAGACCCCATGTACATCCACATCAATGCATATGGGTTGATGCTGAACAAGGGAGTCATGAGTCTTCCTCCTCCTCCTCAGCCCTGGACACAGACCCTGGTGACGTCAAGGCCCGGTTCCGGAGGGCCCAAGCCTGCCAGAAGCTGGGTCAGCTGAACCAAGCCTTCGAGGACTCCCAGAAGTGTGCCCAACTGGAGCCCAAGAACAGAGCTTTCCAAGACCTGCTGCGAGAGCTGGGAGCGCAGATCCAGCAGAAGGTGTGGAGGTGTTTCTCAGAGCAGTGAGCGGTGAAGGAGGAGGAGGAGGAAATCTTGCAGGAGCTAACACTCGTTGTGGGGGGTGGGATCCTCATTTCTGTGTAGGCCAAGCAGATGAACTCCACGGACGCACGCGTGCAGCAGATGTTCTCCCTCCTCTTGGATGCGTCGGCGACCGACTCGGACCGACAGAAAGTAAGAGTTTAGTGTTTAGCATTTCCCTTCCTGACTTTCCACCCCTGACCATTAACGAACGCAGCTTAACACCATAATGTTGTGAGGTTCTTTGCCTGTGTAAATGAGCTAGTAAAGTGATGGTATCGGATTGGCGCATAGAGTTATACCACTACCAATATTGGAAGAATTTCCGATACTTGAATCGGTATCGGAACACCTCTTGTTGAGGAGGCCATTTCACGGCCATTAATGACTCAAACAAAACCAATGACCCTGTGAACCGTCTAGGCGGCCCAGAACCTGGTGGTGCTGTCGCGGGAGGACGCCGGCGCCGAGCAGATCTTCCGTAATGACGGTGTGAAGCTGATCCAGAGGCTGCTGGAGTCCAAGCTAGATGACATCCTGCTGTCGGCGCTCCGCACGCTGGTTGGCCTGTGCACGGGACACCAGTCCAGGGTGAGTCGTCTGCGTGTGTGGGTCGTTACGTAGCGACACAGTGTCTCGAACGAAAGGTCTGAGAAGACTGGGATAGAAATGGTAGAGGAGTGGGCGGAATGTGGCTCAGGTGGTAGAGCATGTTGGCTGGAGACCGGAAGGTTGCTAGTTCGATCTAGCATTCATATAGCGCTTTCCTAACCAGTGACCACTCAATGCGCTTTAGAGTGTTGCCTAACATTCACCAATTCATGCACACATTCACACACCGACGGCGGTGAAAAACCATGCAAGGCAAAGCCAGCTCGTCGGGAGCAGTTAAGGTTAGGGGTCTTGCTCAGGGACACCTCGACATTAAGCTAGGAGGAGCCAGGGATCGAACTAGCAACCTTACGGTTACCAGCAAACCCGCTCTACCTCCTGAGCTACTTGCCGCCCAGATACAGTACAGAGCATTAACGAAAGGTCTCGCTGTCCCTCGCTCCTCCCAGACCATGGCCATCGTGAACGAGCTGGGCATGCAGCAGCTCTGTGGCGTCATGGGAACGGGGGCGTCTGCCGTCTCGCTGGCCGCCTGCCACCTGCTGCAGGTGATGTTCGAGGCTCTGACCGAGGACATGAGGAAGGACTTCAGAGGCAAGGACGAGGCCATGCTAGCTGGTGAGACCGGAGTCACATTCAATTGGCACATTCTCGTTCACATTCATTCAGTCTTTCTGGATATCTGATTAACATGGTGGTTCTCAATTTAGAACACTTTATCAAAAACGTACAACAATTATGTAAATCAATTAATAAAACATATAGAAGGCATACAGAAGCTACACACATTTACATTTAGGGCATTTAGCAGACGCTTTTATCCAAAACGACTTACAATAGGTGCATAAGTACATGATTTTTGCATATGAAAGCTCATGATGAATGCTCACAGATTGTTACACGTATGTTAGGTAGGGAAGGTTCCATAGTCCAACTCAAAGCCCTCGCTGCCTGTCCAGATGGGGGAGGAGCTGAAGGGTTTTATGGCTGCTGATTGGTGGATGAGCGTTGGTGTTCTCTGATTGGCAGAGCCGTCCAGAGAACTGCGTTCCATGCTACGCCACCTGCTGGATATGCTGCCCGCCACCGCCGTGTCCGGCCCGGGCCGGGACAGCGCCATCAACCTCCTGGTGAAACAAGTGCCGCGCAAATGCCAGAAGAACCCCGATAACTCGGTCACACTGTGGGTGATCGACCAGGGTACGAGCCCCCCCTCCACCTCCGGGAGGAAACACCAGACGCAGGCTTTAACTCAATGTCTTGTTGTTGTTTCTTTATATGAGTGTACAAATTGACATTGCACATTGTTGATTGTTGATATTGAGTTGTGACAAATAAGTGTTGTGACTTCTACTCGCATCACAGCACGAGTAGAAGTCATTAAGGGCCATCAAATGGCCTCCTCAACAAATATAGAAGTGCAAAAAATACATACAGATACAATATAATATACACAGACAAAAGAAAACAACAAAAAAAGTTTGCATTAGAGAGAGGTAGTTGTGTTCATGCTTCCTTGGAAAGTCTTGAGTCTCAAGTCCCAAGTGGCACGCACGTTAGGATTAGGATTAACCAACGTTAGGAACTTCCTTTGCATGTTCTGAGGATTACGGTGTATAAAGACATGTGACCCGGCATACAATTTAGAGACAACAGAGAGACAATAAGACAAATGATAATAGACATGCCAAGTCTCAAATATCCAGTACAAGGGTCCGCTGAAAGTTGTTTGAATTTAAAGATGCATTCACGGCTGCATTTGTTTCAACCTATCCAAGGGATTCCTTTAGTGGAATCAATAGTCTCCTTTTCACTGAGGGGTCTCGGTTGCTGGTCTGTCTCTGCAGGGCTGAAACAGATCCTGGAGGTGGCGGGGACGGTCCCTGAGCTCGACCACGGTCCTGCGCTCACGGAGAACACCAACATGAGCTGCTCTGTGCTGCTGAGCAAGCTGTACGACGACCTGAAGAGCGACAAGGAGCGGGAGAACTTCAGCAAGCTCTGCGAGGATTATGTCCAGTGAGTGGGGAGACTGATGAATAGGGGTGGGACAAAATATCGATCCGGTATAGGGGGTGATATATCGTCAGGGTGATACATCGTCACCCTTCGTCGTGCGATACGAGAATCGATACACTGGCGCCAAATATGGATCTTTTTAATATTCATTTTAAATGTCCTATATTTTTATTTTACCCAAACTGCTCCCTACGAGCTGGCTGTCGCATTACACGTTTGACCCCGCCGTCGGTGTGTGAATGTGTAAGTCGCTTTGGATAGAAGCATCTTCTTAATGCCGTAAATGTAAATCTTTTGGAAGATTGTATTTGTATAGCCCTTAATAACAGGTACAGTCTCAAAGGGCTTAACAGGCCATATATTTATGACACCTCCCTGACCCTAGCCCCCATGAGGGCAAGAGAAAACAACTACTATTAATTAGCAAGGAAGAAATCTTGAAGAGGGACAAGAGTGTGGGACCCCTCCTTCCAGGGATGATCAGGAGTGCAATGATTTTTTTCCTCTCCGATCAGGCAGCATTTCAACCGGCCGGACGTGGAGAGCAAGCTGCGGGCGATCCAGAGTGCCTCCACACTGCTGCAGGGGCCCAGCGACACAGGGAACCAGGCCCTGGAGGTCCCGGGCATGATGGATGCCGTCATCGCCCTGTGCGCCTCCAAGGACGTGAGCCACCAGCAGGTGGCGGTGGAGGCGCTCATCCACGCCTCGGGGAAGGCCAAGAGGGCGTCGTTCATCACGCCCAACGGGGTGGCTCTGCTCAAGGACCTCTACAAGAACAGCGAGAACGACCGCATACGCGTCAGGGCGCTGGTGGTACGTAACAGCAGTGTTAAGGTTTAGATATAAAAAGGTTTTAGTTTTTTAGTTCAAGTATGTAATCAAGCCCTGCCCTTTTTTAATCTGAGTTTTATCCATTTTTTTATATTTATATTTATTCACATTAAGCAGACACGTTTTAGCTATCTAATCTAAAATTTTGAGTTGTAATCGGTAAATTTAATCTTTACTTATTTACTTTAATAATTAAAATAATGAATCATTTATATGATTCATCATGACTTAATTGAATGGTTTTTATGCAGGGTCTGTGCAAGCTGGGCTCTGCTGGAGGGACAGACTTCAGCATGAAGCAGTTTGCAGAGGGGTCCACGGTCAAGCTCGCCAAGCAGTGCAGGAAGTAGGTCATCATGACCCAGTTTGGGTCTTTATTTGTATTCCCTTCGCATCCACATTTGTACTCCTCCTATTGTGTGTGTGTGTGTGTATATCGTGACTATGGTGATGTAGCAAATACTCTCAGTAATGTCTAGAGATGGATAGAGATGTTTAATTTCCAATTCAGGAATAAGATTGACTAACTCACTCCTATACCGACCATAACCTCATTATATAATGTTAATTTTTCATCCACATTTCTATTCTTTCCGTGCATATCAACATATTTTCTGTGTATTTTTAATCAACTAAATCAATAAAGTACTCCCTTATCTTATTATATCATGTATATTAAAAAGGACATGAGTCCAGGGATTTTAAGGGTACTGTTCCTCTCTCTCTCCCTGGTGGTTGTGTAACAACTCCCTTCTGACTGTCTCTCTCTGCGGGGTGGTTGTGTAACAACTCCCTTCTGACTGTCTCTCTCCCTCCCAGGTGGTTGTGTAACAACTCCCTTCTCTCTCTCCCAGGTGGTTGTGTAACGACTCCCTTCTGACTGTCTCTCTCTCCCTGGTGGTTGTGTAACGACTCCCTTCTCTCTCTCCCTGGTGGTTGTGTAACAACTCCCTTCTGACTGTCTCTCTCTCTCTCCGGGGTGGTTGTGTAACAACTCCCTTCTGACTGTCTCTCTCTCTCTCTGGGGTGGTTGTGTAACGACTCCCTTCTCTCTCTCCCAGGTGGTTGTGTAACGACTCCCTTCTGACTGTCTCTCTCTCTCTCCGGGGTGGTTGTGTAACAACTCACTTCTCTCTCTCCCAGGTGGTTGTGTAACGACTCCCTCCTCTGTCTCCAGGTGGTTGTGTAACGACTCCCTCCTCTGTCTCCAGGTGGTTGTGTAACGACTCCCTCCTCTGTCTCCAGGTGGTTGTGTAACGACTCCCTCCTCTGTCTCCAGGTGGTTATGTAACGACTCCCTCCTCTGTCTCCAGGTGGTTGTGTAACGACTCCCTCCTCTGTCTCCAGGTGGTTGTGTAACGACTCCCTCCTCTGTCTCCAGGTGGTTATGTAACGACTCCCTCCTCTGTCTCCAGGTGGTTGTGTAACGACTCCCTCCCGGCGACGTCCCGCCGCTGGTCCGTGGAAGGCCTGGCGTACCTCACCTTCGACGCAGACGTGAAGGAGGACCTCGTTGGAGACCGGAACGCTCTGCGGGCTATGTTCGAACTCGCTAAGGTCGGACACCGTTTCTTTCTTTAATGCACCTTTTTACTCATTCACGTTTTTAGTCCTTCATTTTACATTCAATTTAGGGAATTTTGCAGGCGACATTTTGCAGTTTGGTTAAATTGCAAGAGCTTGTTAACAGTATTTGATTGAGTTGAGTGGTACTTGAGTGACATGCATTCGCAACGTTTATTTGGAGAACAAATCTGGTTTCAATTTGGAGCGTAGGAAAGAATTAATTGAATCTAATTTGTTTTTCTTTCATTATTCATTCATTCATAGACAGTCGGGACACTTTTGACTTTATTGTCTGAAGTTTAACCTTACCATCTGCTAGTACTGCAGTATTGTAAATTATGTCATAATACTGTACTAATGTACTTTCATACTGTGCTTACTTTCCATTTCAGTGTTCAGTGCATCTGACAAATTCAACTCTTGAATCTTGAATTTAATAATAAGGCTTTGTTTGATTCATAATGTACATTGATGTATTATATATTTAATGAAAACATCTAATATATTCCTTTTCCTCCTGTGGGATGCATATGATCCACCGTCGTGTCTGATAACTCCCCCCCTCGCTCCTGCAGTCTGAGGACAAGACAGTGCTGTTCGCCGTGGGCTCCACACTGGTGAACTGCACCAACAGCTACGACGTGGAGAAGCCCGACCCGCAAATGTTGGAGCTGGCAAAATATGCAAAGCAGCACGTGCCTGAAGAGCACCCCAAGGTGCTCATTTAAAAACTATCCCGACCCCTCCAGCTTATAGATAGCATAGTCTTTTTCTTCTATTCAGAGTACACCCCTAGACCCTGCATAGCCTTAGCCCTTACCCCCTCCCCCCACACCCCTAATACGCACTTATTTTATGTTTTACCTCCTTGCACTTAATGTACGCACTTATTGTATGTTGTACGTCCTGGCACTTAATGTTCTCACTTATTGTATGTTGTACGTCCTGGCACTTAATGTTCTCACTTATTGTATGTGGTACGTCCTGGCACTTAATGTTCTCACTTATTGTATGTGGTACGTCCTGGCACTTAATGTTCTCACTTATTGTATGTTGTACGTCCTTGCACTTAAAAAAAGTACCAAGCATACCTAGCATCTTATCCTAGCTATCTTTGTTGTATACAGGGAATGAGTTAACCTAGCCATTGTTACAGCTTGAAACTTGGTTCTATCTTCTATGAACATCTTTACTGTAGCGATATTGTTGTTTCACCTTCTTCTGACAAATGTACTTATTGTAAGTCTCTCTGGATAAAAGCTAAATTCCCTAGATGTAGTCTTCGTTTCCTGAAGTTCCACTAAAATGCAGTCTCCTTGTCTCTAACGTGCTGCTGTTATGATGCTCCGTGTCGCCTGTGTCAGGACGAAGCCTCGTACGTAGAGAAAAGGCTGGGGAAGCTTCTGGAGGCCGGCGTGGTGTCCGCCCTGGTGTGCATGGTGAGGCACGAGAGCCCCGCGCTCACCGAGTCCTGCCGGGAGTGCGTCGCCAGGTAAGCCACACCTCTCTCCCCCTCCGAGAAAAGGGCCGTAACCAACGACGGGTTCAGTGTTGCTTCAGCTGCTCGCTTATCTTCTCAATGAGCTTCAGGGTCGTTTATCAAAGAAAGTGTCATAAATAAAGCAGTGAGATAATACCTCACTGTCAACGCCCGGAAATGGATGGCTCTGTCTGTGCCAAGCAAAATAAACCCAGTGTGATGGAGTATTTCATCTGGATCAAACACAACATTTTCCTGAAGCTGCAAACAAAACAGAATGTGGTGTTTTTTCCTAACGACTAAAGCAAACATCAAAGTGATCCATCGATGGTCTGTCGAGCGAGGAACTGACTCATCGTTTCAGCACAACTTGAGTGTTCTCTGTGCAACCGAGTTCCACAGAACATCTTGTCTCAGAACAGTTATTCTCAGGAGAACTGTTCTCAGAACATCTTGTCTCAGAACAACCCTTCTCCGGCCATCTGTTCTCAGAACATCTTGTCTCGTCTAGGGACCACTCTCCTAACCGTCCCTTCTCACTTCAGGGCCTTCCTTGCGTTGGTGGATCGTCAGCAGGACCGAGGGGCCGTGGTGGCCCAGGGCGGAGGAAAGGTAGGGCGGACCCCGGGGCTGCACTGTACTGCCCGGGTGATAATCCTGAGGCCAAAACGTAACGTATCGTCCCTGACCCCTTGGTGCTCCGCAGGCCCTGATACCGCTGGCGTCTGAGAACACGGTGGTAGGAAAGGTCAAATCGGCACAAGCTCTGGCCAAGATCACCATCACATCCAACCCTGAGATCGCCTTTCCCGGAGAACGGGTAAGGACGGCACCTAATTGATAATTCTCTGTTCACTTATTTATTAAAATCTCTCTGCCTGCCTCTCTGCCTTTCTCTGCCTCTCTCTCTCTCTCTCTCTCTCTCTCTCTCTCTCTCTCTCTCTCTCTCTCTCAATATTACAATATAACACAACAATGTCTGTCTCGTCTTTAGATCTACGAGGTAGTCCGACCCCTCATCAGCCTGCTGAGTCTGGAGTGCACCCTGCTGCAGAACTTCGAAGCTCTCATGGCGCTCACCAACCTGGCTGGCATCAGCGAGCGTCTCAGGTCAGCCACTAGGGGGAGCTCTTCGCTTACAGGACGGCAAGATGCCCGCATGTACCCGCAGCTGCAAGCGTGCGGTTGTATGTGAAAGGAGGAACAAAAATTGTGTCCTTTTTCACTTCCCTCTTGAATGTTTTTAAGACATCTGCTTCGATTGAGCATTTTTGGTTTGCTTTAAATACTCCCACATCCACATTTACAGAGTGTTAAAATGTCCGATACCCATTGCAGGTCAATAATAAAATGTATTCATAATGAATTACTCATGATTACATTTATATTGTGAAATTTCCACAAAAGTGACCTCGCATACCAATTTTATCCTCCAGGACCACAGCAATAGAGGCGGCCATTCCATTACCATAAATAATAGAATAGTGTTGTGTTTTCCAGACAGAAAATGATCCAGGAGAAGGCTGTGCCCAAAATGGAGGGCTACATGTTTGAGGAGCACGAGCTGGTCCGTGCAGCCGCCACCGAGTGCATGTGTAACATGGTCCTCAGCACAGAGGTAAACACAACCTACATGCACGGTTTTGTGCACAGGTGCTCTGCCCTGTGTGTGTGTGTGTGTGTGTGTGTGTGTGTGTGTGTGTGTGCCCATGCCCAGAGTTGGCATCACTACTCATGTCTCCTAAATGATCTTTCTGTTTCCTCACTCACTGTGTGTGTGTCTGTGTGTCTGTGCCCGTGTGTGTGTGCGCTCCTCAGGTGCAGCAGCTCTACCTGGCGACGGGGAACGACCGGCTGAAGCTGCTGGTGCTCTACAGCGGCGAGGAGGACGAGAGGCTGAGGCGGGCCGCGGCCGGGACCCTCGCCATGCTCACCGCAGAGCAGCCGGAGCTCTGCGCCCGTGTCCCCGCCACGGTGAGCGCATCAGTGACCACTAGCCCCGCCCCCCATGTGGCCTGAGGCAGGGGCTCAGGGAGATTATGGAAATTAGAAAAAATGCATTGGAAGGAAGTCAAGCCCGTTTTATTGGTGAAGCCCTCGGAGGCCGTCGCAGCGATTAAAGGGCTTCGTAATCAACACACTGGACTTGCGTCCGGAGCCACACTGTTTGCACAACCCTTCACCCTGGCAAAGAAACAGTTTACTTTTTTAATTATCAATGGTTATTGTTAAGCGCTTTGTGTGGCCACTGTTTAGAAAAGCGCTGTATAAATGCAGTCCATTTAATATTTACCTTTCCTCCGTCTTGCCCCCCCAGACCACCCACTGGCTGGAGATCTTGCAGGCGCTGCTCCTCAGCGAGGTGGGCGACCTCCGTCACCGGGGCGTGGTCATCGCCCGCAACCTGATGACGGCCGAGCGGAGCCTGGCCGAGACGCTGATGGAGAGCGAGGCCCTGGAGATCCTCTCCGTGCTGGCCAAGGGGGGCGGCGACAGCGGCATCCCGGACCCCGTCGCCAAGACGGCGCAGAGCTGCCTGGACAAGGCCATCGAGTACGGCATCATCCAGAGCAGCGGGGGGGCCCGCATCGTAGAGGAGTGAGGGTGGGCCCCGCGGAGCACCGTGTGCGTGTGCGTGTGTGTGTGTGTGTGTCCAAAGTGTATAGGTGCAGCAAAGATATGGTTTGTTTTGTATCACATATTCTAACACATGTGTGTCATTTAGAAATTGGCTTTTATTAGAAGCAGCCTGATGTGTCTTACACTACCTGCAATGTACTCTTACATTGTCTTCACCAAGAATGTTGGGATGGAAAAGTATACAAGTCTGGATTTTTTTATAATTTTGTTCGCTATTTCGTTCCAGAGATAAAAATGTTGCTGGTTATTTCATTCCGTTGTACTTTAATCGATGTACTACCAATTTTCACACTTGTTCCTTTTTCAATGTACTCCTTCGTCGGTTGCATTTTTTTGTTGTAATGGAGCGCACAACCATTTCACTGCAGGCGTGTTTCTCACACAATATGACTGAAGATGTTTTTTCTTTCTCTGCTGGGACATTCCTTTTATGTTTTAGAAGTCACCCTTTTTTTATCAACTTTTAAAGTGCACATATAAATAATGTATGATAATTAATTTCTATAATGATACCATACCAAAGTTGATAATAAAATGACGTCACATGTCACATGACACACTGTCACTTGCATTTCAACGTGATCAGTAGCGCATGCGCAGTGTGCAGCTATCGCCAGCGTTAGCAAAGAGGTTGAACTTTCAAACATATGAGTACCCAGTGGGCGCATTGTTTCAATGAACTGGTTCGGATTTGGCTTTAATGCTTTCGGGCAAATTTCGGAGCGCGGGAAACCATCACAAGGCGACGATGATGATCAAAGTTACACATGTTTGACACCGAAACGTCTGGACCACTTGGGTGGCTGCGAGGAGAGAGCGGAGTGTCAACAAGAGCGCGCCGGGACAAATCACCTGAGCGCGTGCTGGAGCCGCACGGCCTCGCTGTGTTTACACGGTGAGGCTATGACGTCACATGACAACTACATGTGTGGTCATGTCAGTTCACATGACGACTACACCTACATATGTTGTCATGTTATGTCACATGACGACTACATCTACATGTGTTGTCATGTTACATGACACATACATCTACATGTGTTATCATGTTATGTCACATGACACATACATCTGCATATGTTGTCATGTTATGTCACATGACGACATGTGTTGTCATACTGTCACATGACGACTACATCTAAATTTGCTGTCATGTTTTATCACCCGACAATGACATGTGGTCACATACAAAATACATGTACGTGTGTCCTAATAATAGCACGTAGTTTGAATATTTAGTTTGCATGCCCATTCTAGGCATCATGCGGTTATACTTTTAATATTCTAAAGATATCCGAGTACTGACTTGGCTGTTTCCCTCTCCATCATAGACCAGGGTCGTGTGTTGTTATCGGGCTTCGGAGCCGACGAGAATGGAAGTCACATGAGTGAAAGCCTGGGCTGCCAGGACGCTTTGCTTGGGGAGCGATACCTCACCCTGGGATTCAGAGACAGAGTGGAGTGCTGGGACGTCCAGCGCCGCGACCCGGCCCCGGCATGGAGCATGGAATCAACGGCCGAGGAGGAAGCTGGTAATACCGTGTGTAGGTATGGATGTGGAGGATTGCTGGTTGTAGCAGCCTCACCTGGCCCGAGTCAGACTGATTGGACTCTGGGACTCGTGAGGCTGCACACCTGTTGTGCATTGAGTAATCAGTATGCCCAGGTGAAACACACCATCACTACACACACACTCAGGGAGATCTCCTGCATCATCAGGCCATGTATCATTATCAGCAAACCTTAAAATAAACCGGCTTCAACACGCTTTGTCCGGAGGAGCCCAGTAAAATCCACCTAGGTGTTTTTGCTCCATGCTGCCATACAGGAGATCTTCTTGACTGTGTGTAGTGATGGCTGGTCCAACCGGTGTCCACTGATTCACTTAAACCAGCCACCATCAACACACACAACCACAGCATCACTCATCCCATTTTAAACACGACCAACGCCAATATTTCCTCTGAATCCTTGTGGATTTTGACCTTGTTTGTGACGTATTTCAGGGGCCTCCCGCCGGCTGCCGCTAGTCCCGGGGGGCTATATAGCCTCCAAACCTCCGTTCTACCGGCCCCTGTCGCCCCAGTTAAAGGCTGTGAGCTTGGCCCTTGGGGTGGAGCATGCTATTCTTCTCAGCGGCTCCGGAACTGTGTACACCTGGGGAATAGGGAGGTATAGACACCTTTATCACAGCATAACCTGTCCTCCTTTTCATTTAAATACAAGCTGTGTGTTGTATGTTACACAGGTGTTTACGTTTCAAAACGATATGCACTGGAATTAATGTAGTTAAAGGGGTGATATTATGCCACAAGGTGTGAGTGGGATTTGCCATGAGAGGCTGTTTGAACATCTGTCTTTTCCTGTGTTTTGTGACATCACTAGTGGGCGTGTCCAGCTAGATGTACGCTGGATAGATCAGTCTACCAGCCTACCCAGTGGATTGTGCAAATGTTGCTCATCTATCCATCATACGTCTAGGGGGACACGCCCACTTGGGATTTCACTAAAACACAGCAAACGGCTTGTAATGGCTGATCACACTCAAAACTGTTGGCATAGTATCACCCCTTTTAAAAAGCACTTCACATATTCAATATTGAATGAATATGTCTATGGTCTAGTTATGTTGTATATTATGAGTTATTTGTTAGTACCATGAGCTGATGTACCATAAGCTGAATTCCCCCAGCCCTGGCTGTGTGGTCATCACACCTCTGGATCTGAGGTTATATTCCAAGTTTGTGTGACTGTTTATTACCAGCCACGGTCAGTTGGGCCACTCTGAATTGACCCCTGAGAAGGAGCCCAAGCCTGTGGAGGCCCTGTGGGGGGTCCGCATCGACTCTGTGTCTACAGGAGGCTGGCACTCTGCCTGCGTTAGTGGTGAGTCCTTAAAGGGTTAAGGTTTGAGGCTCAGAGTCCTGCTCCTGTGGATACTCTGCATTCTGACCAGGGGCGTGTTAAAGGGGGGATGTTTGGCCAGGTGTGAGTGGGATTATTCATTACAAGCTGTCTACTTTCAGCCTAACTTGTGGGGGACTTTTGATAAAACAGGCTACTGAGGAGGTATTAAATGTCTTAAGTTCATAAATGTAAATAGAGAACGATTTACTACAATACATATAAATACATGTGTATACTCATAAAGCAAACCCAGGATGAGGTCTGTCATTTGCCTTTACACTGTTTGGCCAGGGAATCTGTATTTGTATCGTTTTCTAAGCTACGTTTTTTTTATCGCTTACTTCACAGCTGGGGGTGATCTGTATGTCTGGGGCTGGAATGAGTCCGGCCAGCTCGGACTTCCTTCTCTAGCTATGCGAACAAGCCAAGGGCAGAAGAGATTTAAAGGAAGTAAGTATTTCTTGGCAACTCAATCACCTTGACAGATATATAACTGTTACACCGCTGTGCTTGTGTACAAATGTCCCGTGGGAAATGGCGTTCTTTTATATACGACAAATTTGTTGTCATATTATCGAAGTAAATGGTAAATTGACTGCATTTATGTAGCGCTTTTCTAACCAGTGGCCACTCAAAGTGCTTTACAATATTGCCCAACATTCACGCACATTCACACACAGCTCGTTACACAGCAGTCAGGGTGAGGTGTCATGCTCAGGGACACCTCGACGCTAAGAGGAGCCAGGATTCGAGCTAGCAACCTTCTAGTTACCAGCCAACCCGCTCTAGCTCCTGAGCCACAGTCGGCCCGAAGTCTGTTGCAATCTTTTTGCATGCAAGATTATTATTGGTTGATAGATGACATGTCAGCGTGGCATAGATGATGTCAACACACGCTCAAACGAGTTTTCAGGGTGAAAGGATAATTTTCCCTCTTTATCCACCAGCTGTATCGTGCCAAGAAGCCGGCCCAGCAACTGGAGGAGAGGAGCAGAAGGAAGGGGAAAGCCAGGACGTGTTCATATCCATTCAGGCCTTCCCGGCCTTGCTGGACATCATTGAGTCATGTGACATTGCCAAGGTCAGCTGTGGCTCGCGACACACAGCTGCAGTGACAAGTAAGACTTCTCTCTGTTTACAAACAGATTAACCAATGGTTTTAGTCATTTCACAATGTATAGTCTGCCTGTATCGGCACATTATGCCATCCTCTGCCAAATCCTAACCATCCCTGGTAGGAGGGATGCTTCTGGGCACTTCAGGGCACTTAGCAGACGCTTTATCCAAAGCGACCTACAGTAAGTACATTTGTCAGAAGACAGAGAAACAACAATCTATCACTGTCAGTACAGTAAGGATGTTCATAGAAATAAGTGCCAAGCACTAACAATTGTTAGGTTAACCCATTCCCTGGTAGCGACAAAGATAGCTAGGATTATAGTCTTTCTCACGGTTTGTTCCCTGATATGAAGGGAGTTTTTGACGTGGTAAGGTCACCTGTAAGGTGATGTGGTACAATATGGCCTGTGAAGTCATTTGATAGCAACTCTGATTCAGGGCTACACAAAAGAAATTGACTTGACTATACAAATAGAATTGCCTTGATGTTGACATCACATTTCCATTCAACATTGCAGCCACTGGTGATCTCTACACTTGGGGATGGGGTAAGAGTAAAACAATGCTCAAAATAGACTACATTTTTTAAATGGATGTAGGCTGAGTTTTACATTGTAATATGTGTTTTTTTTCTGTTTCTCCGTCTGTTTTCAGGCGAGTACGGCCAGCTAGGTCACGGGACGGCATCGAGCTCAGACGAGCCTCAGTGCATGGACTTCTTCAGGCAGGAGGGCTTCAGGGTGGTTGATGTTGTCTGCGGGCCTTGGAACACTTTTGCCATGGCAACCAAGGAGGAAGTGGCGCATTCTTAAAATCACACACCTTTGGATACTCCTTGGTGATAACAGACAATGGACTTCGCACTTTGGACCTCCATGAATTGTGTCAGCTGAAAATCCTGTTTGTCAATTAAATAAAGTTAACTTTTGTAATTCAGTCGGCTTTCTCTTGTCAAACTAAAACCACATCCACATTAAGGGAAGTTTAATACACAAGTTTATTATTAGTTTGATAAGTAACGGTTAAAAATAGTACAATAAAAAAGATCTTTGCATTGCACAACATTGTACAGTAAAAAAATCAGATAAATAAATTAAGTATTTGCATGTTTAAAATCTGCCTAATATTATCGAAAAGGAGCAAGTATAGAATTAGAATCACACATTAGATCTGTTTCCAAAGCTCTTTCACATCTTCACAGCACAATCTTGAAAGAACTGTGGATACAAAAGTGGATTATGAATCAGCATCAGGGGCAGCTAGAGGAGGAACAGTATTGAGTATTAAAAAACATTGGGATGATAATGACATTTCACCTGACAAAATCTGGCGATCTGGAAATGACATGCTGGAACTCGGAGAGGTTCACCGTGCCGTCCTTGTCGATGTCAGACTCCTCCAGGATCTAAGAAATACGCAAAACCTCCATAAACCACAGCTGCAGCATCACAATCGGCGCCACACGAGTTGCTTGAATTATTCAGGGAATTTAGCAGAAGCTTTTATCCAAAGCAACTAACAATAAGTACATTTTTCAGAAGAAAGAGAAAATACAGTAAGGATGTTCATAGAACCAAGTGCCAAGCACTAACAATCGCTAGGTTAGCCCATTCCCTGTATACAGGGGTCACAACCCTAGGCACACGTGCCACCACTGGCACGGGGCAGCATAATCATTGGCACACTTAAAAAACAAAACAAAAAAAAAACTTTTTATTTTTCTTTTATTTCTTTTATATTATTATTATTATTAAAAAAAAAATCACAGCACAATGCGGCAGCATAATCATTACCACCGATTTTTTTTGCACTTTATTCTGTTTTGAGCATTTCCTCCCAGTGCAAATATGTTTAAATTAGTTACAGAAACCAGTGTTCTGAAATGGGATCAATTAATCGTTTTTAAACCTATGTTGTGAGTAATAGAGAAGAAAATATTTAAAATATTGTTGCAAGTGGCCTTTATGCATCGCCTTCACATGGTTTTGCAAAGCTGTACATGTCGTGAAGATATTGATGTGGATGGTTCCAACATTCTCATATATTCTCGTTTTTTACATTTCTCACAGTGCAAATATGTTTTTGAATGAGTTTCTGAAAATGGTATTTTAAGACGGGACATATGTAATTATAATTTGTAAGCCCATGTTGCAAATATAACAACCAAAAAAACATTTAAAATGTTGATGCATGATTGTGGACTATATGGAAATAGTACAATTCCAGGTCTTCTGGAAATGTTTTTGGTCGCTGTGTCATAATTCAGCTTAATTTTTAATATATTGTTGCTTAAGGCACACTCATTAACGAGAAAATGTAAAACTGGCACTGCAAGTTGAAAAGGTTGCTGACTCCTGCCTGTATACAACAAAGATAGCTAGGATACGAAGCTACACAATGCTGTGTACAATTTCTATGTGCCGGGGGGTCTCCTGGTTAATGAGCTTGGTAGTTTGAGCCTCAATAAACTCACATTCCTAATGAGCTGCTTCATCTCGTCCGGGGTGAGCCGGGTGTCATCTGTCTCCCCGGTGAGGCAGTTCACCAGCTTCTCCAGGTCGCTTTCGTCCAGAGTGCCGTCATCATCAAAATCTGATCAACAAACAAACCGACACAACCAGAGTTGTGAGTCATTCCGATACCAATACCAGTATCGGAAATTCCTCTGATTGTGCCTAAAATATATAATATCATAAATATATTTCTACAGTAAGTGAACTGATTATACATTGCTGTCTTCGAAATGGGAACCCTTCAATAAAACAAGTGCTATTAGTAGTTACAATGCCAGATGCTGTATCGGTATATACTTGGTATCGGACGATACTCAAGAATCGGAATCGGTATCGGGAATGAAAGAATGGTATGGGAACATCTCTAACTTTCATAGCAGCGATGAGATATTTACCAAAGATCCGGAAGGCATAGTGGGACTTGATCTCCAGGGTGGCCGAGTCGCTGAAGGCACTCAGAAGGTCCAGGAAGTCCTCGAAGGTCAGACCGTCTCTCGACTCCGACGTCGAGAACACACGGACGATCCTCTCTCGGAAAGGGTTGGACTACGGGAGTGGATTGGAAACAAGTCCAAGGGTCAGTGGGACTCTACGAGAATCGCCAGAGAACTTCCTCTACGGTGACCAGAGTAGAACACCAACCTGGTTGATTAGTGTCAACAACCAGACATTTATCAAGCCAAGGGTCTGTTTGTGGAAGCATCTGAACACTATCTCTCATTAGGGAAATTAACGTGAAGTACAGTGTTTAGTTGTGTCTTAGCATTAATAACATGAAGTACACTGTAGCCTGTTGAGTTGGGTTTACCTTGAGCTCAGGCAGCGTGAGGATGGCCTCTGTCGGAGCCCTGGGGTCTGGAAGGTTTTTATCCTCTCTGGACAGCAGTTCAGTGAACCGCTTGTGGGCACTAAACAAAAACAATGATTAGATGTCTTTATAGTATAACGTTAATTCTCATGTCCTATTGACGCCATGTTTATCCATTCCTTACAACAATCGCATTGTAAGTGTGTATCAGGTCTTTAAAGTGTGTGGGTGATATGAAAGTTGAGAGGACAGCGGGTCACTCACAGAAGAATCTCCTGCTTGGTCAGAAACGTCAACTCCTAGAAACGGAAAGAAACATCTCCATGAGCGACACCCCCTTGTTTTACAGCGCATTGGCTTCAATCAACTTACTGATCGAAACAACTTCAACCACGCCGTAATATCCGTCGCAATGACGATAGATCACAACACAAACCCAGACTATCGATGCGTTTCCTTAACTTTAATAACTCATCCAGGGCACCATCGCCCCGTACCCTTACGCCAGGGAGCGGCTCTTGAACGTTACTCACTTGGTACTCCGACAGCAGATCCTTCCCGAGGTGGCTGGCTGTGGCTCCCATGTTGGTGGATGTGATCGAAGAAGGCGATCTGTCGGTAATCAACTTGTACCACCGACGGCTGGATCACCTGTTCTGAGTAATGCTGGCCGCTGACCCTCTCCCCTCTCTCTCTCTCTCTCTCTCTCTCTCTCTCTCTCTCTCTCGCTCTCCGCTCTCTCCACTTCCTGGATCCGCGGCCCCGCATTTGCATGGCAGCGCCTCCCCACCCACAGGTGACAACCCCCAACAGTTACAGCGCAATTGGGAAAAGTTGCTAATGGATATTAGTTTAATAGTAATACATTCAAGAAACGTTTTGGACTATTTGTGTGAAGTTGCATGAATATTTTTGGTTCTCCAGCAGTGTTTCTGTGGTTGGAGATCCTCATGCGTAGTGGTTGGAGTGTGTTGTGCGCCATCACCCGACATTTAGTGTAATTGAGTGTTTCTCACCGTCTAGTGCAAACGGTGAGAAATAGATAAATACCCATGCAGTGGCTGGTCGAAGAGTGTATCGCCCCTTTTATAAGGTTATGTGGGCATGTAGGCCATGGCTGCGGGGAGACAGTGGAAAGAAAGACTCAGAAATGCTGCTTATCCTGCAGTGCGTCTGATAAACGAATTTACAGAAAGGAACACTAAACATCAGTGAAAATAGAATTCAAGAAAATATTAACCTATCGTGCTGTTGAAAAATATTTATGTTATATATTTTTTTAATTATCTATAGGCCTATATATTTTTTGTATATTATTTTAGGTATTTATAAATATATATATAATCCCAATCCTTTGGTTGATTTTCAAACTGACATTTTTCATTTCCATTTAATATTATATATACAAACATCGGATGTTCCTCTTATTTAGTCCTTTCCTGTGTGTCTCAAGGCTACCAACAGGAGGCGCACAAACCTCGCATTTCTGTCCCCAAATTACATTACACGCTCCTGTCGGGTGACAACACCATCTAATTGCACTTAATGAAGTGTTTCCTTCTACGGTTTGATGGGATAAGGAAACTCTGGGCTCTTCCAGGAGCAGCTCTGAAGCTCAACACCACTAGGTGAGAGACAGACGTGCATGTTCAATTCCGATAAGAGTTCCGTTTTTCATAACGTAATTGATTGTAACCTTTGTATTTGTTTAGTCCAGAGCTCCGTCAGACCCAAACACGTGTTTAACTTTCTGTTTGTGTCGTCCTCTCTAACGCATTCCGTTTTGCGCCACACTTTTACGCATCCAACACAAAGTCAACGGTGCCGCTTTGCGCTGCGGAATAAAACGCATCCGGTGGTGCCGCGCGCGTCACTACGCGGCGGCGCGCTGTACTGCAGACAGCTGCTGCCGTCCGGGGATCGTCTCACTCAGACCCATCTCGGAAGGAGAGAGGAAGCTTGGGACGCGAGGTGGTCCGGTCTTCAAGTACTAGAGAAGCCGTCGAAGAGATGATGAGAGGATAGTGGATCTGGATTCTGCTCGTACAGCGCAGAGGAAAAGTGGACCCTGAAAGGTACCGTACATATCTTGTCTCTGCCTGCAGACCCGCAGCGTGTCAGCGCTGTGATGCCGTTCAGAGCGTATGTTTGTTATCCCAGCCGCGTCCTCGTTTGTGTTCTTCACTTAAGCCGCACTGTAACTCAACCAAGGACTTTCTCTTAGTGATCAGCACCGGTGTCTAGTTGTATAGTCGCTGTGATAAACATGAAGAACATTCCCAGTGTTTTGAAGAGCCAACCTTGTGACAGGACGTTTCTCAGAAAACCATGTACGAGGGAAAACGGTGTACTTTCATGATCGATGGAGATAGGGGCCCTTCCGTGTCGTGCAGTCTGCTATTGATTTCCTGGGGTTATTTTCATAAGTGTGTTTGTAGCCTGTGTCAGGGAGTGTGTTTCCTAAATGGGACGTTTTGCATATGCATTTAATTCAGATGAGTAAGTAGAAATTAAAAAGCCAGTGGTCCCTCACCCCCCCCCCCCCCCCCCCCCCACACACACACACACACACACACACACACACACACACACACACACACACACACTGTATCCGCTGTACAGATATTCAAATGTAGGCCAGCACCAGCAACTGGTCAGCAAGTAATTTCATGCCATGCTGGTCTCCCTGCTTGGTGCTAATTGGCCGTCTTCCATTGGCTCTCTTGTTATCCCTGCAGGGGGAGGGGGGCGGGGGGGTCTCCGGTTGTGTCTGGCTCCACAGACTGAGGGAAAACAGTGATTTCTGACAGGATCCAGCTTTAATCAGCCTCTGGTCGTGGTCCATTGTTCTACTGCTGTGCTTGCTTTTCCCCATAATGAAAATCAATTGTATTTGTGTGCCCCTCTATACAAGTGGCCCTCTCAAAGGGTTTAAGCAGGACACATTATACGTTTACATTTACATTTAGGGGATTTTGCCGACGCTTTTATCCAAAGTGACTTACAACCATTCATGCACACATTCACACACCAACGGCAGAGTCAACCACACAGGGTGACAGCCAGCTAGTCGGGAGCAGTTGAGGTGTCTTGCTCAGGGACACCTCGACAATCCTTTAAGTAGCCAGTCAACCCGCCGCTAGACCCACGAAGAGAAGGGAAAAACTTTGTATGGGAGAAAGTCTACTACCAGGTAGTCGTTGCATGCTCTTACAGCTTAACCAGAGCTGGTGCTAAAATTAGAACTGCATGCGCCCCATCTCGTACCAGTGAAATGAAATGGGGTATCAGTATCGGAGAAGCTCTCTGATACAGAATCTGATATGGTTATGTCAAACATGTACCTTATTTTTGCCAAAGAAGCATAGTAAAGGTCTTCTAAAGGGGAGCATGGTAAAGGTCTTCTAAAGGAGCGTATAGGACCAGGGTAAAGGTCTTCTTAAGGGGAGTGTAGGTCAGCAGCATGGTATCACCCAGTATGGTGTGTTAACAATAACCCAGTATGACTCAAACCCACCAGTGGCCGTCTACACTGTGAAGGTGTTTGCTTGGATCTGTAAATATGGAGCCCAGCCAGAGGCCACAGAGCCAGGCTGTGAGGAGCTGGTGCTTGGTATTTGAAACAGTGCATGTATGAACATGGAGAAACGTGTGCCCCTCGTCGTTATAATTAGCTAGAATCTCTAGTCTGAGGAATGAGTTCTACGTTTTGGTAATCGCTTTATCACTTCCTAAAAAAGCTCATGTAGGAAGTGATAAAGACGTGGGACAGAGCTGTGTGTTCATTCATGTGTCAGCCTGTGGCCTCTCACACCTGTAGTCTAGCATTTCCTTCTTCATTTACTTCATTTACACTTATCCTGCCAAAAATGTATTCACTTCGCCTCCCAAAATATTCATAGGAAGTAGGCTTCGAAGGCCTGTACAAGTTAGCTTTGTCTTCACCCAACTTCTGCAAAAGATTTTTTGTAACTTCATGCACACAAAAAGTACAGAATATGGCGTTTGTCTGGAAAGACTTGCCTTGAGTAAAGATTGATTAGGCACATGTACCTCAGCGTTAAGATTTAAAAATAGCCAACCAAAATGCCTCCTCGGTTTGGCCCAGGCATAGTTGCATTATGTTTTTTGAAAAGCATAAATGGTCTTTTGTCCGCCTGAAAGACTTCCCTGTGATGGGTGTCACAAAGCAGCAGATAGTGAGGCCATGCAAACTGAAAGACGGCAAAGTCTTTGACCTATTGTGCAGCCATCACACATATTTAGAGCATTCACTTAAAAAGGTACCAACCAAAACAAACCGAATCGTAAAACTGTTAATGGAAAGATTTAGAGCTCGCCGTTATCATTATCAATTGATAATGTCTCCAAGGGCAGGCAGTCAGAACAAGAGCACATGTGCTATTGTTTTGTCACACACACACACACACTCATACCGTAATTGGCGGATCATGTTTTGTGGTAAAGGTAGCAGTTTCTGTGTACATGGAAAACACGCCTTTCCTCTTTTCGAACGGAATGCTTCCATTCACACCGCACTGGCGTTGCCATTTTAGTCATCCTTTTGTTATTTCCATTTTGCTACAAGCTTCCATTCACAAATCACCCCTATGCGTCACATTCCCCTATGCTGTTACTACATGTGTGACCGGGACTCTGGATGCTTGGCTTGGGGTGCCTTGGTTGAAGTCCCAACCGAAGTGCAGCTCAGTGGGACTGCTGCAGCTATTGTGGGGATATCTGTTTGTTTTGTTTTGTTTTCTTAGCAAAAGGCCAGTCGGGCATTAAACTTCCTTGTGGATCAGCCCAGTCTGTTCCCCACGATCTGACAGTGGAACAGAGGTCACATCGACTCTACCATTAGCTGTAGTGGCAGGCCGTAGCTCACTGGTGTAATGGACTAATAGCATGCTTGTGGTTTCTAGTTTTTCTGCATTAGGCTGGATGTTAGCGGCTTGTTAGTGGATCTTACCCCGAATGACATTGCCAAGTGTGTCAAAGTCGAATGAGTCACAGCGAATCATTTTACCCCCCTCTCCCTCCATCTTGTCTTCACACTGTGTTTTGTAGCAAACAGGATTTGAGCGTGTTGGTTTTGGACAGACAAACGACTGTTTCAACAATCCCTAGAATACCTTTGAAGTGTTACAGAACATGGTTGTTGTCCCTTCTCTTTTGAAAGATCCCAGGCTACAGTGGAGTGCGGGGGGGGGCTTCCTATTTTTTATCCCAATATTAAAGCTTATTAAAGGCAAATGTTGAGACCCCAGCCAGAGTAAGGTACATTTTTTTAAGTATCCAACCGATACAATCCCACCCCTCCCTTCAGGCTAACCACCAAAGCATGTGACTAGCTCACTAGCTTCAACTTTCTGTTTTTGTCCTCTTCTCTAACGCATTCCGTTTTGTGCCACACTTTTACGTGTCCAATACAAAGTCAATGGTGACGCGTCGCGCTGCGGAAAATGCATCCGGGTGCCGCAAACGTTGCCCGAGTTGCCTAAACTAAATTATACCTTATTCTACATTCTATGCCCTTTCACTCACTGTCCCAAAAGGTTGGGGAGACACACACACACACACACACACACACACACACACACACACACACACACACACACACACACACACACACACACACACACACACACACACACACACACACACACACACACACACACACACACACGTACACGTACACGCACACACAGAGTGGCTGCAGTCGCCAGTGTCTGCAGCATTGTGTTCTCTTTGTTATGTTTAGACATGTTTTTCCTTCTTTAAAGGTAGCGAGGCGGGCAGTGGGAACGTGGATGTTGGGTTCTCAGGCTGGGTCAGATGGGAGGAAGAGGGCCGGTGGGAGGGGGTCTCCCAGAAGACATGACCTCCTCTTCTAGTCTCCATCTTGTTATTTCCTATTTTTAAAGTCGTTGGAGAGGAGTCGATGGGACGCAGAACACAGTGGCACAGTCGCCAGCGCTGGAAAATGATAAGGCAGGGACGGGAGCATGGAAGCCCTTAGGGACAGAGCTATTCTCAGTCCCTCTGTTTTCCATGTGTTCTGCTTTAGCGTGGCTCCTCTCCCGTGTGGCTGTTTCCCACTACTCAACACAGACTTTTACATTAAGGGCATTTAGCAGACGCTTTTATGCCAAGCGACTCACAATAAGTACATTTGTCAGCAGAAGGAGAAACAACATATACCGCTGTCGGTACAGTAAGGATGCTCATAGAACCAAGTGCCAAGCACTAACAATCACTAGGTTAACCCATTCCCCTTATACAACAAAGATAGCTTGGGTTAGACGCTACACAATGCTAAGTACTATTTTTAAGTGCAAGGACGTACAACATACAATTAGTGTGTAAAAGGGGTGTGGAGGGGTGGGGGTAAGAGCGGAGGCTATGCAGCGTCTAGGTGAACATACTACACTACAGATAAGAGGAATACAAGGAAAGGCAGGACCAGCACACAAATCTGACTTATGAGACTTCTTCACAACACTTTATAAACCCTGTCAAAGCTGACGGGTCATTATTGTTGTTGGATTGAGGACGTCACGTTTGGCTCTGGTTCCTTCTGTTGGCAGAAGGAATTAATCAATTAATCTGGATATCAATAGTTGCATTAATGGACTATGAAATAATGGTTTGTGGCAGCTGCGCTTGCTTGCTTCCTGGGCCCAATCCCAAAGTGAGCCCTGAGGACTAAGGACTCCGGACTCACAGACTTAATTGATCTCAGATGCTAAGTGAGTGAGTGTCTGAGGCCACATGGGCTCAAATAGGTATTTATGGGATTGGGACAGCACTTCACGAGAGCACATGTTACCTTGACAACGTTCAATGACAAAGATGTTGCTGACAATTGCCGGTTTGGGAATTCTCATTTTGACGTTTTTTTGTTTTTTTTGTAAATGCAATGAAAACAAACTGCTACAGCAATTTACTGATATTAGAAAATATTTTTTTTACTTGAATACTTCAGTATAAAGGATGTGTTGAATAATTTAGGTGATTATTGGCCTACATATACTAATCATAATTCAGAACGGGCTACATTTGGCTGAATTATAAAAGGTATAAGTAGCAATATGAAGAGCCGTTTGGGAGCCAAAAGAGCAGGCTCTTGTTGGTGAGCTGATCCAAATGATCCGGCTCACTAAAAAAAGGCAGAAATTCCCATCTGGTCGCGCATTGACAGTGGTGTCGTCTTGTTGTTTACCTTCCTAATTTCTGGATTTCCCTATGGTCTCCGCAGTAAACGTCACAACGCTTTGAACTGTGGGTAATTCCCTTAGGTGAAGTCTGCACTGATGCAGACTCACGGAAAGGGCTCGGTAAGTGTGGACTCAAACCCTCACGCCCTTTGGAATTCGACATTGGGAAAGCGCTAAAGCCTTAATAATTTTGCGAGAACGCGCATCCAAGTCTGTGAGTCCGGACACTGAGATTGGGCCCTGGTGTCATGATCTAAAAGGACCTCTGACCTTTCAAACGTCTTGGCTGAGAACCCAGTGTCCTGGTAGACCTACTGATGCCTGATCGACATGTCGAGGGCCAGATTATAGATCGGCATTCTCTATGCCAGATCAATAAATGGCTGGTTTGTTTTGAAGGCCATATATAGAAATGTGAATTCCAGTCTACATTTCAGCCTGTACTTAACCAGTGGGGCAACCCGTCTCTTCCTATGCGGCCCCATCCTGGTTCTGTGCTTTTCTGTTTAAAGAATGAGATGACTGTCGCACATCTCCGACCGGCCTTCCTGGATTTCCTGCCCCCTTGATTTGTTTCCCCCGACCATGGCTTTGTTTCACTTCACAGGACGGTGCATGAGGATAGGAATAAAGTTTGGTCCGATGTAGAACTGAACTGAGGTCTGCAGGGTTTGTATCTGTTCTGAATGTGGAACTGAGTCGTAGACAGAAGCTGCTCTACACTCCACATACGTGTGACTGTGTTATCTGTGGTCCTTTTAAGATCGGTGGTGATTAACTCCAGATCTAGTTTTGACGGCCCTAACCTGCTTTCATATCGGATTATTGCCTACACAATATCGGAAGTCAACCTACCTTCCATGGTCATGTGTGACAGCTTTATTTGAATTCTTCACATTTGTCTTCTTCTGTCCTCTTTATCTCTGTCTGTAGCCCTCTGTCTCTTTCTCATATATTTGTAGTTCCATTTGACTTTTCCACTGTTTCAAGACATTTAAACCAAGGGCCGTGCTGCTATCTTCGTCCTTTTCTATTATTTGCATGATTTTGATTGGATGGTCTTTCCCCCTCAGTAGCCTACATCCTTGCTCTTAACAGTCAAACCTCTAAAGATATCCAATCATTCTAGAGACTCCATTCAAAGGAATTCAGATCAGATTAAGATGCATAAGAATGTGATGTATGTCTTGGGATGTAATGTGGTGGATGCAGACTGCAGAGCTGCAGAGCTGATCATCACACTTCACATGCCGATGTGTTAGGGAGACCAATGGGTGTTTTCACACTTCGTTTCAGCCTATGGAGCTGGTTTGCAGTAAGCATATTCTTCGCAGTATTTCTATATTAAGGTTGAAGCTGAAACATGATCTTCAATCAGCTGATTGTTGGTGGAAGAAAGAAATGTTTTATATTTGTGTTTTAAATGCGTGGCCATGGGTAACCATTTCATCCTTAAAATGCATGTAAAGCCAAAATCATACCATAACCTTCAGTTTATCTGTTGCCTCTTCCTGACCACTTTCATTATCAATCTACTCTAATCCCGCGTTTAAACCTGCTTCTTGGATTAGGATTAACTAAAGTCTGAAGAAGTGGAAAACAGGGCACAAGGGAAAGTCAAAAGTCTGATATTCTTCACGCATTACAGTGAACTACAAAGGCATAGCTACAGAATCAGATGTGTCTTTTTTTAATACAATTACTGGATAATAGTTCTTAATTGAAGGTCGTTAATGTGTTGCCTGCAGCCATGGTTGTACTTTTCATTCTTGGTTCAGGTTGGTTTGAGAATAGGAAATGATGTGTTGCATCCTGCAAGCAGCTGAACTGAGAGAAGCTATGAATCAAAGCTGCTTCAAATTGTCGTACTTCACTCACATCTCTACTAAAGGGATGGCTTCGTCTGCTTAATGGATGGCATTTGGAAAATCTTGATATAGGGAGGGATGTCAAAACATGTTTTTGTGCACAGGGATACAGATGTGACTCTTTGCTCCTCCTCTCTCCTCCAGAGGCGTGAATGTTTGTTAGTGCACTCCTACATATGACTAGGTTTGAATTTTACAACACAACTTTAAAATCAAAGAATAACGTCACCATTCCTATCTGTGGATATTACATTAATCACAGTTAAAATGAATACATTTTTACTGACTTCTTGGAAGCGGCTTCTAATCCCAACCTCTATGTTTCGTAACCACAACACAGCGCCATGTGCTCGTCCTTCTTTGTATGGCTCAGCCCGAGTCGTCGTCTGCATCAGCGCTTTTACAGCGTTGGACACCGACCAGTTTCCACTCGCCTTGTTCTCTAAGGCGGGATGTATTTGAGGAGACGTGTGCCTCTGCCCACTCGGTCCGGGACGGTAATACAGTTGTCTTCCTCCTCCTCCTCCACCCTGTTTTTGCAGCTTTAACCACGTGCCTCGCTGTCTGTGTGGACCCCACATTAAACACATTAAACCAGCCATCCAAGGCCTCCCTGAATAGACATGACAGGGGAACCTCCGTGAAGGCAGGGGACTGGTTCTGCTGCTGACTCGCGTACAATGGGCGCCATGTGGCTCAGGAGGAGGGGGGTTGGCTGGTAACCGGAAGGTTGAAGTTCGATCCCCGGCTTCTACGAGCCGAGTCTCGAGGTGTCCCTGAGCAATACCCCCCACCCTGACTGCTCCCAACGAGCTGGCTGTCGCCCTGCATGGCTGACTCTGCCGTCGGGGTGTGAATGTGTGCATGACTGGGTGAATGTTAGGCAATATCATAAAGTGCTTTGAGTGGCAACTGGTTAGAAAAGCGCTGTGCAAACGCAGTCCATTTACCATGAGACAGTTGTAAAGAGCGCTGTGTTCATGAGCCGACCGCTGTGTTTTTCCTTCCTCACTGAACATGCTTAGTCTGAGGCCGCTCAGCCTTTGACACCAGCGCTCTGACTCATTGTTTGGGAGGAAGTGGGGAGCTCCTGAGACCAACCGAGCTTCCCGCTCAGGATGGGCTACCCATAGTTTGACCTGGCAGACCGAGGAGTCCAAATGAGCTCCCCTGGTCGCAGCTCGCTACCATGATCATAAGGAGTTTCTTTTATTTGTCATTGCACAAGTACAAGATGCACAAAATTCTCGGCATCTAACCATCACTAGCATCACTGGGAGCCTTTAACTATCACTAGCAGCACTGGGAGCAGTGGGCAGCCACAGTGCAGTGCCTGGGGACCAACTCGAGGGCTACTGCCTAGGTCAAGGGCAATGGCAGGAGTATTTACCTAACACGGATGTATTTTGGTGTGGGAGGAAACTGCAGCACCCGGAGGAAACTGGGGTGAACACTGGGAGAACATACAAGCTCCACACAAAACAACTTGTTTTGCTGTACTAAAACATTGCTGATCATTATGTCTAATATTATGTTCATCAGCTTCTGCTGTAGGATCAGTAGCTAGGTGGCTCTGAATAATAGGCTTGTGATAGGACTTTGCAGACATGTGAAAAACGAACTGGTTATCCGTTCTACCTTTACTGGTGCCACTCGGTTCACCTCAAGACAGGAAGCGGTGGACTGGGTTCTTCAGAGCGAGGCCGTGTTGACCTTTTCAGCCTCAGCGCGCAGCCCAGTGATTAAAAATGGCTCTCAGCCTCTAATCCCGAAGCTAAATGAGGCAAAGTGTCTCACTCATACAAAGAAAATCGATGAAGTCGGGCCCGCTTGTCTGGACAGATCCCTCCGAGACCGGCGACGGGTCTGAGTCTGGGGTTGAGTGAATTTATCTAGATTCTAGATTAATAATTCTATAAATCTTGATCCCAGCTGGATACTAGAAAGATTTATAGAATCATTCATCTAGCGTCTAGAATATGGATGAATGATTCTATCAATCTTGATCTAGCTAGATTCTCGAAAGATTAATATAATCATTTGTCTAAAATCTAGATTAATGATTCTATAAATCCTTGATCCTATCTAGATTCTAGAAAGATGTATACAATCATTCAGCTAGAAACTAGATGAAAGATTCTAGAAAGACTTATCAATCAATCATCTAGAATTTAGATGAATGATCCCATAAATCTCTATCTGACCTAGATTCTAAAAAGATTACTGACATGCTTTTTCTAGATTGTTTCCTTTATTCAAATTTTCCCATCCTTGAAGGCCATTTCTTCTGAAAACCCCAAATAAACCACATCATGTGTACGCCACAGGAAACGCAGCGCCGCGGTGAAAGACGTAGGCATTCAGATCATTCTGCTGAGGCGGCCGACTGTTAACCAAAATAGTGTGAGCAGAAAACAACAGAGAAAGGGGAAGTTTAGAGGAGTCAAAGGGCAGAGGAAAGCAGCCAAGTGGACACGCTTGTTCCCAGTCGGTCTCAGAGACCACCTGTCAGAGAGGAGACTCTCCAGCTGCTCTTTGGAGTGACCAGACACAACTGCACCCTGAAAATGATGATGACGACTTTACTTTGTTAAAGAAGGGCCGTGTGCGTTTCTCCCCAATGCTTGGTTATCTTCACCGGGCAAATATTGAAGTTTACAGTGCAGTTTGTATCGTCATACCCTGTATGTACTTGGGTTTTTTATTTTATATATCATTGTTACACTTTCTCATGCAGATAAAAGGCTTGAAATAAACAGCTGAACCTCTGAAAGTGTGTCGGTTTGCGGTTACTACCAGGTCAGGACAGACCATTCCAGGCTGGTATTGCCACACACCTGTTGGTCAGGAATGGCAGCAATGCCTGGGCGGTGCATTTGGGGCATGGACGGCCACACGTGTGGACAAATGTTAATAAAAGCACCCTTTGTTGTGGTTCTATGTGAGGTCAGCCCCCCTCCCCATAGTACTGCTACATCAGTGGGGCATTCACTCACTCACAGAGGACCCAGTCTAGGAGACCATTGGCCTAATTACCTCCAACTGTAAGACATGAATCTTTAACAGGTCAGAACTTTCTCCCGTACTATGTTTGGGATCATGATTGGGGTGTGTTATAACAAAGACCGTAGACGTGTGTGTGTGTGTGTGTGTGTGTGTGTGTGTGTGTGTGTGTGTGTGTGTGTGTGTGTGTGTGCGTGTGCGCGTGTTAGGGCTTCTTTCTCAGGGGGACTGTGGACACTGGGCTTGGAACCCAGAACCTTTCAGCTGACAGTCAAACACCCTAACCACTAGATACATTACAGTTATGCTGTAATTTCACACCTCAGTAGTGGGCATGCCACTAGTCTATTGGTTGAGGGCCAGACATAGCATACTTATTGACATTGATATTTATCATATCAGACCATAGGCTAGAGTCTAGCATCATTGGTTTGAAAACCGTTAAGAAGCCTTAGGTTTCAAGTTATGGGTGACGACATTGCCTGAGATCTTTGGCGACAAGCAGTGGAAACTATCCATATTTGGTACAATAATACCTTCTTAAAATATGTAATTTGCAGACGCACTAGCCGCTGAGATCCTAAGTGAGCAAAGAAAACTATTTGCTTTGTTTGGGAGAAGGAAATCCCAATTTGCCCGTTTTCGTTGATGAGGAACGGTAGACTGGTCTTTTTGCATCCTACCACAGTATAGGCCATAAGTTGACCTACACGTTAATCACTTCACATCACGTCCAGAGCTTCTCAAACAGGCGGTCATTGCTGCCGCTTGAGCAGAGTGTTTTGAGACATCGACATCTTATATCATAGACGGAGCATCGAACGCTACCGCATACTGGCGCTGGCGCCATCTTGGAGTGGTGATTCGCTCCACTGTGTAATCCGTTTGGCAGGAGCAATGTCAGCGACTGTCAGCGCACTTAATTAATCATACCTCACTGAATACCACTGATTTTCACGCGTTTTTTTGTCAGACCTGTAGCTATGATAAAGGACACATGGTTTGGCCTGTTTTTATTATTCGTAGTTGGCTTAACAGTAATAGAATATTCTTATATGCTATAAGTGACCAGACGTCCGAGATCAAAACTGGGAACATAATCCCGAGAAGGGGGAAAAAAATGGTCAGCTATTTCTAAATTGAAGAAACAATATATGATTAGGCTATATATATCCTACATAAACAATGTATGAATACATTAGATATCTTTATATCTTACCTTATAGACTGTATCTCTGACTGTCGCTGCAGCAGCAGAGTTTATTCTGTCTTGACACTTTGTATTGATATTTTGTATTCATTTTTATTAACCTCATTCTTCCTTAAATTATTATAATGTTTACAGTGATTGTTTTATATGTATTTTTTATGTATGTCGCTTTGGAATAAAGTGTTTGCCAAATACTTAAACAACATATATAAACACCTCAGCTAACCATCAGCTAAAACCACCAATCTGTTTTACTGGATTCAGATAAAACCAAATTCTGTCTTACCCAACAATGTTAGTATTAGAATATTTTTACTTGAATGACTCCATTTATATCATGGTTACAACTATACTGTTAAGAAAGTATTGTCTTATACTTGACCTTAAATGAGAATGTGTCATGATACAAATCTCCTGATGGAATGTTTATTTGTGGATGGATGGAAGGATGTACTGGAGTTTGCAGGTGGGAATTGATACAGGAAAATGATCAGACCAGAACGAGTGAAATTCAAAATACAATAAAAAGCAGCCAAGGTAAATGCAGACTGACCATTTACAGTGTTTCAAAAATAAGAGAATAAAATACAAAAGAATTATCATGGAAAATAAATCTATCGCATTAGGCCTGATTATCATGAATTAGGAGGGAAATTCAACATACAATAAAAAGCAGTCAGGGCATGGCAATGCAAGGCAATGTGAATGTAAAAAAATATCAATATCTGTGTGGGATTAAAACCCTGAAAGAGGTCTGAAGTTCAGGAGAGGCGAGTTTGGCAATGCGGTGCAGCCTTATCTTATGAAACACAGACACAACCAATGATAACAAGTCAGAATGGAGGTTGTCGATGCCAAACTGTGTTCCCCAAGCAGAAATACATCCTCTGTTCCAATCTCCCCTCGGACTTTATGCTGCCCCCTGGCTCCCCATCCCCACCTCAAGATGGCGGCCGCATTTCTCGCGTCCCAGCAGCCAATGCTGCGTCTATGTATAGGATGTCTATGGTTTGAGATGCTTATCTGACAAATAGGAAGGAGGGGGTGGGGGGGGGGGGAGGGGTTGGGCAATGGGGCATGGCAAGCTCTCTGCTCTGAAACTTCTTCTGTGGCAGTAGGTTGAGTGAGCATGTTCTCTGTGGTTGACGGAGGACTGGAGGGGTGTGGGTGTGTTGTGGGGCCTTCTGAAGAGGAAGGAGGGGGCGGGGGCAGGGTCGCCGATGACTGCCTTTTCCTGTGGGATTTTTTTCTGGTTATGATGTCATGCTAGGCGGCAC
This sequence comes from Pollachius pollachius, assembly GCF_949987615.1. Lineage (NCBI taxonomy): Eukaryota > Metazoa > Chordata > Actinopteri > Gadiformes > Gadidae > Pollachius > Pollachius pollachius. The sequence continues at coordinate 9,788,199 of NC_136942.1, forward strand.
ACACACACGAAGCAGTTGCGTGTGTAAACAGTTGCTGAGAGACTCATGTACACACGTATCCACATCTGATTGACTGATTAAGTGCGTGTCCCAAGTGTGAACTGTGCACATCAGCACTTTGACTTGAAGTATGTTTGTATCTACACACTCCCTTCACGCTGAAAACCTGGTGTACAGTTTATAACCAAGAGTGGGTTGTGTTAGTTTGGCTCTTACGTGTAATTTCACTCTCGCTTGCCTGTCTGAGGATGTGAAGGACAGTTTGTAAGTAAACAAACATTTTACAAACTCATACTAAACAATCTTGTGGCTGCCATCGACCTATCTACCTTCATTTCGTGGAACTGATGACATCTGCAAGCACAGAATTATTCCAAAGCCTATCTAGCTTTTATCTGCCATTGAGTCATACCATAAAGATTGACATAGTAGGAGGTTTGGCCAGTCTTGATGAGGGTTGAATGTAGCTTTTTATAGTATTGTGAGTCTGTTGGTTTTCCTTTTTCTTTTGCTTGATAATTAATAGTGTAACTTTTGAGAGCGGCATGTGGCTCAGGATTTGGAGCGGGTTGGTTGGTATCCAGGAGGATACTAGTTCGATCCCCAACTTCTCCTGGCTGAGTGTCGAGGTGTCCCTGAGCGAAACGCCTCACCCTAACTGCTCTTGACGAGCTGGCTGTCGCATCGCATGGCTGACACCGCCGTCGGTGTGTGAATGTGTGCATGACTGGGTGAATGTGAAGTCATCACTATACTTTGTCTTGATCTGATGGTGTGATTGATCCGTGTCATTCCTTTTCCACCAGCGTCTGACATGAAGAAGGACATTGAGACGCTGATAGCAGAGGAACGTGCTGAGATCATCACCAAATATGACAAGGTTTGTGCCTGGAAGGACACATCATCACCCAGGGTTAGAATATGCTATCTGTTGTCGCAGAAAAACACGCCTCCAAAGATGTGTTGAATTGATTTGTGGGGTAAAGTCCCTTTTGAGGAGATGGATGCCTTTTCACAATGTTGTATACAAGTACACGGCAGTACAATTATCTGGTCCTAGCGGCAGCAAAGCCTTCCCCAATCACCAATATTTCCTTCTTTTTTTTTTTATAGTGAAACATATAAATAGGATGTTTGTTATTGTGTATTCAGGGCAGGCAGGAGGGCGTGGACCCCTGGGAGGATGCAAACTACAAGGTCTACAAAGTCACAGACCGCTTTGGCTTCATGCAGTAAGTCTAACCTGAGCTCCTGCACCAAGACTCACAGCAGAGTCTGACCTGAGCTCCAGCACCAAGACTCACAGCAGAGTCTGACCTGAGCTCCAGCACCAAGACTCACAGCAGAGTCTGACCTGAGCTCCAGCACTTAGACTCACAGCAGAGTCTGACCTGAGCTCCAGCACTAAGACTCTGAGCAGAGTCTTACCTGAGCTCCAGCACCAAGACTCACAGCAGAGTCTGACCCGAGCTCCAGCACTAAGACTCTGAGCAGAGTCTGACCTGAGCTCCAGCACTAAGACTCTGAGCAGATTCTGACCAGAGCTCTAGCAGTAAGACTCTGAGCAGATTCTGACCAGAGCTCTAGCAGTAAGACTCCAAGGAGACTCTGAGCAGACACAGAGTGGCAGCTGTCAACGTTCCAGATGGTTTTCTTTTTGCATGGCCATCAACATGTTATTTTGTTTTTATAACCTTTATTGGGATTTACCATAATACAGGGCAGAAAACAGGGAAACCTATCAGAAAACAAAAACAAACAAAGTCAAAACAAAGGACAAATAAAAAAGTGGGCATAGTGAAAGAAAATAATGAATTACAATTTACAACATATTGTGGATGCTGTTGCTGGTCGGGTTCAGCCATGTGTTGAGTTGCATCCCTTGTTGTGATCGTTTGTGTTTGTTTTGTGCTACTCTACTGCCCTCTTGACCTGACCATCCATGGGCACAATAGATGGTTTATCTAAATGTATTTCCACCTGGATATAGAAGGATGAATAAAATGAATTCATAAACAGCCCTGAAGCGATAGTACATCATGTATTCATTCAGATTGATTTTATTACGTTCAGTGGGCGATACATTAAAGATAACGTAGTATTTCATATGAATCAAACCTGGATCCAATTCTAATGCTTTAAATGTGGTTCTTCTGCCCTCCTTCCCAGTGAGGAGGAACTGCCCAGACCCAGTGCCATGGAGGAGAAGGTACCCACGCTAATTTAATTTCTTTCTCTCTATCTGTACCTCACCTCAGTTACCATCTGTTTATTTGAAGAGCAAGCAAGAATAACTTTTGAATCCCTATCTCATTTCTAGCAAAACCAACTGGAAGGGGAGCGTGCAGAGAAGTGGGTTAAGATGGGGAAGAAGTGGGACAAGTACAGACACAGCGATAAGGTGTGTGTGATGAATGAACCCCGACGAGAACACGCAGACTTACTCCCACAGGCTGCAAAACAAACCCTCTGTTTTAGACACTACGGGCTATGCTTGGTCCGTTCCGTCTATGATAATAATAAACGATATGCATTTCGAGACACAGAACCTGAGAATTAATATACAGATAAAGGAAATCCTTTACGCCGGCTACAACGGTCTAGTTTTACATGTTCCATTCAGGCCAAATGCATGCAGTACATCCATTTACATTTGACATTCAGGGCATTTAGCAGACTCTTTTAACCAAAGCGACGTACAATAAGAACATTTGTCAGAAGAAAGAGAAACGACAATATATTGCTGTCGGTACAGTAAGGTTGTGTGTGCCAAGCTCTTACAATCACTAGGTTAACCCATTCCCCGCATATTACAAAGATAGCTAGGATTAGAACCACCTACACTTCGGCATTATAACAGAGACGTGTGAACTCAATGAAAAATCAATGCCACCGAAAACGCACTCGATGTCTATTTCTTTATTTCTGTTCCCCATTCCCCTCCAGTCTATCTATTTTGTCATGTATATGATGTGCGTGCGTGTGTTGCACACTTACATCTGTTTTGAGCATGTGTCTGATGGAGCTGCTTGTGTTGGGGTCAGATGGCGAAGCGTGTCTACAAGGGCATCCCTCTGAAGCTCAGGAGCCGGGCCTGGGCTCTGCTGTTGGACCTGGACCGCGTCAAGCAGGCCAACCCCGGGAAGTATGAGGTACGCACCAGCCACAGGCCCTGCTGGTTACCACCGCCCTGCGTGGTTGACTCCACCGTTGGTGTGTGAATGTGTGCATGAATGAGTAAATATAAGGCATTATTGTAAAGCGCTACATAAATGCAGTCCGTTTCCCATCTATTTACTGATAATCCTGAAATTGAAAAACCCTTTATCTGAAAAACGTAATGGAGTTAAAGTCAAACTACGGTAAATACTATTGCTTTGGATTGGATATGAAATTCAGAAAAAAATACACATAAAGTAGACTTTTTAAAATTGTTTTCTCCCTACCCCTTCGTTTCCAGAAAATGAAGTGGCAGGCACGAAGCTTCTCCACGGAGATCAAGCAGATCGACCTGGACGTCAACAGAACCTTCCGGAACCACATCATGTTCCGGGAGCGCTTCGGGGTCATGTAAGAGCCAATGCCGTACCACCGAACCCCGCTACCCCTACCTAGGCTCGGCTGCCCCGTGCCTGGCCATTAGGGACTTAAAAGGGGGACCGGCCCACTAGTCTGTGGACGCCACTGGTCCATCTCACTGAGGGTGTTCCCAAGCCTGTTGACTACGGTTTATTTAACGAGCAGAACACTATTAGGAAATGGCAGAGTGTGACAGTTCCTATTTAAAATAGAGAGACATGCCATGTCTCTGTGAGGTGCATTTTCCCTCCCAGTGGGTTTCATTGGAAGTGGATAACTGTTTTAGAGGAAGGATAAAACGTAGAGGAAACACCTGTCTGGTCTGAAGGCTGCGTACGTGGAGGTGGCTGTTGGGGAGGAAGGGGGAGAGGTGGAGGGAGGGAGGGTGGGAGCATTGTGGTGAACTTGTCATGAGTCGATGACTGGTCAGTTGTCTCTGCCAGGGGCGATTCTAGGGTCAGAGCTTTAGAGGTGCTGAGCACTCAATGAGCCCCACTGCCACACCACCCACCCTTTTTTCACACAAAAACAAAAAATATTTCTATTGAAAAATAACTTCATAATTTTAACATTGGTTCAACTAACTCAAAAGATTTTTTTCTTTTTTTGGAGCCCTTTCCAGAAGTATGTAAGTATGTTTTGGACATTATTTAACAATTTCAAAGACGAACAAATATAATTTTTAGAATAACATTTCTTACTCCCAAGTTTTAGGGGTGCTGAGCCCCTTGGGCTCAGCACCCCTAAAAACCCCTAAAAATGGGCTAGCCTCGCCCCTGGTCTCTGCCTCAACAAAATGTCATTCTCATGAAAATTGACCACCAAAAGTGTGTGTGTGTGTGTGTGTGTGTGTGTGTGTGTGTGTGTGTGTGTGTGTGTGTGTGTGTGTGTGTGTGTGTGTGTGTGTGTGTGTGTGTGTGTGTGTGTAAGTGAGCTCACTACAAATTTATAGCAAGAGAGGAGTCAGAGCTGGGTGACGAGGCCAATGAACAGAAACACACATTGACACACTGCACACGCCCACAGATACCATTGAAACGGGAGTTGTTGCTTTTCAAAGGTTTAGTCAACTTCCTGTTCAGCAAGCAGCAGCAGCCTCCCCGGAAACAGCCTTCACACACAGAACTTTTAAGAAGTTCAGCACAGCACAGCAACACAGTGTCACTGGCCACAGCAACACTGACAACAAATAATTACCTTCCTCTTTTAAAGCACAATAATTCTTAAAGAAAATTAATGGTACAGCTTCTAACCAAAGCTTTTACAAAGGCATGTTTATTTGCGCTAGCGCTGCACTCGCTATGTTGATGAAATGAACATTGTTTTAGTTATGCATCAAGTACAAATAGGCCAATCATTTGCAGCTTACAGCATACACGATATTTGGTCTCATTGGTTTCAGATTATGATAAAAGTAATACGGTAGATTTGATTCGCTGCACGTCGGGCAAAACAAGCTGATTTGATAACCTGTGAAGAACCTCATCATTGAAAATGGGACTTAAATAATCACTCGTTGCAGCCCCTTTGGCCACAAATCCAATTCCACGGCTCTCTAAGTGAGCGATGGAGTTCTGTTTTGCCCGGGACCATAATTGGTTCTCCAGGTGTGAATCTCATGAATATAAACACACGTAAAGCTGCTCCTTCCTGCTCCCCGTCCCTGAAACGGAGACCTATTTAAGGCCAGCTTCCTGCCTCTGTCTGCCTCTGCAGCGCATCTGTGGGCTAGCCCAGAGGGTGGATGGGCTGTGATCAGCATCTGTATGGTGGCCAATCACTCTACAGCTAAACACTCTGGACACAAACACAATCACTCTACAGCGGAACACTTTTGACAAAACACACACACACACACACACACACACACACACACACACACACACACACACACACACACACACACACACACACACACTCTACAGCAAAACACTTTAGGGACACACACACTCTACAGCTGGACACAAACACACATACACATAGACATACAGACACACAACAGCAAAATGCTCTGGGGACACACAAACACTACAGCAAAACACTTTGGGGACACACACACACACACACACACAAACTCGCACTACATCAAAACATTCTGGGGACACACACCCCAGCCCCTGGGGAGTTCAGATGCTTAACGCTAACTGAAACCGACACTACCAACCCTGATTGTCTGGTATGTTCATTTGCTGGATGCCTGTCAGTGCATGCAAATATGCATTTCTATGCACTCTCACACACATACACACACAGCTTTTCAACATACCAGGTTAACATGGGACTTTGCTGCTGCACCAGGCTTCTCTCTTTGAGGAGTGATGGTGTGTGAGGATATGGCTTACTATGGTAAGCCCTACAGCCATACACCCTGACTGATCAATACAGGAGAAAGCTCTTCTGTGATGGGCTAAACGGTCCGAGTGGGCAGACCAATCGGAGGAAAGGAACAATGTTGTGAAAGCCAGCATTTGTTCAGAGTACACAGGATGTGAACTGGTGGCCATTGTGCATAATCCCATTGTGTAAAAGTTGACACTATAGTGGGAGAATGTGTTTCAACTGGCTGGGAGGCCATTGATATAAGGACCAGTTCATATCCCCTGGTGTGGTGGTTTAATGTTTGAAACGGCAGTGGTCGGAAATAGTTTGATTCCGGTTTATAGAAAGTTTGAAATAATGTTGACTCTTCTTTCTTAATTTTCTCTGCAGGCAGCAGGCCCTGTTTTATGTCCTTGCAGCCTACTCTGTCTACAACACGGTGAGTGGGTATGAAGGTGTGTGTGTGTGTGTCTCCCTTGTGTGCGTGTGTGATACATAATTGTCATCAGTATTGGTTCCTCCTGGGCTGAATAATGGATTGAGGAGCAGGACACTGAGCCCTCCGGTCCCTTCGGTCCCGCCCTGCCGCCCGGGTCAGATGTTTTATTTATGCGTGGTGGAGCCCAGGCACACAGGGGCGTGGGGGCCAGGCACAGAGACGAGGGGTAGTGGCGGGAGCATCAGACACAGAGGAGGGCTGGATCCCGGAGCTTCCAGCCCCGTTGTAACGCTCCATGCCGTGACACGGCCCCCACTGATCACACATAGACTGAAGCCCAGGCCGCTGATGTCCCCACGCCCTACCGCTCTGTAGTAGCCCTCTGATCAGCGGGTTGTTTCATCTAGGACATCCTACACTACCGTAGTACTACATGTACTATAGTACTACATTACTGTAGAACTATACAGTATTTTAGTACTAGAGTACTCACTAATGTCCCCACGCCCTACCGCTCTGTAGTAGCCCTCTGATCAGCTTGTGGTTTCATATAGGCTACCCTACAGGTATTAAAGGTACTGTAGTACTACAGGTACTAGTAGGTACCACTGTACTACCTACTGTACTATAGAACAATAGGCTACCCTACATGACTATGCCTTTAGTGGCTGTAGTACTACAGTACAGTATGTTCAATCAGTTTGCAGAATGACTGAGGAACGTGGTTTTGTCGGCTGTGAATTCTGCCGTGTGATTGGTTGTGAACATCAGGCGAAACATCAAACAGGATGTCGAACAAAGTGAACTGACTGGTGAACGCCGGTATGGGGTGTCCCGTTCCACGCTGGGTGCAGCCGTAGGGCCCCTATGGCCCCCCTAGACGGCCCGGCGGTCACATGACCTCGAGAGGTCGCTCCGGGCGGAGGGGTGGGGGTGGAGGACGGGGCTGGAGGAGCCATGACATCATCCACCACCTCCGCGGCCCTCCAAGTCCCCTGCTGACCATCAGGGCCTTAATGTGTAGCATGCACATGATCTGATGCTGTAATGTCATCTGGTTTGACGCTCATTTAATTTTCAAATGCTACATAAATACTAGCATGGTTCCGGTTCCTAAACAGTCAATTATTATTGATGATAATGGCAAAAGAATTGGCTGTAAACAGTCTTTACTATTAACATTGTGTCTCGCCGTGAGTGTTTGATAATCGTGCGAGAATTGTCTAAACGGAATAGATGGAATAGAATTGATGGAGTTAAATTACTGTCATTAGATCTCCCGTCCCTTAAGTAGTCCGATCCCATCAGAGGTGTGCGTGTGTGTGTGTGTGTGTGTGTGTGTGTGTGTGTGTGTGTGTGTGAGCCTGTGTGTGTGTGTGTGAGCCTGTGTGTGTGTGTGTGAGCCTGTGTGTGTGAGCCTGTGTGTGTGTGTGTGTGTGTGTGTGTGTGTGTGTGTGTGTGTGTGTGTGAGCCTGTGTTTGTGTGTGTGTGCCTGTCAGGGAGCTTGTGCCTGTGGGTGTTTGAGTGAGCTTCTGTGGGTGTGTGTGAGCCTGTGTGTGTGTGTGTGTGTGTGTGTGTGTGTGTGTGTGTGTGTGTGTTTGAGAGCCTGTGTGTGCGTGTGATGCCCGTGTTCCTGTGGGGTGGGGGAAGGAGGAGGCGTCTGTGTGCGGTTGTACTCCGACCAGCTCTGCTGCTCTCCCGGGCTTCGTGGGTAACTGGGTCAGCTGGAGGGATGGAGGAGGAGAGTGTTTATCGTTTACACTGTAAGGGAAAGAATGTGAAGAATGTTTAGCTTAGCCTCCCTGTAACCCTGTTAATACTATCCCTCTGCTGCCATGTAGGGCTGTTTGTGAGCTCTGCCCAGTAGCATAATAAACAACTGCTTATCGAAACAGATATTAGCTACAAGACGGGCTCATAATAAGTGGGAAAATTATAAAAAATGCAGTAACCCAAATTCCACTCAATAAGGGCGTTATTTAGACCTGTTGGATGAATAATAACATTGGGGAGATAAATATCAGGACAGTAAGTTCAGTAGGGGTACTGATGGTACTGCCACCCTCCTGATTTCAGAGCCCATCAGACATGGATGTGTTGGCCCCTCATGAATAATTGTGTGTGGTTGCTCCATGCTAACCTGTCTGCGGCGGCGGTTCCTCCCCCAGGAGGTGAGCTACTGCCAGGGGATGAGCCAGGTGGCCGCCATCCTCCTCATGTTCCTCAACGAGGAGGAGGCCTTCTGGGCCCTCTCTGAGCTGCTCACCAACACCAAGCACGCCATGCACGGTAAACCTACCGCGCCTAGCATGTAGCACGATGTAGCCTGCTGCATGTAGCATGTAGCCTGTAGCAGGCTAAGTCTACCTAATGCAGCATGTGTCGCATTTCTCCCTCTCTCACCCTATCTCTCTCGCCCTCTCTCTCTCTCACCCTCTTTCTCTCTGTCTCGCCCTCTCTCCCTCCCTCCACTGATCGGCGAGTACTGGTTTGCTCAGAGTGTCCATGTGGCACTGGAAAATGTGTACTCCATTGTATTCCTTGCATGTGAGAAACGCGTGCTAGGACTCCTACCTGTGAACCTAAGGGCTGTTCAAACTGAATCTCCTCCTCCGCAGGGTTCTTCATCCCCGGGTTCCCCAAACTGCAGCGCTTCCAGAGCCACCACGACGTCATCCTGTCCAAGATGCTGCCCAAGCTGAAGACACACCTGGTGAGCCCCTTTCTACCTTATATTCCAATGATGAGGTCATGATGGGAGCAACGTCATAGCTTTAATAACGATGATGAGGTCATGACGATGATGTCATGATGAGGCTGCCCAGGCTGAGGAAACAACTGCAGAGCAGCCATCATAGTGTTCATAACGGTGATGATGCTGACGATAATGATGTGATGATGATGCGGCCCAGGCGGAAGAAACACCTGGTTATCACCGTCATGATGATGATGATGATGATGATGATGATGATGATGATGATGATGAAACCAATGATTTTATTAGTACATTACCGTCCTGCACATTCTGCTGGGGTTGACGGAGCATTACGGTCTTATGTTATGTCTGATACCCCTGACTGAGCCGTCTCCTCCAACCACAGGACAAGGAGCAGATGATGACTGGGATCTACACCACCAAGTGGTTCCTCCAGTGCTTCATCGACAGGGTGAGTTTCTGTTGATTTACCGACAATATATATCGCTGTACAGTATGTATATATATATCACTCGGTACAGTATGGATGTTCAGAGAAGTGCCACACATCAAGAATTGCTAGGTTAGCCCATTCCCCTCATACAACAAAGATAGCAAGGATAAGTACTATTTTTAAGTGCATGGACGTAAAATATACAGTAAGAGGGTAGTGAGGGGGTAATGGGGGGAGGCTATGCAGATTCTAGGTGAAGTCTGGACAAGTGAGTCTTGAGTCTTTTGTGGTAGCTGGTAAACGACTGGCCAGATGCGAGACTGTATGCAGTGGTCCGGTTCTCGCACAAAGACAATCGGGTTTGATGGGACTGACTCTCTGCTCACCCAGACCCCGTTCACGCTCACCCTGCGGCTGTGGGACGTCTACATGCTGGAGGGGGAGAAGGTCCTCAGTGCCTTCGCCTACACCGCCCTCAAGCTGCACAACAGTGAGTAGGGCCCCCCTATTACACCACCACCACGTCTACTCCACCTTCAGTCAGCCGGCCGCGGACGCCTTTATCCGAAGGCTGAGAAGAATCAACGCATGCGGTCAAACATTTGGAGACAAAATAAAGTCTAGTGCTGCACAAACCTTGTGTTAAAATGAAGGGATATTTTGGATTGGTGGTAGCGCAAATCAAAGTGCTTTCTAAATCTAAATGAATTTTCTATATGCCTCACGTTCCACAAATATAGTACAGCTCAGCAAAGTGTGGTATACGCTACCAATGTTAGACAATCCCACATCAGCATAAGGATACAAGCAGGCTGATGAGATGTTCGCTAAGGAGGAGGGTCTTCAGGTGTGTGTGTGTGTGTGTGTGTGTGTGTAGGGGGGGGGGGGGTGATGGCTGGTTTAACTTGTGTGCCCTGATGAGGGAATACACCGCAGATGTGCAGCCTCACCCGGCCCCAGAGTCCAATCACCCTGCCTCGGGCCAGGTGAGGCTGCTTCAACCAGCCGTCATCCACACACACTCCACACAGGCACACAGTCGTGTCCTGGGGACAGGGAGGGATTCTGTGGAGCGTAGAGAGCCAGGCTGCTCGTTCCACCAGACTGAACCAGACTGATGACATCACATCTCCCGGTCTGCCCCCCCTCCCTCACCCCAACCTCGGTGCGATGCCTCTCGGTCGGCCGACTCCTTAGCGGAAGGCTTACATAATGCAAACGGCCGGTTGCCGTGCAGAAATATAGAGGATGAGCACGCTCGCTTCCCATTGGCTGCACGCATCACAGGCCGCGTCTCCGTTGGTTGATTGTTCTCAGAAAAAAACCTGAATTACACATATTATAACCGTTAGAGGTGTAACAACATCTTTCGGCGTTCATTGACTCTAGGACACATGTTTCTCACACCCCCGGCGGTCGTTTCCTTGTTGATGCCTTTGCTCCTCCCATCTCGTCTCTGATTGGCTGTGTGTTCCCTGTTGTGTCCAATCAGAGCGGCTGCTGAAGATGCAGCTGGAGGACCTCCACGTGTTCCTCCAGAAGGATCTGGGCGTGTCCTTCTATCTGCCTGACGACATGGTGATGGAGCAGCTGCACGCCTTCATGGGGGAGCTCCGCAGCAAGAAGCTGGACCTCCCGCCTCCAGGTCGGTCCCTGACCCCTGACCCCTGACCCGGTACCGTCTGACTCGGGCCGGAGAGAACCATTCGATAGAAATCACTTGACTTTCGCCCCGAGAGAAAGCAGAGGGTGGCATGTGGTAGAGCAGGTTGGCTGGTAACCGGAAGGTCGCTAGTTCGATCCCCGGCTCCTCCAAGTGTCGAGGTGTCCCTGAGCAAGACGCCTCGCCCTTACTGCTCCCGATGAGCTGGCTGTCGCCTTGCGTGGTTGACACCGCCGTTGGTGTGTATGGGTGAATGTGAGGCAGTGTTGTAAAGTGTTTTGAGTGGCCACTGGATGGAAAAGTGCTACATAAATGTAGTCCATTAACCATGCTCGGCCTAAAGAGGAAAACATTTTCTTTAGGCATCAGGTACTTCATTCAATTCAGCGGTGAATGAGAGTTTGTCTGATGAATGGTCATAAGCAGAGCATTTAGGTACGTGTCTTTAAGGAGCAGGCAGGGTTTGGGGACAGCTTGCAGGTTTACCTTAGTACGTTGGCCATCGAACCCAGTGCCTTTTTGGACCGATTTTGGACCTTGTGCTTCCTGTAGTTTCCTTCTTGTGCTTCCTGTAGTTTCCTTCCTGTAGTTTCCTTCCTGAAGATTCCTTCCTGCCATTTGCTTCTTGTGCTTCCTGTCGTTTCCGTCTTGTGCTTCCTGTCGTTTCCTTCCTGTAGTTTCCTTCCTGTAGATTCCTTCCTGCCGTTTCCTTCCTGTGTTTCCTGTCGTTTCCTTCTAATCAACCCCTCCTCTCAATTGATCCCCTTTTTCAGCCAAATCAGAAGAGCGGCCCAAGAAGCCCCTTGGCCTGGAGAGACCGGTGCTCCTGCTGCCCCTTCAGCCGGACCCCTCCACCCAGGAGCCCCACCACCACACCGAGCCCCCCAGCACCGTTAACCACGACCAGAAGCCTCCTCCTGGGAGCCCTCCAGAGTCCAACGGCCCCCCTCCTGGGCCCTTCCCCACAATCCTGCCCCCCCCAGACCTGGTCGTCGTTCACAAGCCGGTCCCTGTCCCTCGGCAGGCCCCGGGGTCCTCCGGATCCCCTCCCATCCCAGCCAAGACCGGCGCGGCTAGACCGGGGCCGGAGGGGCCGGCGGCGTGCGACGTGAAGGCGAGAAATAGAAGGAAGGACGGCCGGCCCGGAGGCCCCCCCGGCGCTGAGCAGGAGGAGCCGGGGGACTGGCCGCCTCCCCCTTCGTACCAGGCTCCTCCTTTTCCTCCTGGGGCCCTCGACTTGCTTGAGGAGGAACTCCCGGAGCTTCCCCCTCCCCCGTTGTGCTACGAGGAGCTCCGCCCCCAGACCCCCGTGGATGCCCCTCCCCCGGCAGCGGCCCCTCCCCCTCCGGCGTTCCTGGTGCCGTCGCGCCGGCCCACGCCGCCCTCCACCCTGAACCTGGGGCGGGAGGGGGAGCCGGCCCCCCCGCGGGCCCCGCTCCCCCTCTTCTCCCCGGCGTTCCCACCCTCATCCTTGTCCCGACTGGCGCCGCCACCGCCGTCGTCCAGGCCCACCATGTTCCCGGTGTCCCTGTGCGTGCCGGCCCCTCCGGGGGCCCGCCGGCCCTCCAATGCCTCCCAGTACGACAACCTGACGGACGGCGAGGACGAGGAGCGCGGCCCGGAGAGGCTCCTGGGGGCCACGCCCCCACAGGGCCACGCCCTGAGCTCCACGCCGGAGGAGGAGGGGCTTGCGTCGTCGCACGGCCGGCCCCCACAGCCCGGTCCAGACGGGAGCCGCCCCTACGACCCCGCGACGTACCCCCTCCGGCCCCCTCCGGCCTCCATCTGCCCCCCCTCTCCTCCGTCGTCGTCGTCGCCGTGGTCGAGCCTGCTCCCGCCCTCCCCCTGCGCCCTCCCCTTTCTGCCCCAGGAGCCGGCGTACGACGGACAGGACAGCTGGGTGGAGCACGCCGTGTTCCCGCCCCCGCCCCCCTGCTTCGCCGACCGCCCCTCCCCCCCGCACCAGCTCAGCTGCCACAGACTGTCGGACGCCCAGCGGGACGCCGCCGCCTCGACGACGACGACATCCAGAGGCCCCAGGGGCCACTCGGTGTTCCCGGCGCCCCTGCTCTACACGGGGCACGCGCGGCCCCCGGCCCAGGGGCCCGTGGTGCTCGGGCTCGGGGTCCGGTCCAGCCCAGACTTAACAGGATGCACGCGGAGGGACAGCAGCTTCCCAAATCAGTGACCTTCTGAGTCGGCTCTCGGAGCGGACGTGAATGTTGGGTTTGTTCTCTGAAGCATCAAGCTTTACAGAGCGGTCGGTTATTGTTCAAAGAACATTGTTAATTCGGGAACAGATAAGGGCTCAAGTACGGTCAGTATTTTTCTTTTTATTCATTTTGTGTTGAATAACGTGTTTTTTTTCACTTGGTTCGAACATCGTTGTTTGGTTGTTCCATCGTCTCCTAAGGGCAGTTTGACTCTTTGTACATTCTTTCACTTGAACTTTAAATTGTATTTAAAACTGTTGTCTCTTTGTTACCCAATGCCTCATGAATACAGACACAGATGCACGCGCAACATTGGCTTGTCCCTGCTGGTTAGTTTGTTCAACCCAATGTGGTTTTCATTGGAACCAGGAACTCCTATGCCAGCCCAAATCAGTATTCAGCCAATACCCTCAATTATCTGTTCTCTTTTTTATTTTGGTAGCAACAAAGTGTCTTAACATGAAGAACGAGCAGCACGCCTTAACTCGAGGGCTTCGGAGTATCTTCGCAGGCTCAGTTCCTGGGCCTGCAGCTAGTGTATCGACTGAAGTCATGTTTGAGTTGTTTAACCAAGCTAGATCACAACAGCAATTCACCACTCCTCATCTGCAAAGAAACGTTTGGTGACCCTTAACACATTTCAACACATCTAACTGCTGAATCAAACGACAGAGCGAGAGGCACAAAGTGTTCACATCTAGTCTTAAAATAAATGCGGCATCAAACAGGATATCCTGGGTCCTGCTGCAGCTCTGTCGCAACAGATCGAAGAGACGGAAAGTGGACCCATGTTTCATAACCGTGGCGGGTTCTTCTTTAGTGCGTCCGCCTTGTCCTGCTTGTTTATTTATATCATACCTTCAGAATTGTATACAACAGCCTCCATGCTACTCTTCAGGACATATCGCGGCGTAGATTATGATATTTTGTGTTGTCGATTTAGGGCAGGCCTATGCAGGGGTAAGAATAGGGCTACACTGAGGACTGGATGAACACAGGTCAAATTTGGATGTACATCATTACCACTTCGCCCAAACCCTGTAGCGTGTCCTTTCAATGTACAGAACCGTAGTGCCATCTAGTGGTGAAAGACGCACAAGTCAAGAGATGAAGAGGACGTTAGGGTGGCACTGACGATAATGTAACACTAAAACTGAACTGGGAAGATAACTGGTATTCAGAAAGTATGTTCGGCCTATGCATTTGGTTATTCTTTTAAAGGGAATGTTTAAATGAAGTGCTGTTTTGAAACAGACACTCGCACACCATTTCTGTGCTCATTAAATGCACACGGCAGGAATATAAATAGGACATATATATTGTATATACACGTGGTACTTGGTGCTGTACATGGAGCCATGGAGACTGTTCATTTCCAAAACTGTAGTTGAAAACGTTTCAGTTCATATAAGCCATCACAACAAGCAACGTTTTACTCTGAGAATTGGAAGTTCAGCCATGACATGTAACTTGTGCTGTTCATTGAATTGCTTCTCCTGTACATCAGCTTTGCTTGACTTTTTACTCACACCAAAACCTTCGATCCAATCAGTCGATTCAACAGCAGTTAATTAAAAGCACTGTTTTAGAGTGATGTTGATGTGATTTGGGCCAGATGAGCAAGTTTGGTTTAAGGCTGCGTTAAACTGTGTTTTCGGCCCAAACGCGCAAAGATGTTCTATGAACTTTATTTAAAAAATATATAAACAACTTTATTGGCTGCGTTTTCTTCCATCCCACAGAAGCACAACGGTAAAGTCTCACGTTTATTGCCCTTAGTATTATATACAATACATCACTTCCACCTTTGTCATGGACAAATATATAGTTAGGATATATGAAAAAAGGCACTTCAACATTAGTGTATCTTTACATTTTCTGGGAGATTTCCTTTTCATGAGGTATGCATTTACCTAAGCCTGTAATGGACCTGTCTGGTGAAAGTGCAAAAGGTCAAAGGTTGTCAAGGTATTTCTCTTTGGTAAAATAGAGTTTTCTTAAACATTTTTCTACATCCATTTGGTCTGCATTATTCTTCATGAATGAGATGAGAATGGAAAAAATACATAATTTAGGAAAAAGACAGCATTCGCATTATTTACCCGTGTTTAAAAAAAACATTTGTTATATCACACAACTTCCTGGAGTGCATCTTTGTTAGTGTTTGGCGGGCACAGGAAACCCAACACATCTTCTTCAACCCAGTTTGGTGAAACACACCAACCAGGAACATGCTGGCTTGAGTCTCGCTCGGTAGAGTTGCACCGTGTTTAGTTAGGATCTGGCTAGGGGTTGGTACTAGCTGCTAGCGGTTGGTGCTAGCTGCTAGGGTTGGGACAGGGGTCCTGGAGCAGCGGTCATAGCCTGAGCTTGGTCATAAGGTCGGAGAGGGAGGTGACGCTGGTCTCGAGCGCGGAGCGGTCCTCCTTGCCCAGGGTGGTCTCGGCCAGACGCATGGATCCGTTTGCACCCAGCAGGCAGGGCAGGCTGAGGAAGACCTCCGACACCACCCCGCCCCAGCCCTGCAGAGAACCACACACACACACACACACACACACACACACACACACACACACACACACACACACACACACACACACACACACACACCGTGTTTCAGTTAAACCCTCCTGCTTGTGTTGCTCCCTGTCATTAATTAGTGTGGGGGTTAATTGGGTAATTGGTTGTGTGTCGTTAATTTGATTAAAGGGGCAGTTAGAGGCTGGGTCGTCACGACCAATGAGAAGGCCAGTGGTCTCCCTCTCAGAAAAGCCATGCGTCTTACTTAAGTTCTAACACTTTGCTTAGTCCAAGCGCTAGTTTGTAATGGCTGAAAAGTAAAACTACTTTTTGTGTTGAAAATGTTTATGTTGCGCCCATAACCTCTCTGCAGTCATAAAAATAACACAGCTGTGTATGTCAGTAGGTATTACAGCAACTGTAATAATGACGTGTAAAATAGGTTGGAGAACATTCAGTGTAAAATATAACTACGACTAAAGATATAAATGAAGATAATGGGTATTATAGTTATATTTATGATCTATTATATTTCCATTTTGATTTAATATCTATTTCAATTTGTTCCTTAGCCAGCCCTTGCCTCGTCGCAATCATCTCCCTGTCCAGAGTAACCTTGTGTGACGAATTAACCACGCTGTCTCTCCATAATGGATGGTGCTGCTCTACCTGGGCCAGGGTGGAGATGGAGTGGACCTTGTTGCGGCTCGTCAGGACGGTGTGGGTGATGTCGGCGAGGGACAGACCCACGGACCACGACCGCTGGCCTCGGTTCTTTGTCATGTCCAGCGCCCTGAGTAAGGGAGTGCAGAGCAAGTATCAATAATATATTCCATCTCTGTCCCTCTGTTCACAGGAAAAAGGCCTGAAGCAAGATGTCTGCCTTTCACAATGACAAAGTAATCTCATCTGATTCTCAATTCTGAGACTTACATTCCATGTCTAAATTATACTAAATTGACTTGGACCCAGCAGTCCTGCTTTGTTGTAGCAGAATCTCTGATTCAGCAGTCCTACTGTGTTACAGCAGAACCTCTGATGCGGCAGTCCTACTGTGTTACAGCAGAACCTCTGATGCGGCAGTCCTATGTTACAGCAGAACCTCTGATGCGGCAGTCCTACTATGTTACAGCAGAACCTCTGATGCGGCAGTCCTACTATGTTACAGCAGAACCTCTGATCCGGCAGTGCTTGATTGAATGAAGCTTTCAAAAGGGAATTCAGAAGTGTTTCTTTGGTGGCCTTTCTACACACGTTGTTGATTTCAAACCTTAACAGATACTTTAACAAAGTTCAGTACTGCTGGCAGAGTTTTAGTTAGACATTTACACCCCTACAGATGCCCGCCTCAAGCGACATGATTGATGGAATCAAACATGAAGCGAGAGAATGTGAAACACCCAGTTCAGCCAGATTTAAGATCGGCTCACCCTCAGACTTTAGATACTCTTATCCAAAATCTAAAGTAGATACTTATCCATATTATATATTTTGAGTCCACACATGTACTGACCCTGGAATTGCATAGAGATTATTCTGTTTTTCAAATAACAGAATAATGAATTTTCTTTTCAACATTTCGTAGGGTTTAAATTAGAAAGAAACTAAATTGTTTACGTCCGCTTAAAGTAACTTGAAATCTTGTTTTCCTCACCTAGCGTGTGAGGAACATGCATTATATAACATATGGTACAAAAAATGTACTGAAAGTGGTAATGTGACAATGTGTAATTCCCTACCTCTCCAGCAGGGGTTTACTGGCGCTGGAGCTCGGAGCGATCTGCACCCTCTGGCTGGCCTGGCTGGAACTGGTCCCAACGTTACTCATGACCGCCACTGCAGCAACACACAGACATATTCATGTGTTCACAAATGCGTGAATGCACGAGTCATGGCATTCCGCGACTCTAACGAGGTTAAGTCTTTCCTAGCAGAGCAGCTTGCAAAACGGGTTGGGCAAACACATGGAAACAATATGCAGTGTATTTATAACACAAACAATACAGAGGTAGCCGGATAGAACAGTGAGGTGTAAAATGCAGTTATGATAACAACAAAAACAACTTTATAATGACGTGGGCTCTTCTGCTTTGGGTTTCGCTTACCACAACTCCTGGCAGGAAAGAGCAAAAAACTCACCAACACAAAAGAAGCGACAAATGCTTTGTTTCCATTGATAACAATTTCAAAATAAGAGCCCTCATCTGCTCTGTAGAGTTTGCTGTGGGTGGGGCCTTACAAAGGGCTGACCTGCGGGCTTTGCCCGGCAGAGATACTCTGATCCACAGCCTCCTCTGAGTTGTAGTGAAACCGCAGGGCCCAACCGGCTCAGACTGCTTTAAACGGCTTAAAAATTAGCTTTATTGAATCTGAATACCACCTAATAAAATGTAAGTCACAATGTGTAACAGTTAAATTGGCTCGAAGCTTAAAATAACCTGGACATACATATACATGTAGTTAAGCTGAATGATGGTTTAAAATTGTTATCATTAAAATAACATCCTATAACTAGTATATTCCTCAAATAAAAAAAGCCCATATCTCGGGCTCTAGCGGTGAGGAGAAG
The DNA here is from genome assembly GCF_949987615.1 of Pollachius pollachius. Lineage (NCBI taxonomy): Eukaryota > Metazoa > Chordata > Actinopteri > Gadiformes > Gadidae > Pollachius > Pollachius pollachius. Next base: position 9,806,650 of record NC_136942.1, read on the forward strand.
CAGCGATTGACGTCAGGCGTTTACCCTTTCCACCCGTCTGCTCTCCGAGGACCCAGGCCCGCTTGTGTATGTTGAGGTTGATGTCCAGTGCCTGGCAGAGGCGCTCTGAGTCCAGGTTGCACCCCGCCCCGATCACGTGTGTGGGGGGCAGGCCGCTCTGCCTCCAGGCCACGTGGGTCATGATGTCGACTGTGGCATAGTGATGAAAGATTATTTGAAGCAACGAAAACAATGTGTGTGTGTGTGTGTGTGTGTGTGTGTGTGTGTACGAGTGAATGTGTCTGGGTTTGTGTGTATGTGTGAATGTGTGTGTGTGTTTATGAGTGACTGAGTGTGTGTGTGAATGTGTGTGTATGAGTGAATGTGTGTGAGTGAGTGTGTATGTACCTGGGTGGGAGGCGATGAGCATCACTGCGTTGGGGCTGTGGCGGGCCAGCGCGGGGATGATCCCGCGGTACATGTCAACGTTGCTCTGCACCACGCTCTCGTACGACTGCTCGTTGCTCCACGCATTGGCCGTCACCACGACGACCACGGACCCTGCTGATGCAGACAGATCTGACAGGAGAGAGGCCGTTTGAAGACGTACAAACGGATTAATAACAAACACGGCCCTATTGGGGCGGATAACGAGATGGATGAAGAGATGGCCGCAGAGAGCTTCAGTACCTTTGGAGACCTCTACCTTGGGCAGACTGAAGATCTCAAGGTCGCCGCTTCCACCCTTGGTTGAGCTCTCCGCCACATCAATGAAAACCAGTTTGTCCACCACGCCCTGAAGCGTGAAACCGAGAGAAGGAAACGTAAAGAAACACCGTCTGGTAACTTGGCTGAACGGGCTTCACACAGGGGATGGATGTACAAGACGGGTGGGGGGGGGGGAATGCACCTTGGCCAAGATGCTCATCACGGTAGCCATTCCCAAGTCCCCTCCCCCTATGACGGACACTTTGTGGTGGGGTTGGTCGTGGTGCCGTACTCCTCCTGGTAAACAAGAGTGATTTGTTAACCGTAATCCTCCACCGCGCTCGCTCCGTCCACCACGTCCCCCAGTTCAGACTCTCCCCCCGCCCCATCCGAGCATCCCAGCTTCCACAAAAGACTCAAGACTCATTTGTTCAGAGTTCACCTGCACTCTGCATAGCCTCCCCCCTTACCCCTCTTAATTGTATGTGGAATGTCCTGGCACTAAATGTACGCATTTATTGTATGTTGTACACCCTTTCACTTAAAAATAGTACTGAGCATTGTGTAGCATCTTATCCTAGCTGTCTTTGTTGTAAACAAGGAATGGGTTCACCTTATAATTGTAAGTGCTTGGCCCTTGGTTCTATGAACATCCTTACTGTACCAAAAGAGATATATTGTTGTTTCTCCTTCTTCTGACAAATCCTACTTATTGTAAGACGCTTTGGATATAAGCATCTGCTTAAAGCCCTCAAAGTAAATGTAAATGTAAATGATGCCATTGGGAACCTCACTGGCTTAAACGGGAAAGGGGTTCACCTTCTTTCTGGAGGCTGGAGATGGACGCCAGCAGCTTCTGGGGGTCCTCGTCTCCGCTGGCCTTCGACAACAGTGGCGCCTCCTGCTGGAACTTGGTGCTCATCTCCTTCAGAAGAGCCACCACGTTGGTCTTGGGCTGCGTCAGGAAATCAGACAAACAAGAGGCGTCCCACATGAATACAGTAACGTGCAATATTGTAGAATTGTTGCTGCTATGTGAATAACTCTAATATGAATCAATAATTGTAATATTCCCCTTATACAATGACGTCAACCTAACCGTTGAGTCAGTTTACTTATTTATTATGCCGTCTTATTGTATCTGCTTTTTTACATTATATCTAGCTTTGGTACAGAGTCTTCTCTGACATCCCCTTTGGTGGCTGTAACATTACTACCTTCCCCGGTTGTGGGATTAATAAATAATTATCTTATCTTATTTTACACACTGCCTGGAAAACCTCCAGGAAGACTCTGAGTGGGATTTCCCTCATCATGTCATATGCATAAGTCAATAAGGAACAGTTTCAATAATGTAGCATATACCGGATATTCAAGCCGCTTAGGCACGTATGCATAATACATCTTTTTAATAATGTAGCACATACTCAATGTCCACCTCAACTGCCCATAATGCTTCAATTTGTGTTTTGCGTACTTAACATTATCGCTACTCTTCTTGTGTCCATATATTTATATATATTGTTATTTATTACAGTTTTCTATTTTTTATTTAGTTATTACTTTATCTACCCTAATCTAGTTAATCTTTTTTTGTTGCTCCAACTCATTTTACTTATGTTATTTTGATTGTTTTACTGCTTCTTCCTGTCATTTCCTGTCCGTGACTAAACCAGCACCAGGTTGTCGATGTGGCCCACTTACGTGGTCCCAGTTGTGTAGCATGGGCAGGTATATGCGTCCCCGGGCGTCCACGTGCCGGCCCTCCCTGATCACCATGGTCAGGGTGGGCCGCAGCAGGCAGATGGGGGGCGTGAAGGGGAAGGAGTCCAGCAGCCACAGCAGGATTGGGAAGTTGTACGATTGCCCTGCATGTCGAGAGAACAAACTCGATAACAGATTCACGAAGATGGCATGTGGCTCGGGGTAGAGCTACCGGAAGGTTGCTAGCTCGATCCTTCATTGATAAGGAATGCAGAGAGAGGGATCGCTCCTTCCAGGGATGGTTAGGAGTGCAACGGGTACTGTGGTGGAGAGTCATAAGGTCTGATAGGCCAGAAGTGTGTGTTTGAATCAGCTTTACCGTCATACGTTATTGGAAGGTTTCCTATCAGCTTCAGGAGATCTTTCTGAGTGCCGTCAGTAAAAGCTGAAAAAGGTGTAGATATACCGTTATGGAAGAGTGTTGGGCATGATCTCACTTCAAATGATTAAGGCTCACACAGTAAATGCTTTACTTACTGTAGGTGCCGTCCAATAGTTGCATATCAGGGTACACACGATGGATTTTCTCTAACTCCTCTATTGCAACATCATGGAATTTATACTGATGAACACAAAGAGATACAAGAAGAGGTTGAGCATTGTCTGAAGCGATAAACAGCCTCCTGTCATGGAGGAATAAAACCATCTGGTCTTTCAGTCGGGTACAATAAGCCCAAGTTAGTTTTAAAACCCATTTATTGATGGCATGAGGCCTTAAACATTTCCAAATTATATTAATACAAAACCAGGCTATTTCGATGACTAAATTAAAGACAAACATGCGCAAACCTATGTGATCAGAATAATTATGTTGACCTAATTATTGGTTAGACCTGAATAAACATGATCTAAAATCTGGATTTAAATTATAACCCTCCCCCTAAACGCTAGTTTATTTACCTTCTTATTTTTACTTAAAAGTAGTCTCAAGCCTAATTCTGGCAGACTAATTGGGTGTCATGTAAATAGGCAAGTATAGCCAAATCCGGACATCATGAGGTCATGCGGATCTGAAGCTGGTTCTACCGGTTCACACTACCGGCTGATGCGGAGCCGGGTCTGCTGTTGCCAGATTGGGCGGGAAATCTGGCCCAATCTGGCAACACTGTCTCTAGGCTTATGGTTAAGCGGGTTTGAAACAACAATCTGACAACGCAGATCCATTAACTAAACGACCAGAGGCACACACAGGAAGGCCTGCAAACGTTTGCAGTAGATAATATGAAAATGAGGGGAGGATTTGAATCGGGTTCGTTTCCACCTCTAATTGAAGGCGTTCGCTCCTAAAAGCCGGAGTAAAGTGACTCACCCTGGAGAGGATCCGCTGTTTCTTCTCCGAGTTGATGTCCATCTCTTAAAAACCTTAAACAACCAGGTGATTTGAGTGTGTGAACGAGGTAAACAACGGGCACAGCGTTTACTTTCTGTCCGAGTCAAACAACTTCCGCAAACTTTCCGAATTAAAGGGGCGTTTCCTCCGTGGCTGACAAATGACGTGCCACGTCATCAAGCCATATAAGGATGATTGAATCAGGGGAAGCCCTGATTCCAGAGCAATAGAGAATGTTAACTCTATCACTCTGCCTGATCCTATTGATGCAGCAGTATGTTGGTGACAATTAAAATCCTAGGTTGATGTCCATTTTGTTTTTGGCTGAGTTTGTTTCCATAGATTTTTTTCACAGTTTTTGCATTTTCAGCATAGGCTAGTCTTATACAGTTATGTCTTACTTTTGTCTTTACTTTTTGATTCTCTGTCACTAGTTTGTCTTGTTAAGAACTTTCTAACAGTTGGTTTTAACAATTATGCTTTATAAAAAAGTGCTATAGAAATAAAGCTTGACTTACTTAAAATTCTTCATCTGAGGCCTAGAATACAAATCTGGAGTTTCTAGTCTTCATATTAACTCAATATCGTTCTGGAGCAGAGCAATTTTAGGGTAAAATAATAATAACCCTGAATCTTAATATGTAATAATATTCATATATATTATAAATTAATCTGAATATGCATATCAAATAGCCAAATTAGGAGAAACAATATATTGATATAACAATTCTCCAAAATTTCCGGTCACACAACATAGCCTTTGTTGCTCGGGCTAAGCCTCCAACATAATACGAGAAATTAATGAATAACAATCAAATGAAAGCCAGAAGCGTGAATCATTTCTGTCAACCACTTTTAAAATGGAAATGCAAACCACAATGTGGAAATCTTATCTCAAGGATTAAATTAAATCGATAAAACGTAACAATGCAACCTTTCTGGGTGGCGTCCGCAATTCTGCTCCGTAGTGGAATTTGTTGAACATTTCACATCATCATGTCTGATCTTTCTATTATTTTTTTTTTTTACAAAAAAAGTGTTTTTACATCAAATTACACTTAAAGTGCCGTATTTACAGTCCTGTTCCAATGACCTTCGACGCAGCCCCCATCGTTAAGACCTCTGACTCGAAGGGGAAATAAATAGAACAAGGCAACAGAGAGAAACATGGTGACTACAGAGTGGTCCTGTGTAACGCTTGCACTGAATTCCGTCTTCCAGCTCAGATTCAAATGTAAAGACCCTCATACTCTGAGGAGTAAACATAAACAAAGACAGAGGGCAGGGGAGGGGGGGCAAAGTCCAACAGTTGAGGGGATCGTCAGCGTGCATGACTGTAAGTGTGTGTGTGTGTGTGTGTGTGTGTGTGTGTGTGTGTGTGTGTGTGTGTGTGTGTGTGTGTGTGTGTGTGTGTGTGTGTGTGTGTGTGTGTGTGTGTGTGTGTGTGTGTGTGTGTGTGTGTGTTAGTAGGGGGGCAGTTCATGGCAGTAAGGGCATCACAGCTTTTTCCTCTTGGCGTGTCTCTTGATCTCATCTTCTTCTCGTCTCTCCTCCTCCAGATCTTCCTGGACGGCCATTCTCAAACTACCGGATCACACAAACAAACAGTCTAGAAAAACAAACAGTTGGTCTGCAAACAGACAGTTGGTCTACAAACAGACAGTTGGTCTACAAACTGTAGACCAACTGTCGTTCTTTTTCAAAGTGTGTCATTCTGACAATGCACAACATGGACAACCTAGATATATCTACAGCAGGTTTCACAACCTTATATGCATCCCGTTCCTCACACGGCTCAAGTCAACCTTCATCGACAAAACACCAGAGATGTCAACCTTCATATTATTACCTCCTGGCTTCCTCCTTCTGCATGTCTTTCCAGCTGCTCTCCATGAACTGCAAGGCGTAGTCGCTCTCCTCCTTGTATCTGGGGTGTGGGGGGGGGGGGGGAGCGAAAGCAGACAGCTGGTGATCAGACCGGCCGCTGCAGACCCTCGTAAACATCAAGGCGCCTGTAGCAGCGGAAGGTACTTACTTGGAGCGGTCGTAACCGAAGATCTCCCTGATGTGCTTGGAGACTTCCTCCTGCTCGTTGTCCTCGTTGTCGATGAAGTCGTCCATCTCTGAGTCGTACTCGTCCTCCTCATCCTCGTACTTCCTCTTGTAGGCCGACGTGATTGGCGGCAGCATCGGCGCTGTGAGGGGGAAAAGGCGCTTGTTTTAACCCGATCTGAAGGATAGCTGTGCTGAATGTAAACACTGTGCTGACACAAGTTAACGTTCAGGGAACAACGCAGGTTGAAATGTCAACCGGCTTGCTGTATGTCGCTTTGGATAAAAGCCAAATGCTAGATACAATGTGACTAAATGTCAATACAATGTCAATATTGAACAACAAACACCAAAATGAATGTTCGTAATGAATTGAAGAGGACACAGTTAACAAATCGAATGAGGGCCAAGGCTACATTAACATTTAGGGCATTTAGCAGACGCTTTTATCCAAAGCGACATTACAGTAGTAATAGTAAAGTACATTTGTCTGAAGAAAGAGGAACAATATATCACTGTCGGCACAGTAAGGATGTCCATAGAACCAAGTGCTAAGCACTAACCATCGCTAGCTTAACCCATTCCCCGTATACAACAAAGATATCTAGGATAATACTCTACAGAATGAAAGTACTGTGTTTAAGTGTCAGGATGTACAACATACAATAAGTGTGTACGAGGGGTGTGGGGGCTACAACACAATGCTGAAGTTTATTCAGACTGACAGACATTCTGCGTAAACACCCAACCGATGAACCTAAAAACATACCATATTTCAGAAACCTGTACTTCACACTTGATCCACAATTTAAAAAACACACAAGAATGTCCCTTAACAGTCTCCATACCTGAGGGTCTCGCGATGGACCCATAGGGCATGGCCGCTGGTCTCCCTGCCATCCCGGGCCTCGGTGGCATGCCTGGGCGGGGCGGTCCACCAGGTCTCGGAGGTCCACCAGGTCTCGGAGGTCCACCCGGTCTCGGAGGTCCACCCGGTCTCGCCGGTCTAGCTCCGCTCACGGAAATGGTTTCGGAGACCACGGTACACTTGGGTCTCCCGGGACCCGATGGCGGGTTGAGTCCGGGTCGGCCCGTGGCCTGCCCCGCGGCCCCGGCTCGGCCCAGTGCATTCCCGGGTCTAGCCCCGCCTTGAGATGGACCCTGGTGCCCGCTTCCTCCAGGCCGGGCTTGAGCCCCACCCCCCGTCCTGCCACCCTGCGGTACCCCGCCAGTCCGTCCCCCCTGGGGTACCCCCCCAGTCCTACCCCCCTCGGGGACCCCACCAGTCCTGCCCCCTTGGGGGACCCCACCAGTCCTGCCCCCTTGGGGGACCCCCCCAGCCCTCCCTTGAGGAACCCCCCCGGGCCTCCCCGGAGGGCCTCCCCCAGGTCTGGGTGGGCCCCCAGGCGAAGGCCTCGTGGCTCCACTGTTTGGTCTGCCCATGGAGCTCGCTCCAGGTCTAACGGATTCCCCCTTTCGTACCTTATTGTCCATACTGGGAGGGGCTCCCTTCAGCGAGCCCCCCTGGCCTGGCCTGGCCGGCCCAGAGGTCTGAGGCTGAGGTCTTGGGCCGGGTGGGCGTGAAGAAGAGGGACTGGGTCCCGGTCGTCCTGGAGGTAAGGAGGAGTTACCCTTCCTGGAGCTAAGGTCACTCGCGGTGCTGGGTTTGTGGCCGGGCAGGGGCCTGGGGGCCGGCTTGCTCTGAGCAGAAGGTGGACCCCTGGTGGGGGCTCTGTTGGTTAAGGCACCTGAAGGATTAGACGAACTGGTCTTGGGTCGGTCGCGGTCGCTTTGCGAGCTCTTGGGTCTGTCTCTGTCTCGCTCCTTGAGAGACGGCTTGGAAGAGGAACCATGGTCCCTGGCGTCCGTCGGTATCGATCTCGAACTCTTACCGGACGCGTTGGAGACCCCCGACTTCTTTCCGTTTCGGTGCTCCTTCTCCGGAGCCCCTTTCCTAGAGGAGCTGGAGCCGGGCTGTGGCCTGCTCTCCCTGTCCCTCTCCGGCCTCGACGAGTCTCTGGAGCCCTTGTCCAGCCTCTTTACCTTACGCTCCAGTGCCAACTCCCTGATTTCATCTGCCGTGCGCAGCCTTCCCTCGTTCTTGACCGCTTTGGCTTTAACCTCAACCGGCTCAAACTGCTTCTTCTCAGCCAGCTTCAGCAGGTCTGCAAACGCCAAGGGGGCTGCCGAAGGCTTGGGTGGGCCAGCGGGTTTCTTGGCTGACGCCTTGACCCCACCACCACCACCACCACCACCACCACCACCACCGTGGTCTCGCCGCATCGGCCTCTCGGGCTCCTCCTCGGGCTCTGAGTCTGTAGGGTCGTATTCGTAGTTGTCCTCGTCCGTGGGGTCGTAGCAGTTCACCATGGGCTTCTCGTCCGAGCTGTCCCCCTTGGACCTCCTCTTCTTGGGCTCCTCCACTATGGGGACCCCGTTGTACCCCCTGAAGTTGTCCTTGGTTCGGGAGGCCATGGCGCGCGCCTTGCGGTCTGACTTCAGCTCCACCCGCTTGGCCGTCAGGACCTCCTTCTCTTTTCTCATGAGTAATTCTGGAGAGGGTAGCATGTATAGTGTGCTCAAAACAAAGAGGACTCATAATCAACATTGTTGTAGTATACTTGGAGGAAGAGGAAGCAGATGATGTGTCGCTCTGTTGAGTACCTTTCTTTTTATCGTCGATCTGTTTCTTCTTCAGGAAGGCCTGCACCGCGGTGGAGTTCACTCCCTTCACCTTGGGGTCCTTCTTGGGAGGACCTGTCTGGAGGCTGTATCTCTTCTTCTGAGGGATTGAATTGAATGAAAAGCGGATTATTGAATGATTTTCCTCCGTACCGTCCATATGTCCAAGTCAAAGCAGATTTGAAACATTGTCAACCCTGGTGATGATTGATTTTAACCATGAAAAACAGATGGACAATGCACTTCAATGTGATTTATCCTTGGTGCCTCCAACACTAACTATAATTAGACCACTGCCATGATAAGACTTCTACCGTTGTGCAATCTTCACCCAGCATTGTAGAGGTGTGTGTGTGTGTGTGTGTGTGTTTTGGGAAGAGATAAGTAGACACAGTCATTGTGTTTTCTTGTATGTTCAATGATGATGTGTGCGTTTGACGTCTTGATTCACACCTTGAACGTTACCCTGTACAGATAAAGCGAAGCAGTTGAATCAGCTCAACTTTGGCACAAAAAGACCTGCAAATTACGGTGAGCAGTCTCACGAACACGTCGTTTAGTTCAAAAGTACTGAACATAGATGTGATTCGACATAAGTTATCTCTCATCCCTTAGATATATTCTGGGCTTTCCTGTACTCACCTGCAAACTGCTGAGACCCTGGTTTTGGGAGGCAATCGACAATATATTATCGAAGTCCATGATTGCACAGGCGAAGGCAGTGAGCTCCTGGATCTCACAGAACTTGACGCTGAAGCACTCGGCTAGCTGATAGCTTAGCCCAGAGACGACCTGTCAATACTCGGCCTCGGAGACGAACAAAGCTCCACTATGGTGATGTGATCGACAGATTAGGGCTAAAGGATAACACATTTAGTTATTTAAGCCCCTTGAATGGCTTGCGTGTGTGATTATCAAGAATTACAGTGCCGATCGGCTATTAAATAAGGACTCGGCATCTGGCTGAGGGGTTTTATCTGGGATACACTGTGGACATGGTCGGATCCATGACCTGGACTGGAGTACACCTGGGACCGAACTCCAGGCTGTGGATAACCCAATAAATGGCTTCCAAATATTTAAAAGACGTTTAAGAAAGTGCGTTCGGTACTTGAATTGGTAAAGTTGTATTAAAGGGAGGGGATTTAACCAATAATGAAAATAATATACGCAATAATCCATGTAGTTCCACCAGTATTCAGTCCGGTCCGTCCAGCAGTTCCACTCCGGGTTCCACAGCCTGAGATGCGTGGCGTTAATATGTGACGTTTTCCGGTGTGTTTTTTTTCTTTATTTACAAACGCTTTAAACTTTCCCGGCATAGGTTTTTAATAACAAAACACGTATTTTTTTTATGTTATATGTGATCTATAGGTATGCTCTCATAGAATATAACATTTACAATTTATAAACTGCTTTAAAGCTCGTTTACTTTTATTGTATATTTTGTCTGGACGTTATCATATGTATTTTAAGTGCATTCACATTGATATTTATTACATGTTGAATGTTCCAGGATGCCTGAAATCCAAAAAAGTTTAGTCCCTGGATTACTTCTGCTTGTTACCTAATGCGCACATGACTGTACTTTTCTAGATGGACGGTGCTGCACATTATATAACATAATCAGTGGTACACCTTCTCAACCACCAGGTAACGCTGTTTGACCTCCAGTATTAAACATAATCAGTGGTACACCTTCTCCACCACCAGATGACGCTGTTTAACCTCCAGTATCCTCAGGAGGCGGAAATTCTTAATAACGTTCTTGATCCGTGTCAATCCTCCAGACACCTGGCTAAACTCTTGCTATTAATAGCGTTAATTATATTTATTATTAAAATCTGATACATGTGTTTGTTACATTCGCTAGCCTGTGTACCTTTTATGTTCGAAGACCATCTTTGACTATTTTTGGCATCGTCTACATTTATTTTATCTAGTATTTATATATTATACAAATATATTTAAGGGGGGGCAAAACCTGCAACGCAGGACAATGTAAACACGAGTCACGTCGAGCACTATAGGCGTTCCGGCATCCAGCCCCGCCTCACTCATTTAAATATAATCTCTGATTGGTCAGATATCAACGCCTCGCCCACATTTCTAACCATTTGTTGTTGTACCGAAGAACAAAAACAATCCGCACACTCACTGAGGCTGGATGTAAAAACGAAAAACTGCCACATCCTCCAAGTATTCAACGTGTCAGTCCCAACCTCGGGTTAAAGATGGTTTCTCCAGTGACGGTGGTGAGTAGCCTGCACTCTACCGCTGTGAAGCTGTGATTTTCACCATAAACAACACATGTATGGGTTAACGGGGGGGGGGGAGTCCAATGATCTAATTCCAATGTGTCTTTACCAGTTTTTACCGACTCAATCGAAATCTCATGTGCCTGTTCTGTATGTACCTGTTTTGTCTTTATCTGACGCTGTCTTGGATGTCAGTGCTTCCTGTGTATTCAGATGAAAGAATCCCCATCAATGTTTTTCTAAAAGCAGATGACAGTTTCACATCCTATCTCAGCATTATACTTGATCATCTTGATAAGACACAATAGCCCCGCTACAACAAAGCCAGGTCGCTCTCTCATCCCCTGGCCCGTACCGAGACGCTTCGACCGCAGCCGGGACAAAAAGGGTCACGTGACTCGTGCATCCATCCATGTGTTCTTATGCAGCGGATGCGCCAGCAAACCTCCTGGCGGTGGCCTTTATTATCCTCCGTCGCGATTGTACTTTTCTATACAATATGATGCCTACACCACACGTAGCCCTGCTGTGATGCATCAGTTTGCATGCACCGGCGCCAAGTATTAGTCCTGTGTGGGTCCACTTCTGTGTGTCCACATAATTTTTCGACAGTGTGTCTAATGAGGAGGCTAGTTTGGTTATCGTGGTGACAGACCATTTGAGGCTATTAAATAATAATGGGCTGGGGAGATTGTGAGACCAGCCCAACAATTTTGAAAGCGATTTTACATTATGAATAATGATAGTGTGTTAACTTTGACTTTCTCACAAGTTTACCGACTTCCTTTTTGTAATCTTACACTAAAGTGCACCTGTGCATGTATTCATTATCTAATTCATGAGGATACGTTCATGGTATTCCTCCATGTGTGGACATGATGCCAGCAGTGTTGGTATAACGACTGAGATACGCATTGTACAAACACAGTGCACACATTCGATTCGATTCCGTTTATTAGGTCAACGATTCGATTCTAAAACGCTTATCGATGCATCTCGATGCAACAATTTTTTTTATGTACATTTCCATGCGTGATTTTTAAAAATATTGTGGCGACCACAGGTGTAGGCGCTCGTTCAGTTGCGCAAGGTATTATAGGGCGGTTTATTTATCCTGGGGGTTTGGACCCTTTCGGGGACAGTGTGGTTGTTGGGTTGAGTGGGGTTAATGGGTTGGGGTAGTTAATTAGTTGTGTGTTGTTGAGTGTTGACATGATGTGTGCATCGTTGCCGCCACCGTCACCGAGAGTGACGTGTACGTTTACTGGGTGCGCTGGTTTCCATGTATGTGGTTGGTCGTTATAAAGGAGGTCGGTAGTCGTGCGGTGTATGGGGCACGGAACTGCATAATTGGTTCAACCTGTGTTCCCGTCTCGTCCTTCCCGTGCTGCTCGCCACAATATATATATACCTCTGAGTTTGCTACTCAGAGTTTGCTAAGAACTTCCTACTTCTGTGATGATCATTAAAGACATCAACAGATGAATTAACTTATCTAATATTTTATTATAGAAAAAGCTTTTGTCACAAATATGACTTTCTATGAACAATGCAATAATCAATGCAGCTTGCATTACAACAAAATATGGAAATATGCAAAAGAAAATAGGTTTCAGTTTTCTTTCCAAACTTTCTTTTCTATGTCATTAAAGAAAAAGCTGCTCTTGAATTAGAACGAGTTCTTGTGTCTGGCTGTGAGTTTGCGTGCATGCTATGCGTAGGCTGAATCGCAGTCGTGTCAAGACAAATCTGATTGGCCAATACACACTGAAGATAAATTAAATAATTTTAAAATTACTAAAATTATCCCACTCTGGCGAACAGAATGTTGCAGCAGGTGAACAAATCATTTTTATAATTCAGATTATTAATTTATCTGCATCGAGATGGAATTGTTCTGGATTTGAGGATCTGAGAATCGCGATGCATCAAAGAATCGATTATTTTTCTCACCCCTAGTGTTCACCCACTCATAATTTGAAACCTTAATCGGGTTCATCTTTTTTTAAACTTGTGCCAACAGTCTGTAGGCTATCATCTTTCCCTTTTTAATGTCGGAATCACAGGGTATTACAGTGTATCATTACAGTCTAGCATCATGTGGAGTGAGAGAAGAAATATCATATTTCAATTGTAGTTAAAAAAAGAGTAAATTTAATCCAGCATCTTGATATGAATCTTCTTGGAAAACGTGTCTCTGTACGCAAGTTTAGCCAACATGAAATTAACCTCTTTTGAAAAGCTGGTGTTTAACCTTGTACTGTTTCTCATGTCATGGTTATAAGGGGCTAAATAAGTTATTAAGAAGAGTAGAGATGAGGAATGAATGCAGAAGCACTATCCCTATCCACCTGTTATTAACCATCATTATATTCTTTATTACAAGGTAGAGTGTGTACCTTGTAATAAAACAGTGTCCGTAGTTAGTGAAACCGCTGTTAGTGAAACTGCTCCTGTACACCTGAAATAACGTTCAACAAAAAGCGTTTGAACAAGAGATGTTTACTTCCGCCCGAGGGAGAGGATTTAGTGGTTTTCTTTGTACGTTCCTATATCATATTTCTAGCACCCCGCGCAGTGCTAACATGCGACCGACCTTGGACCAAACATTTGCTTCAGCTGGAGTTGTAGTTGGCTTGAGGGCCGCTGTGTGAGTCAGTGTCCCAGCGGTCCCATCTCTCCCCCCTTATCCGTGGGACCCAACGACTGGTGTGGTCCTCCTGGCTTCCATAATGGCCTTTGGGCTACTGAGGTTCCTACTGCACTCAAATCAGATGAGGCTGTGAAATATGGAATTAGACTGCATTTGTACAGCGCTTTTCTAACCAGTGGCCACTCAAAGCGCTTCACAATATTGCCCAACATTCACACATTCATGCACACATTCACACGCTGAACTCATCAGGAGCCGGGGATCGAACTAGCAACCTTCCGGTTACCAGCCAACCCGCTCTACCTCTTGAGCCACATGCCGCCCCACACAGCCTGTTGTTCACCTGCTGATAAGCTCCCTTTCCAAGTTGCTTTTGCCTCACTTGTTTTCTCTTGTATGTACCCTTTGATACAGGATGGCGATAAGCCACATGAATGCCAGTGCGGGCTTGTCATGAAATTGAAAAGCACTTTGTAACGTCAAAGTGTTTTGAGTGGCTGCTGGCCGGGACAGTGCGATGTCACTGTGGTCCTTTTAGTATTTTGAGCCAGGGCCAGGTAGTCCGTCCCTGAGACCCAACGACTGCTCGGCCGTCATTGTCAGGGGGCCAGCACCTTAGTGGGAAACAGAGCACCTCATGGAAGCTTCAGGTGGAGAGAGCAGAAGGCTGACCAGTAGGTCTCCGACACTGTGTCCCCATGAACCCTAATTATATTAATGTGCTCTGGTCCATTTAACAGACATGTCTATCACATGCTCTTTTATTATTTTGTTTTTATTTGTTATGTTATGCTCAAGGTAGCAGACAGAGCAAATAACAACAAAATAAGAAAGGAACAAATACAGACATTTGACAGACACGTCTGTCAAATGTCTGTATTTGTTCCTTGCATTTGTTCAGCCCCCTGTTCCTACCTGAACGCTCATTGTGTCGACGTGACGCAAACAAAACAAGCACTGGGGAAGGGAAACGCCACTTCACAAACACAAACATGCACCTCTTGAACCCGCAAAGGCCATGGGGGGCATCTCTCTCTCTCTCTCTCTCTCTCTCTCTCTCTCTCGCTCTCTCTCTCTCTCTCTCTTTCTCTCTCTCTCTCTCTCTCTCTCTCTCGCTCTCTCTCAATCCCTCCCTCCCCTCTCCCTCTCTCTTCTCTTCACTTCATTTCACTCTCACTCTCAATTCAATACAAAATTGCTTTATTTTTAGATTAGTATATACATGGACAGAAGAAGTAAACAAGGCAAAGAAGAAGCAGTGGTACTATTTGTGCTAGGAAAGTAACTACCCTCCCTCCACCATGTCTAGAAAGACCACTGGTCTCATACAGGCTGAAAGGTCAGAGTCAGACAGCGTTTCATTGCCAAGTAAGCCATTTGCTGGGGTGTATCGATGCATAAAATACAATACAGGACAAATATATGAAAAATAAAAATATATAGAACTTGCTGTTAGATGTACAAAATATAACGTGCAGGAGTGCAGATGTAATATATGACCTTATTTGAGTCAGGTTGTGGGTTGAATGTACGAAATGCTAAATCATAAACAGAAGCGGCAGAGTCTGCGGCTTTATGAATCAGATCTCTGAGACACAGTAGGGGCTGTGTCTTGTAGTGGGCGAAAGAGCTGAATGGTTTTACATCAGTGATGTGTGGGCAGTGGGCACTGTACATGCAGGCTACCTGGAGCAGAACTTGGGCGATATGTGAGGATATGAACCAGTCCGGGAGTTCTGCGATAGCCAGTGTGGACACACTCACACCATCACACCTCCACACCATTCACACATAACGCACGCACACATGCACAAACACACACTCACACACACAAATACTCATTCACTCAACCAGTCAGTCAGTCAGTCAGTCAGTCAGTCAGTCAGCCAGTCTGCCAGTCAGTCAGTCAGTCAGTCAGTCAGTCCCTCACTCACTCCCTCACTCACCCTCAAACCTCCACCATGCATCCACATGCGCGAAAGTCACCCACAATCAAGGAACAACCCAAAGATCTGGAAACCCTGAGAGCCAGCACTGCATTGTAGCTCAGCCAGCGCCACTCCCCCCCCTAAAGGCCCCATCTGGGCCGTCCCGATGGGCCTCCCAGGGTATTTGGACAGAAAGAGATAGTGAGTTGGACACAGTAGGTGGAGGGGGAAACCGGAGACCTCATTACCCAAGACAAACACACCCGATCGGCACAAGATACCGGACTCATTTCTCCACAGGACAAACAGATCTCCGGTGATGGGAGGCGGAGGGGAGGTCATGGGAGGAGGGCAGGATGAACAGTGAGAGTTTGAGAGGAGAACAGTGGAGAAACACCCTCAATATAGGAGGAGATACCACGCTGAGGCATGCTATCTGTCTGTTCTTGCCTTTAATAATACAGAACGATATATACAGAGTAGATGAATGATGTAGAATACAATGGGGAACCACAGATATGCAACGATATTATATTCCACGCGATGTATGAGTTCAGACAGAAAATAAAGTTTGAGCAAAAAGTTAAAGGAAGCAAGTGTGCGCACTTATTGTATATTGTACGTCCTGGCACTTAAAGATAGTACTTAGCATTGTGTAGCATCTTATCCAAGCTATCCCAAGCTAACCTAGCAATTGTTAGTGTTGTTGTTTCTATGAACATCCTTACTGTACTGACATTGTTTTAGAAGTCGTTTTGGATAAATGTGTCTGCTAAAAGCCCTCAATATAAATGCAGATGTAAGTGTTGATCACTCTGTCCGGAGAGATGGCTTCAAATTCAAAACCGGAGAATTGGTTTTGAGACACACACACACAGATCTCACTTACTCATTCACTCACCAGTCACTCACTCATTCAGTCATTCAGCCATTCAGTCACTCATTCACTCATCCAAGTGGTCAGTCAGTTAGTCACTCAGTCACTCATTCACTCACCCAGTCAGTAAGTCACTCAGTCACTCACTCACTCACTCACTCACTCACTCACTCACTCACTGACTCACACTCACTCAAACCTCCACTATACAACTATGTTGACCTCTTGGCTCCTCCGCAGGTGAAGAGCGAGGGCCCCAAGCTGGTGCCCTTCTTCAAGGCCACCTGCGTGTACTTCGTGCTGTGGCTGCCCACCTCCAGCCCCTCCTGGTTCAGCGCCCTCATCAAGTGTCTGCCCATCTTCTGCCTCTGGGTCTTCCTCCTGGCGCACGGGTTCAGCTTCCTGCGGGCGAACTCCAACGCCCGTAAGATCCTGGCCGGCCTCATCTTCTCCTCCCTCGGCGACGCGTTCCTTATCTGGCAGGAGCAGGGCTACTTTAGCCACGGTGAGGGGTCAACTCGTCCAGAAATTAACTGCCGTTCCTCACTTACTTTAAGTTAGTGACTTTACTTTTAAAAGTCAATTTAAAAAAGTAATGACTTTTACAGTTAGTAGTTACTTCTCCAAAAAAGTAGCTAAATGAGTTGCTCAGATACAAATGATAAAAGTAACTAGTTACTGTGGAAAGGAACTATTGCGTTACTTTAAAGCACATTTTTTGGACTCAGTTGTGCCATGTGTCCGACTGTGTGTGCTTTCGAATTTCTGTAAACAACACCCGCCCAGTTCTGCCTCTGATTGGCTTACTGTGACATTTTTACTCTACCTCAGCCAATCGTAAAGGTAATGGCGTTATAATGATGGGAAGAGTAATCAATTCGATTACTTGTTACTGAAAAAGGTTACGCCGTTAGTAACGCTGTTACTTATAACATTGTTATAACATTGTTACTTATTACTTATAACAATGTTATAAGTAATAAGTAACAATGTAAGTAACAACGTTTCTAACATAAGAGAGTACTGCTCCACATGCCGCATGGTTCTACTTTTAAAGGAGAACCGTCCCGCTTTTTAGTAACCATCCTGTACTGCTTCATTGGCACATGGGAAGTGAATTAAGGTCTGTAACATCAATTTTTTCCGCTGGATCTGAAAATGAGCAAGCATGGCAGTTCTCCTTTGAGTTCCTGTGAAACATGGTCAGACATCTTAAAGGCACACCCTTTTCACACTGCATTAAATTCAGAAGTTGGGTTAAAACAGTTCTCATCAAACAATTACTGTGATGTTTCGTGTCGTTTTTACACGACCCAAAGTACCATCCGTGTGTGTGTGTTATCCATGCTGTGTAACCATGACCTTCCCGCCCCCGGCATGTGGCTCAGGGGGTAGAGCGGGTGGGCTGTTAACCCAAAGGCTGCTAGGTCGGCCTCCACCTCACCCTAACTGCTCTCGACGAGCTGGCTGTTGCCTTGCATGGTTGTCAACGCCGTCGGTGTGTGAATGTATGCATGAATGGGTGAATATTGGGCAATATTGTGAACTGCTTTACATTAAGCAAACTTTTATCCAAAGCAACTTACAATGGTTAATACACACATTCACACACCGACGACGGAGTCAACCATGTTGGGAGCAGTTAGGGTGAGGTGTCTCACTCAAGGACACTTCGACACTCGACGCTAGGAGGAGCCGGGGATCGAACTAGCAACCTTCGGGTCACCAGCCAACCCACTCTACCTCCTGAGCTAAGCCGACCCCGGCCTTCAGTGGCCGCCGGTTAGAACAGCGCTCTTTAAAGGCAGTCCGTTTACCATTTACCTCGCAGGCCTTCTGATGTTCGCCATCACCCACATCCTCTACTCCGCGGCCTTCGGCATGCGGCCGCTGAACCCGGCGGCGGGCCTGCTGACCGGCAGCGTGTCGGCCGTGTCCTACGCCCTGCTGTACCCCTACCTGTCCGGGCCCTTCACCTACCTGGTGGCCGTCTACATCGCCCTCATCGGCTTCATGGGCTGGCGGGCCATCGCAGGCGTGCGGCTCACCGACGACCTGTGGACGTGGACCCGGCTGTCGGCGTGCCTGGGCGCCGTGCTCTTCATGGCGTCTGACCTCACCATCGCCGTCAACAAGTTCTGCTTCCCCGTGCCGCACTCGCGCGCCATCATCATGGCCACCTACTACGCCGCGCAGATGCTGATTGCCCTGTCCGCCGTGGAGTGCCAGGACGCCGCCAACGCCGCCGCCGCCGCACAGGTGGTCCGGGAGAAGAAGAGGATGTGAGGTATCGTGTAGTTACCGCGGCAACAAGACGGAGATGGATATAGCCCAGCCCGACCCCCCCCCCTCCCCGACTCAGCCACCTTTTCAGCCCAGCGTGGGGCATCAGGCTTGGCGCCCTGGCACAAACCCACCCGAATCCCTCGAAGCGTTTTGCCCCTTTGTTTTTTTACCATGGCAACCATGTCCATCACAACAGAGCAGACCTCTTCGTCCCCCCTCAGCCTAGGAAACGGTACTGTCCTCATGGTCACAAACCTGGTTACCATGGAGATACGGTAGCCATGGTCACCTGGTTTGTACCTGCAGTACACCAGACATTTGTGTCTGTGTTGCGTCACAAACACTCAGTGTGTGTGTGTGTGTGTGTGTGTGTATGTGTGTGTTGGTGTGTGTGTATGTGTGTGTGTGTATATGAGCACAGAGCACCAGTTTCCCCCTAATCGCCCCCATTGCGGTTCAGTTATCTCTTAACGTTACACAGTCAAATCTCACTTTTTGTGCTTCCCCTCCATGCTCCCACAGTATTCTCTGTGTCACGCTACACGTCACTCTCTGCATCACCTTATTAACCAGGTCTCCACACTGGTTGTCTGGCAGTGTTGTCCCTCTTGAGAACTGATCAAGGCTGCTGCTCTAGAGGAACTCCATCACCACAGCCTGTCTCTGCCATCGACGAGTCTCTCCGTTCCCCTTGACGACAACCACATTGACGCCATGCTGTTCTCAAGGCCCTGGGTGTAAGGAGGAGGAGGTTGTTGAGGGGAAGGAGGGGGAAGAAGAGGGGGAGGAGGAGGAGGCGGGTAGGAGGTGAAGGTGGGGGAGGAGGAGGAGGCGGGTAAGAGGTGAAGGTGGGGGAGGAGGAGGAAGGAAGAGAAAACGGAAAAACAGAAAACAGGTAGAATAAGGAAGCAAAGCAGAAGCTGAAACCACAACATTCTTCCACACAGAGCTGTCGTATGTTCAGACTGTCCCCTTCTCTGTGAGAAATCATTTTCCATTCATGGACTTTGTGTGCCGGTATCCCACAATGCACAGCGGTGCAGTGTTGTAAAAGGCAGTTTATTTATTGCTATTTGATCAATGCCGAACGAAAAACTCGGCAGACGACTTCTGTTGATAGGAAATGGTGAAAGATGTTCTCTATTCTCCGCCAAATCAGGAAGCGGAACAGCCGAAGTGTACATGCTGATTGGTCACTACGTGCTGACCCACTAAACATGACCGTATCTATTGTGGTCGGGACTCTAAAGCTACACCTACACACACACACACACAGACACACACACACACACACACACACACACACACACACACACACATTTACATTTACATTTAGGGCATTTAGCAGACGCTTTTATCCAAAGTGACTTACAATAAGTGCATTTGTTACAATAAGTACATTTGTAATAAGAAGTGAAACAATATATCGCTGTCGGTACAGTAAAGATGTTCATAGAACCAAGTGCAAGTATTACAATCACTAGGCTAACCCATTCCCCGTGTAAAGTAATGATAGCAGCTACTCTAGATGCTACACAACACTCACACTCTCACACACACACACACACACACACACACACACACACACACACACACACACACACACACACACACACACACACACACACACACACAAATGCAAACAAACTTGTTTTTAATCCTACAAAGCACCTGGTTTTTTAAAAGGTTGCTTGGACAGAGACATTATCACACACGCACACACACACACACACACACACATATTTTTACATACACTTTCCTTTGACACCGTGACATTTTAAGGGTTGCAACATGGTGACCAGAGGAGTGTTGTGGAAGCCAGGCAGAAGAAAGTGTTTTCATGTTAACACAGACTTGTACTCTCCCCCACTCTGCTCCGGAGAGACACCGTCTGCACTGGAGCTGTGATGACCTTGTGTTCTTTCTGTGGCGCGTGTTTGGGTTTCAGAGCATTTCTCTGAGGAAGTGAAACAAGTCGGACTTCATGATCAGCAGTCCATCCTAGCGACAAGGTTGCTGTGAACGATCGCTGAACCAACTCTGTACAATGCTGTGTCTATAACTCTGCCCTGCTGAACAAACTCATGGTACATTTCATGTACAGTACACATTTTGGTAAAAAAACATTGTTTATTTACTTATTAATACTCACATATACCATACCTATCAAAGGGACTTATGCTAATATTCAGTGGCACAATGTACTAATGAATACGTATTACTTATTATTATCGATAGCACTGTGGATAACTGATGCTGTGGTGTCTTTGGCCCCGAGAGGAGGAATACTTTAACAGTCTGAGTTGTGTTTGTAATTTTAGGTCATTGACCTGAGGTGCTGTCTGCAGTGCTCTCACACACGGCGTGTTCAAACAGGAACTCCATTCTGCCGGTGAAGCAGAAACGGCGTCATTTTGCAGTGTTGCGGGTCAACCTCTTCGGTCCGACCAGGAAGTCTCGGTGCCAAAGGGTCTGTTTTAACAAAATGACTCACCTTTTCGTGTCTTGTTAATCATCTGCTTGTACGTATCAGCAGAAACTTCAGGCTCAGCCGGTCCAGACTTGTGCTGCTGTGTTCTGTCTGCCTGCAGACAGACAGACAGTGTCTGGCACGAAGGCAAGGCAGCTTTGTCTGGGTGTAATCAGCCGCTGCTGAGGAATCTCCTCGGAACAGACGCTTATATCTGTCAGGAGAAAGAGAAACAAGAGTATGTCGCTGTCGGTACAGTGAGGATGTTCATAGGACCAAGTGCCAAGCACTTATAATCACTAGGTTAACCCATTCCCGTATACGATAGATAGGACAAGATGCTACCCAATGCTAAGTATTATTTTTAAAGGCCAGGACGTACACCATACAATAAGTGCGTACATTAAGTGCCAAGAAGCACAACACACAATAAGTGCATATATGTGTGCTATGATGTATTTAGAAGGAGGAAACAGATGCAACGATCGATTAACGGAACTGCAATCTTACTCATCCTTGGGTCGTGGGTTGCTTATGTAAGCACTGCATTCCTGGTCCCAAATATTACATAAAAAACACTTTGCTCCTTCGCTGGTATCCTGCTGCAGGAGGACAGGAGCCCTATAAGGACTCTTTCCTGAAGCCCCCGTCCAGATCCGTGATGATGTCACTGGACTTCCGGACAGCGTTCCATCTTTGGTCCGACGTGGGGCCGCTTCGTCTCCGTCAGTTCTTCCGACGGTTCGGCCAAGAATGATCAATTAATTTAGACCAATGATGTGCATTTAAAGCTAGCACTAGATCGGCCCGATCTAGTCCAGGGATCTTCTCTGTATGAATATTTATTATATAAAGATTTGATCTTCTATCTCGACACACACATTGCCCTGGGAGCCTGTTGCTGGAGGCTGAGCCGAGGAAACAGGACACACCGAGACTAACCTGATACTGGGATAGGTGTGGGGGGGGGAACACAGAGAGTAGCATGGTACTGGGATAGGCGGGGGGTCAGGGGGGGACAGGGCTGCTATCAGGTGAGCACCAGGTGGCAGGCTGGCCAGCGCATCCATACCTCCAGCCTGTCACCTGGGCTCTGTCGTACCGGCCTTCTGGATCAACGGGACAATAGAGGGACCAGAGGGAGGCCAGGACCTACCTGCCCCTCTCTCTCTCTCTCTCTCTCTCTCTCTCTCTCACGGTCCTGGTCCGGTCAGCCAGAACAAGCAGCCTGGGTTGTGAGGTGTGTGTGTGTGTGTGTGTGTGTGTATGTGGGGGGGGGGGGGGCAAGGGGGATGGAAAAAAAGGACCTGTGGTTTCATTTAATCCACGGCACAGTTTGAGCACGCTATTGTCTTTTTTTCTGGTTTGGTTTTTCCTGAACCTTTCCAGCCAGTCTGTTTATATCCCCTTGCTGTGTGCTTATTAACTCGAGGTTGACCTCTGCTTGCTTGTTTCCAGGGGGCTAAAATTAGGACGGCCGGACTTTCTTTATTTTTACTGCGTTTTAGATTTGAAAAAGCCAATGCCCTGATGTCAACCCACATGCACATTGACTTCACAGGGCGTGGCTGGTTCAGTCTTACTCACCAGGTGTTCTAGGTCCTTACACTCCGTTACCTGTTAACTACGGCACTTTTTCAGTAGACTTAAGCCAGTCAGTACATGCTCTTTTTAACATTTTAAAACACACACTCTTGTATGCATTTATAACGAACCACCTTTTTCATTTTCATATAAATCGTGAGGAGAGGAGAGCTGTATGTAGGCATGCTCTCGCATTGTGCTGTGTGTCTTCACCATTGAAGGGATAGGCTGAGAGAAATGCTGGGGAATGTATTGAACTGTGTTTTTAGCTTCACGTTGATGGTATCCTTTCATTTTTGAAGTCTTGCATAGAATGTATGCGGACAATGCTATCTGTAGATCTTTAGATTAGAGCCTCTTTCCTCAGGCGTGCTCCTGAAATGCATTGATTTCCTGTCACGATGGGCGCCAAAAAAATCTTAAAAGCTCTTTGAACAAATGAATAAATGCTGGATTTCGATTGAATCTTGTTATCATTTTGCCTTGTCCTTAACTTTTCAATTTAGTGCTCTTGTTTTCACCCATGAATGTAGAGGGCAGACTCTTTCCCTTAGTGAACTTACTACGAATGTGAATCAATGGAAAATAAATGCAAATGCAATGCAACTTCCCCAGTGTGTCTCCTGCTCCATTTTGTACTCAAATTCCTTAAACCACAACAATCCTGAATGTAAATTACTTCCTACGAGGCATTCCTCGACCATCACAATTAAATTTGTTGCTGTGTGGAGGCGATTAAACCGTGCCTTATTTCCTCTGAGAAATCAGTGATATTGTCTTTGTGCTGAGGCTGTGGTGAGGCTGTGGTGAGGCTGTAGTAAGGCTGCAGTGAGGCTGTAGTGAGCCCTGGTAGAGCAGAGAGAGGCTGTAGTGAGCATTGCAGAGCCTCAAAGGGCAGGGCTGAGTGCTGTGGAGGCCCGTGGCTGTCCGTTGTGCTCCGCCGCTGGGGCAGAGAGCCCTGAGAACAGCCTCCTGCAGCGCTGGGAACACATCCAGCCTGCTGCTGCTATTCCTGTCCTGCTTCCTGCCCTGGCCTCGTGTCTGCTTGGCTCTAGTGCACGCATTCACTTTCACACACACACATTTACTGCTATGCGTACACATACCTACACATACACATGCTTTATAACCCTCAAACCTACACACACACGCACACGTACACACACACACACATTAACTTCCACTCTACGCACCCTTGCAATTTAACTCATATCCACCATCAAAAACACACAGACACACACATAGATACAAACACACACACACAGGTTAATTGTATCTCCTATTCACACACACACACACACACACACACACACACACACACACACACACACACACACAAATACACACACACACGCTCTGCCAGTCCTGTCCCAATGCGTTTCATTCATTGGAAGCCAAGAGTGAGCCATCAAAGGTCCTCTCTTTCACACTGAGATGAACTGATCAGCGCTCTAAACAAGGACAAAGGAAGGAAGGAAGGAATGAAGGAGGGAAGGAAGGAAGGAAGGAAGGAAGGAAGGAAGGATGTGGAGCAGACAATCTTGAACGGAAGTGATCTCATGAAATAAAGTAAGCTCCAAACCAGGTGGTGAAAGCCAGACAGAAGAACGTCATAAAGATTGACAGACAGACCTGATCAGATCTGATCAGACTGATCATAAAAGGAAATAGGCGGTGTTTAGTTTGGTTAGTCACTTGACAGTGAGCGATACCCTACAGAATGACTCACACCTTCCCGCTATCTCCCATTCTGTACTCCATAAGCAGATTCAGAAACAACTCTGACCCCTGGTGTTCAACTTCTATGTTACAACACAAAAAAAAATCACGATAGTTAGAAATTTGGTCGTTTATTTACAAATATAATTTGTCAAAAGGGCTATAAACTATTTTTCGACTTTCGTATTTTGGAATTAATGTGCATGGATCAGTATGTAGTTCAGCACCAGTGTAGTTCTTCACCAGTGTATGTAGTTCAAAAGTGAATCGCAACACAAACATCTTTACGTCTGGAAGAGGAGGGCTCCTTTACTGTGGTCCCTGTGTGATCCTGTTCTCACCTCGACTCCGTATTTAAACCACGCTCCGTCCACCTTCTCGTCGTCCAGGGCAACGCAGAGCTCAGCAGGGGCGCCCGTGGGACACAAAACATCCGACATGTCGCTCTTCACTGCGAAGAAGCGCTCTGCAGAGCAACGCAGCGATCAATAAACATGCTGATGGATATCTGCACAGCCAACCTCGGGTCATGTTCGATCGATGTCTGCACGAGAAAGGTCACGCAGAGTGATGCACTGAGGCTGTCATTCAATTATTTTCTTCCAATTTGAGATAGATTGATTTATAGATATATAGAGAGACAGACAGACAGACAGACAGACAGTGATAAGATTCAGACAAATACAAAGATACACACACAGAAATTGACAGAAAGATGCATAGACACAGAGAGATGCACACACATACACAGATACACAGACACAGACGGATACAAAAACAGATAAACAGACACACACACACAAATACACAGGCAAATTCAAAAACAGACACATATAAACACACACCGTGTGGATGAACAAATGTATGCACAAAGATGTGCATGCAGGGACACACAAATCCACACGCACACGCAAACACACGCACACGCGACTGCGTGTGCGTGTGTGTGTTTGCTACGTTCCTTCTTTCCTCACCGTATCGCGTGGCTCTTACGGCCTACGAGGAGGGTTCTGGTGGCCCTCAGGTCTCCCACGCTGATGTCGTAGCCCGCCGCATCCCTGGCCTTCACGTCTCTGATCTCCAGTGTGTAGGTCAGCCTGTCCTCCGAGAGGGACGACTCCAACTCATCGTCTCTCCTCACCACCTCGCCCCTCACCTGCTGCGTCACAAACAAACCAAGGCTTGAGGGACCCCTCGGTTTATTCAACAGGACATCTTGGATGGAGGTGATGGCTGGGTTTCACACCTCAGGAAAGCATGCAACCTGTGTGCTAGGTAGAAGTCCTAAAAAGGAAATAAACCCCTTTTTTTTATCATTTGTTGTATTAATCTCAATAAAATGGATCTGTTGCGATGTGCTGAAAATATTTGGTATATTTCAGTCAAAAGGTGACAACATGAATGGAGACTGCACTAGTACAACATGCATCCGTTGATGTAATTCCAGATAATGATGAAACGCAGCTCCTGACACTGAACTTGTGAATCTCAGCTGTGACTGAGTTCTCATTTAGGCATTCTATTCGTTTGTACATGCCCAGACTATTAAATTATGATAAGAATAGTACTTAACTAATCCCAGAGGGGTTATTTGGCATCAGCGGGGATAACAACCTTTCTTCCATTGCTCTGCCTGGTTTAAAACGATAAAGTGTTTGGTTCAAATGGTTCAAACACCATCCAGACAGGAGGTGTTTCAGACTTCTGAGAGACGCTCACTTCAAGAATGACAGTCTGGCGCTCTGTCACTCTGACGGGCTGGAAGTCTGACAGGAGGTTCAGAGGCTCGTCTGCGTGGGAGAGAGAGGGAGAGGGAGATACAGAGAGGTAGAGACAGGGAGGGGTTGAGGGAGTGTTGGAGGAAGGGAGGGAGGGAGGGAGGGAGGGAGGGAGGGAGGAAGGAGGGAGGAGAGGTAAAGGGAGAGATGGAGACACACAGAAGGCGGAAGGAGTGAGAGAGAGGAAGAGAGGGAGCGATGAGGGAGAGAGAAAGGGAGGGAGGGAGGGAGAGTGCGTGATGGAAAGGAAAAGAGTGTGAGAAAATCAGGGTTAGAGATCGGCACATCTTGAGAGACGGTATACCTCCTTCTTCTCAGCCACAGCCTACGTTCGACCGTCAATCATGAAATGTCCCTTGGTCGATATCGAGGCCCACCACCACCCTGCTACACACAACCCCTCAACATGAGGGGGTGTTAGAAGATGCCCCTCTCAGGGTGGTCCTCACCCGACCAGCAGGGCTGAGGGGGGAGAGAACAGGGAGACATGGATCCGAGGGGGAGGTGCAACACACACACACACACACACACACACACACACACACACACACACACACACAAACACATACATACACACACACACACAGACACACACAAGCACAAAGACACACAAACACGCACACACACGCACGCACACCCACCTAAACTTACAAATGCTAAAACATAACCAATACACATGTGGCAACATTCCAATATGCACAGGCACGCACACACACACACACACACACACACACACACACACACACACACACACACACACACACAAACCTGGAACCAGTGCATGTTGGCATTGGGGTCCTTCAGCTCAAGGATGGTTTCATACCCAGTGTTGGGAGCCCACTTTACCCCTGAGGTTCTCCAAGGCCTGCAGAACACGGACCATTTGTGGAGAGACCACAGTACTGCAGCCTCACTGCCAGAAGGTTCTGACCCCAGCCCACAGGGACCATTCTGGAAGGGGTCTAGGAGTGTGTGTTCACCTCGTGTTCACGTGGGAGTCTTATGGGTCTGTCTGTCTGTCTGCCTGCCTGCCTGCCTGTCTTTCTGTCTGGCTACCTGCCTGTTTGCCTTGCTGTCTGTCTGCCTGCCTGTCTGTCTGCCTGCCAGTCTGTCTGTCTGACAGTGTGTCTGTCATGGGCATGTGTAATATATATAGGCCTGTATTATGGGAAAAGTAATTGTTTTGCAAAGTAATTCAAACATTTGACTGAATGTTCTGGGTCTGCATTATTTTATAACAAGGAGTCGGGGGAAATCAGCTTTTCTATTTCCATTCCGCGGTCACTCTGTCAGTGATCAGGACAAGTGTGGCTTTAAAAGCTCCTAGTCACTCACCGTTTATTTAACATCTTCTTAAAGTCCAGAGATGGATCTAGATTAAAAATGGAGCCAAATCAAACCATATCAAAAAACGACTTAATCATACTCGATAGAATTTCTTTGTGTCTTGTATTCTTCAGACTTACTCTCAGTGACCACGATGGAGGCAGAGTAGCTGGTGTCTCCACGTTCATTGGAGGCGATACACTTCGCATCAGCATCCTCCATGAACACACACTTGGTCTATGGATTCATACAATCACAACATCGTCTTTCAGACAGCTTTTGCTGAATGGAAGACATTTATCCGTTTCATTAATGGTTTGTTTAAGAAAGCTAAGTGGGAGAACAATGCCCGTCTTTTTCAAGTTACCAACCTCTTGTTTCACTTTCAGAAATGTGTTCATTGCATAGGACCACAAATGGTTTTTGCTCCGGTTTCTTCAACGTGCAATACTCCTGTCCGACGTTAGGGGGCATTAGAGCGCTGTTAACACCCCGCATTAACGTTTCCCAATCAGCCCTAAACACAGAAACAGATGGCAAAGGAGAATGTGTGTGTCAGCACCAACAAGTTAATTGCTTTCTAATAGCTAGTTAAGCTTTACTTAAGCTCCCAGGCTGGGACAGAGACGGCATAGAGCCCATCCCAGTGTGGTTGGAGATAAAAGGAACAGTGTGGCATGCTTTTTTCCCTTTCCCACTCTCCTTCTGCCCATGATGCATGAGTTGGTGTCTAAGTTGACAGAGCTAAGATGGCCGGTGCGAGAAAAGACTAGTTTAAGCTTCTCTGTCAGGCTTAGAGACAGCGGGCTCCACACATCGATCCAGCTAAAGGCAAAGCTGCGCGCCTCTGCTCTCCAAGGATCTGTCGCTATATTCCCGGGGATTTTAAAAGGACGTGGTCATTATAAAGACAAGTCACAGAGCGATAGAAAGCCTAGAGAATCTGCACCGGCAAGTGAGGTGCCAATCCCGGGTAGATTTACACCAAACCTTTGGAGACTTTAAATGGTTTGAGCGTCCACATTTCACTCATCACTTTTTTTTCCTAGTATAATATCGAGAGTGTTTAATTCCCTGTTAAGAACGGAAGGTGAGCGTGTAAGTGTGTGTATGCGTGTGCACGTGCGTGCGGTCGAACATTGAGGATGTGCTGCTTGGCAAAGACATCGTGGAAGATCCCTGTCTCCTCGGACAGAGAAGTCAGCGTTAGTATTCCTACGCTGTTCCCAGTTTCCCCTCCCGGTACCAGGGCAGCGGTAGGCCATTAGCTCGTCAACACAATGAGAGGAACTGTATCTTTCGTTTATTCTTTGTACTTAACTTTTCTTTTTGGTATTTTTTTCTGTGTCTACATGAGTCAAATGTTCCTATGGTGTTAGAGATACCCCGCATGTTAAGAGAGACTACACATTCACCTAGTTACAAGGAGAGTCAGATGGAACAGAAATGACTCACAACACCTACCTACTCAACTATTATGCTTTCCCGACCCCAATAAATTGATTCATACAAAGCATTTTCTATCATCCAATGTCTATTCTGGCACTTTACTTTCGTAGGCCTCAACTTCGTTTCACTAGCGTTCCTTTGTCTGGGTCCTGCTTCTCCTTCCACTCATTGTTCAATTCCAGCAAAGCCATTGTCCTTTAGTGGCATTAAGTTCCTGCAAAAACTTTAGACTAATCACTTCTGTGAGAGAATACATTGCACCAGAATGAATATTCCCTGCGCTATTATCTGTGATTAGCTTCAGCTGGTTACTTGTTCCCCCTGCCCCCTCCAGGCGCGGCCGTGTGCTCATGCTAAACGCCGGATGCTGCTCTGCATTGCGCTGCATTAAGTGGCAGATTGTAATGGAGCTCTTAATCTGGGAGTCACAGGGGCAGAGTACACCTCTACCTGCAGCGGGCGAGTTCACCTCTCTACCTGCACTGACGCAGCACTCAGTGACCGCATGGCAAGGACACAAACACAAACACACATGGATACACACACACATGTACGCACGCACGCAGCAAAGACACACACACACACACACACACACACACACACACACTCATACAGAAATACATACATACAGATGTGCAGGCATTGACGCCTAGAAACACACACACTCATATATTGTTCCATGCATACGCACACGCACGCACACACACATATAGACACAAACGCTTGCTGTCAAAGGCACGCTGTCACTTGCATGCACACACACACACAGATACATCATAACATGCATGCATATGCACACACAAAAACGTACAAACACATATGCATGCACACACACTGTCACATGCAGGTATACACACAAATACACACAAACACACAATGCTATTCACACAGCACACACACACACGCATGAACACTCATCCATCATTGCTGTTGTTGTGTTACGTGCTGTATCTCTTGCAGAATGTCGATGAGTCTGGATGTTCTGCTGAATCCTGCCCCGCCCAAGGAACAACGCTCACTTGACGCATCGCAGAAAACCACTAAATTCTTAATCCGCGACCGGGTTATCCTGGTGTCATCTGCAGGCCAGTCAGCTGGGATTTACAAAATAAAAGCCCTCCTCTCCGACGTTTCGGCAGTGCTTAACCAGCCCAGATGGTTATCAAGTACTAACTAATGCTAACTAAACTCTTGGAAGGAAACAGCAGCAGGAGCAGAGCAGCGGCCCACCTGTGCTCCTCTAGCGAAGCACGAGCTACTCCAATCACGAACATCCAGCTCCAACCAGCTCACATCAACCTCCTGGCCTACCGGTACCCAGGGCACTGGTGGTTTCTACGGTTACGGGAGGAGAGCTAGGCAGAGAGGGAGAGAGAGAGAGAGAGAGAGAGAGAGAGAGAGAGAGAGACTGAGAGCGAGAGAGAGTGAGAGCGTGAAACAGAGTGAGTGCAAGAGAGAAATTAGATAAAGAGAGGGACAGAGGGAGAGCTAGGTGCCCCAGGGAGACCATTTGTCTCACCCTCTTAGGCTGTGATGGGCCGCAGCATCCCGTGATATCTGGGGCGCTGGGGCCCCGTGGGGCCCGGGGCCCTGTGGGACGCCGGGCGGATCCAGCACCTGGCTGGAGAAGTCCTCCACCAGAGAGCTCCTGCACTGCTGCTGCAACAGCCTGATCAGGAGCAACACAACATCACACAACATCACACACTGATCAGGAGCAACACAACACAACATAACATCACACACTGATCAGGAGCAACACAACACAACATCACACATTGATCAGGAGCAACACATCATCACATAACAACACACACTGATCAGGAGCAACACAACACAACATCACACATTGATCAGGAGCAACACACCATCACATAACATCACACCCTGATCAGGAGCAACACAACACAACATCACACACTGATCAGGAGCAACACAACACAACATAACATCACACACTGATCAGGAGCAACACAACATCACATAACATCACACACTGATCAGGAGCAACACACCATCACATAACATCACACCCTGATCAGGAGCAACACAACATCACACACTGATCAGGAGCAACACAACACAACATAACATCACACACTGATCAGGAGCAACACAACACAACATAACATCACACACTGATCAGGAGCAACACAACATTGCATGACATCACACACTGATCAGGAGCAACACAACACAACATAACATCACACACTGATCAGGAGCAGCACAACACAACATCACACATTGATCAGGAGCAACACAACATCACATAACATCACACACTGATCAGGAGCAACACAACGCAACATCACACACTGATCAAGAGCAACACAACATCACATAACATCACACACTGATCAGGAGCAACACGACATCACGTAACATCACATACTGATCAGGAGCAACACAACATAACATAAAATAACATCACACACTGATCTGGACCTCCTAACGTCAAGGGTCGAGGTGTCCCTGAGCAAGACACCTCACCCTAACTGCTCCGGACGAGCTGGCTGTCGCCTTGCGTTGCTGACACCGCCGTCTGCGTGTGAATGTGTATATGAGTGGGTGAATGTGGGACAATATTATAACGTGCTTTGAGGGGCCACTGGTTGGAAAAGCACTGTATAAATGCAGTCCGTTTACCGTTTACCATTCAAACACCTCATGTAATCAAAGAACAGAGAGGAGCCAACTGCACTGTGGTCCGTACCCTCCGTGGCCCTGCAGGGGCCCCAGGGAGACCCCGTGCATCGTGGCAGGGGCTGGTGGATACAGCGGCGGAGGAAGACGAAGAGGAGGAGGATGTGGAGGAAGACATGTGACTCAGTGGCTGGTCCACGTGCTCCGTCATGCCCCCGGTGGACCGGAGGAGGGCTGTGAGTAGTGCTGGTGGTTCGGGGCTGGATACATAAATAAAATACATAGACAGTTCAGCTAGAGTGAAAACTAGAATTACACTTTTTTCTAAATCGTTTTCGAACTGCTATGGCAACGTACGTTTTTATTTTACCCTGCCTGTCCTTCCAGGCCCTTGGATCCCAGCAGGTCTCAATGGTGTCCTGCCCCCTGATGTTGGCCCAGTCTTCAGTCCCCCCTGCTGGCTCTTCCTCTACTCACTGGTGGTTTGGTGGACCAGCTCAGTACTCTGGAGACAACAACAGAATATTTTGAATTATGATTAATAAAGTATGTATGTAATCGAATGGATATGCTGATAACAGCTCATGGAAAATATATATAGTTTGAAGTGAGAGTAGTATGTGTGTGTGTGTGTGTGTGTGTGTGTGTGTGTGTGTGTGTGTGTGTGTGTGTGTGTGTGTGTGTGTGTGTGTGTGTGTGTGCAGGGGCTTAGCACCAAATTCTGGGCCTTCTATACAAGAAGTCCTGATGGCGATCCACAGCCCCAACAAATCATAAAAAAATGGCACATTTCAAAATCATCAGAGACACCTGGGGACATGTTGAACCACAATAAGGCAGAATTTGAATACTAATTTCTCTCTTATTATTAGGACTTCATTATCATTAATATCATGCATTTCAATTTCTCCATAGTTATCAAGTACTTAAATATAACTATTGAAGGAATATTTGTATGGGGGGGGGGGGGGGTACATCATCAATACTTTGTGAATAAAGTTCTCCACGTGCAGATCGCGAAGGAACACGTCCTCACATGTCAGTGCTTCTCGCGATCCCCACCATACAATTATAAACAATACGGTAAATCAATCATTTTATAAGTCTAGGTAAACCTATTTTTAGTTCAGTGGAATTAACTGCCGCATGGTTGCAAGTGTATGTTGACTCTGAATGAACGTGAACTTGGTCTGGTTTATCTGCCCTACCCCGATTCCCATTACTCGGCGGTTTTATGAGGTTAAAGTCTGGCACACAGGGGGAGGCTTGTTTTTTAAAAAGACTCCAGAAAATACCAGCCTCGCCCTTAATCACACAATCAAAAATCACAAATCACCACTAAATAACCACATTTTTTCCCGGGCTCTCTGTGTCCATTCTTTTAATGGTTGAACATATTTTAATGGTGCAAAGAAGAGTGTGTGTCCGTGGGGGAGGAGCCATTTTTTTGAGGAGGAGCCAGGTGTTAGGGGAGGAGGGAGAGGACGTCTCGTTCAGGATACGAAACTTAAAGATGAACTGAACTGAAATAATCAACATCGATAACGTGTTAGTTATGACCATTATAAAAAAAATGACACTAAAAAATATATTTAAAAAATCAATATATAGCTTTTTTTAGCAACAAAAGAAAATGCGTCTTTTAGTATTAGAGCGCCGACGGCATGGTAGGACTAGGTTGTTGCTGCAGACACGCGAACGTCTTCTACACTCCACGGCGGAAAATAGTGATTTTAATATGGCTGGTTACGCGTTTGAGCCTGTGAGGGACATGCCTGTAGTGTCCGACTGCCACCCGGTGGAGAGGGATCAATTTCAGGCTCCAGCTCCACCTTCGGATCGTGTGGGTGTGACGGGTGTGCGTGTGGGTGCTGCCGGAGCATGATGAAACTACTTCTTCGAGTTAAACTCCCTCTGCATCAGCAATCGGCTAGTCGGCGAACATCAGGGTGAGTAGAAAGGGACATTTGTTGAACTTCTGTTTACAGACCCGCAAAACATAGATATGTGATAGGAGTAATAGTGATAGGAGTAATAGTTTATACACTTTATGGTCGGAGTGCTAGCTTGTGGAGATTGACATGACAGGGGCTATCGGAGGGTTAGTCAGTTTTAAGGCTGCCAGCCATATATTAAGGGCTGGTTTCCTATTCAAAGGTAGCCTGTGGAAATGTATGATTACCCCAGCTGCCTTGGCCCTATATAATTCATTACTGCTGCCAGGGGCAATGCAATAAGATGATCCTCCTGTAGACCTGGTTGTTTGCTTTTCCGTAGCCATTTCAGCGAGCCTCAGAGCCTGACTCATTACCTGCTATGGCTGCTAGAGCCACAGAGTAGGAGTAGGTTAACATGCCAGTGACGTAGCTGATTGTTGAAATCCAACATGGCGGCGCCCGGTAACATAAATAACACTTTCACCGTACAAATTAATCCCTTTTGGCAAGTTCAGCCATTTTTTGTTATTGTACCAATGAGAAGGCGGACAATACATCTGTTGTATCAACTAAACTTTAAATTTCAGTTCTGTTCATCTTTAACATTCATAGAAACCTAAGTAAGCGACGTGGAAGCAATTCTCTCTCGTTCAGGAGAAAAAGAAAACGCATTTTGGAACAAATAGTCTGACAGCCAGTAACAACAAGGTGAGTAAAACAGACCAAGAGAAGGTAAAACCTCTCTTCCCCCATAAGGAATTAGAAATATATAATTGCTCAATACACAAAAATTGTCGTCTGTGTCTAGGAATGGCCTCTGCTAACACTTCCTGGTCTGAAGAGAACTTTTCATGTTCAATCTGTCTTAATGTGTTCAACAATCCAGTTAGCACCACATGTGGACACAACTTCTGCAGAACCTGTATAACAAAGTTCTGGGATGAACAAGTCCAGTACAAATGTCCTGTTTGCAACAAGCTTTTTGACACAAGACCTGATCTACAGGTCAATATCTTCTTATCAGAGCTGGCAGCTCAGTTTAGAAGGCCTTGAAGTCCTGCCTAGTGTGTCTTATCTCTTACTGTCAAACCCAGCTGGAGCCACATCAGAGAGTCCCAGGCCTGAAGAAACATCGTCTGGTTGAGCCTATGGACCGTCTGGAAGACAGGATGTGTAAGAAACACGACCGACTTCTGGAGCTCTTCTGCCAGGCTGAACAGGTGTGAGTTTTGCAGATGATCCAGGACAGAAAACTTACGATTAAGAAGATCAACGACACAGTAGAAATGAGCAACAAAGACGCAGACAGAGAGATAGCCGATGGTGGGCAGGTCTTCACTGCTCTGATAGGCTGTGTTGAACAGTGCCGGGAAGATTTCAACCAAACGGTTAAAGAGAAACTGATATCCAAAGAGAAACAAGCCGAAGACCTCATCAAAGAGCTTGAGCAGGAAATGGAAGATCTGACCAATAGAAGCTCAGAGTTGAAGCCACTCTCACACATGAAAGACCACCTGCACTTCCTCCAGGCCTTCAGATCCTTGAAGTATCCTCCACCCACCAGGGACTGGATGATGGTGGAGGTCCGTCTTCCATCATACTTAGGAACCTTGGGGCGATCCCTTGATCAGCTGGAGGAGACAATGAACATGGAGATGAAGAAGCTGCGTGATGCTGAACAGAAGATATCACTTCATATCTTCATATCTACTCTGTTACTGGCTGCTCCTTTAGTGAGCCTCTCTATCCATTCCTCTGTCCACATGAACATGATAGTGGTAAAAACTCTGCCCCTCTAATCATCTCACCTGTCAATCAAACAGACTAGGACCTTTGTTTGATAATATAATAATCAAACAACCAAAACAACTGATGTTGTTTCATAAATGGTAATCCCACTATGTTAGATCTGCAATAATGTCGTACTGTGGTCATTTAACAAGGAAAGTTATTTCAGAATCTAACCTCTAAACCTATAAAAGTAATTTAATGTAACCCATGATAAAGGGTTGTATTACACTATATTATTTGTCAGTTTTCTCCTGAATATTATTATTATGTTTGGGCTATAAAATAGTTAAGTTGCAGTTATGTAGAACATGTTACGAGGACTAACATGTTAAGAGGACTAATTTGTACAAAATAATAATCGTTGTTTTTTTAACATTTCTATCTGTTTTAACTAATGAATAGTGGATGACAAAAAAATACAATGTCCTTACACGTTAGTACACGTTAGTAGTTAATTTTTTTTATTGCCTACATTATCATTGTAATAGATCACTTAAGTGGAATAGATACATTCCAGTCCAATAGTGTTCAGTAGAAATACTGTTACAAGTGTAATGCAAAAAAATATTTTGATGAAGTTTGTTGCCTAAAACCTTTATTTTGATCATTTCGAGAGAGATGGAACGTTTTATATCAGTAAAGAATTGTAAAAGTTGGTAGTTGATGAACCAGTAAAACTTATTCTCCACCATGCAACCCTTCAAGTATTACACACTTAAACAAAGCTCACTGCCAGTTTTTTACCAAAAAAAAGTTTTCTTTTTACAGTGCAATAAAGATGATATGAATTGAATTGAAGGAGACAGGGGAGGGAGAGAGAGAAAGAAAGCTGTGGGGAGAGAACGAGGGGTGAGCGAGAGAGAGAGGGAGAGGGGGAAGATAGAGTGAGGGAGGAAGGGAGAAAGGAGGGAAGGGAGAGAGGGAGAGGGGGAAGATAGAGTGAGGGAGGAAGGGAGAAAGGAGGGAAGGGAGAGAGGGAGAGGGGGAGGATAGAGTGAGGGAGGAAGGGAGAAAGGAGGGAAGGGAGAGAGGGAGAGGGGGAAGATAGAGTGAGGGAGGAAGGGAGAAAGGAGGGAAGGGAGAGAGGGAGAGGGGGAAGATAGAGTGAGGGAGGAAGGGAGAAAGGAGGGAAGGGAGAGAGGGAGAGAGAATACCTACCCTGTAGTATACTGCAATTTCTCCTCATAATAAGTTACTGCATTACTAGACACTAAAATGCACATAGCCCCTGCATAAGAGCTGTATCTGTCTATAATGTAGTTCTTTATACCCAACCTTTCATAGCTCAGTGTGTTATATAGTGCATCAGTGATGTGTATGGAGATGGGTAAAGATTGCTCTACTCTCCAGTCCGGGGAAAGAGTTTCATTCCCTCCCTCACCGTGTCCTCATGCTTTCCACTGTGCTGTGCTGATCATTATTGATTTTCCACTGTGCTTCTGCTAATGATAATCAATATTTAATTTTGTTTTTTTACCTTGTCGTAGCACTTTGTTATTTTTCATGTGTTAAATTGTAAAACTGCTTTGCCAATTCCCATTTGTGTTTTCTATTCCATTAAAGCTCTTTCGATTAACTTGAATTTAATAATTGTGTTCGGAGGAGAAAGATAAAAATAGACATACAAGGTTATTGAATAGATGGGCATGAAGACAGGTTAAACAAACAATTCTCTTGATAAATTAATTACAAAGATATTTTTTTATCTCAATTCATATTTTAATGGGTTCTTAAACTAAATAAAACGTACTTGTGAATATTATATTCCATTTCTGCCAAGTACATCCCAAAAGAAGCCGCTTAATTCTTCACCTTTAGTCTTAACTCGTTTGACAGAGAAGGTGTTTGCCTGTGTGTGTGTGTGTGTGTGTGTGTGTGTGTGTGTGTGTGTGTGTGTGTGTGTGTGTGTGTATGCGTGTGTACTGTAAACGTGTTCATGTGTGCAGGCACTGACACATGCTTTTGGCTGGTGGTTCTTGAAATCATTTAGATACATTAGCTTTGGCCTTGGCTGAGTACATCACTTTAATGGATGGAATCCAACTTGAGTGTCACTCAATCCACCTACCTTTTCATAGCCTTTTAATTCGTCTCAGGATAAATATGCAAAGCTACTGGACCATTTTGGCCTCTACGTACAGATGTGTGAGAGCAATTTAATGCGTGATACACTTGTGTGCTTTAACTTCTCGGTAACTGTATCACAGACTGAGGCTCAGAGATCCTGCTAATGTAATCCATTTTGAGTTTGAAGCGGCCTCGGTAAATACTTTGACAGCGACTCGACAGTCAAAGAGGACGTTGAATAAATAAGATGAGCGGATAAGGAGAGTAAACGTTAGAATCCTAGTTTTTCCTTCCTTTCTGTTTATCTTTCTTCACTCAATCTCGCCACACTCAGACACTCAGACACTCAGACAGAGGACAATGCATCACAGAGGGATATATAAATAATATATATATATATATATATATATATATATATATATATATATATATATATATATCCTGTTCAAATAAATTCAATAGTATTCATACATCCCTGAATCACATTCAAATCTCTGAGGGCTATTCAGACCCACCTAATATAACATTGCAAAACCCTCTGAAGGGTTAAGCAAATGCTCTAGTCCAAAATGAAGAAACCAAGAGCAGGAACACAGAAGAGGGTTCCGGCTGCTGACTCTTATTATCTCAGCCAGACACCGCACCGCCACACACACTCACCTGTTTCTCCGCAGCGCTGCTCTGCTGTGTGTTGGCTTCTCTTCGGCGACTCTAGGCCTCACAGAATGGCTTCAGGGTCAGTCTCTGCTGGAACACGCCGTTCCTCTCGCTCTCTGCTCTCCCTTCCTCCCCTCTCCTCCCTCTTCTCCCCACCCTCCCCTCTCTTCCCTCTCCTCCTCTCTCCTCTGTCTCCTCTCCTCTCCTACCTCCCCTCTCCTCCCCTCTCCTCCCTCCCCTCTCCTCCCTCTCCGCCCCTCTCCTCCCCTCTCCTCTGTCTCCTCTCCTACCTCCCCTCTCCTCCCTCACCTCTCCCCCTCTATGCCCCTCTCTTCCCTCTCCCTCTCCTCCCTCTCCTCCGTCTCCTCCTCCCCATCCCTGGATCCTTCAGGGTGGAGGAGGCGATGGAACGGTCCTCTCTACCCTAAGGGCCGCTGAAGGGCTCCCATCTAT
>NC_136942.1:9848913-9908913 GCF_949987615.1 Pollachius pollachius
GGCTCACCAGCCTGCTCACCAGCCTTCTCACCAGCCTGCTCAACAGCCTGTCGACCAGCCAACGCCCATCACCACGGACAATACTCAGTGACCATTTTTTTATCAGAGCATTTAAAGTGTTAGCTTGTAATACTTACTTATGTCAACATAGCGCCCATGGCCCTCCTCACCGTCCCTGGAAGGGGGGGTCCCCCCACTCTGATCCATTGCTCTGGGCTCCTCTCAAGATGCCCTCCTCCTTAATGAAGCTGAGGATCTCCAAGCTGGGGTTAGGGATAATATCTGTTCTGCAGATATGGCCGGTAAAGCCTGTGAGACCGGGCTTGGACAAGGGCTGCACAAACACAACTCAACTTCTTTCTATTTTTATCTTTTTT
Organism: Pollachius pollachius; assembly: GCF_949987615.1. Lineage (NCBI taxonomy): Eukaryota > Metazoa > Chordata > Actinopteri > Gadiformes > Gadidae > Pollachius > Pollachius pollachius. The sequence goes on from NC_136942.1 coordinate 9,849,291, forward strand.
CTTTTTTATTATTATTTGTATGATATATAGTGGTTGACATCAAATCAATTGCAAAAGCACAGTATATATTGAGCACTGTAAAAACGGTTTTATTGGATTCATCATATTCTCTTTATTTGTCTAATAATTCCCCGAATCTGTACGTATATCTGATGTATTTATTTATGCCCGATGCTCGCATGGAAGATTACACGACAATCCATTTAAAACGGAGGATTACGACGGACGCACAGATGGGCTGAAGTACAAAGGAGGTCATATTCATCGGGTCCAGTAATTTCGCCTTTATTTCTTATTATTAATTACGTCATATCTGTATGCATGTTTCTGACAGTTGGGCAAACATTTCTCTCCTTTTTACAGATTAACTTTACTCGTCATCAGTTGGTAACACCACCGTAACGCTTCAGTTATTATGTGATGTTTCTGATGCCTTCTCGCTCAGACCAGCGGGCGGCGGCCAAGGATGCAGAGAGGAGAAGAGAGAGGAGATCTCTCTCCCAGCTCCACGCTCCCTCTGCTTTCCACAGATGACACTTTTACTCACTAAGTCACACAATAAAGTGCATCTCTTAGTAACGCCATGGCATCATGAAATCATTATTTATATAATATATAAATCCCGGTTCTATTTCAACTGTTTAAAAAAAAAACGCTCCAACGACAGGCTGCGCTTTGGCCGAGACGCAGTTGAAGTGCACATGCTGCACGGTTATTCAACACCGGGGAAAGATCTGCCTTTACATGATTTCAATATCCTCATCATCACAGCAGGAGCAAAGAACAACAACCCAACGCGGTGTCGTCATCCCTCTGGCTGCAGAGCGGGGGGCTGTGATTGGACGAGCGCCCTTGCCAATCCCACTCCTCTCCTCCCACGTTAGGTTGGTCTGCGGCGTCAAGATGCTGCTCCGATGATGGGCGTACGGCGGTGCCTCTCGGTGTAGGGAGACATTCCTCCAGCTTCTCATTGTAGTGCACGCATCCCGGATCAGATGCATCGCTGAGCGGTGGTCCTACTCCTCCCGGCATCCCTCCTGTCCTGAAGACAGACGGACATCTTCTTCCTCCTCCGCGCGTCCGGGGAGGAGAGAGAGAGCGAGAGAGAGAGAGAGAGTCTGGCGGCGCATTACCGGAGAAACCTCTCAGTAGAATAACAACCGGGGCACCACCACCACGACGCTGCTAGCAGCTCAGCGTCAGCCGCTCTTCCTCCTGGCTCCACATGGCCGTCCTGCACGCCGCGTCGCCGTGACGCCCGCGCGGCGGTGGATTGTCGCTTCTCTTTTCGCACTAGCCAAGTACTTTGAAACAACCAGGGGGTGGGGGGGAGGGGGGGGGGGGGGGGGGGGGCGGCACCTGCTCGGAGGTAGCGGCACGGCAGGGGGGCCAGGGGAGGGTGGGAGGGCGGGGAGAGGAGGGGCGTTGCACATGCACACGCACATGGACGACCGCTGGACTGCACCTCGAGGTTGAACGGGAACGTTTTGAAGCGGGAGATCTTGTGTGAGCGAGCGCCACGGAGCGAGCCCCTCCACGCGCGGGTCGGGGGGCTTTAAAGGAGCCCAGGTATGACGGCGCGTTGCCCCTCCTCCTCCTCCTCCTCCTTCTCCTTGTCCCCGCGCACTCAAGATATAAGCGTGCATCTCGAGAGCCATTATCGTGGATGATTATTTCTCACATGACGGAATAAACGTCGGACATTCGTGACACGCGCGCCATGCCACGCGCCGATGACAAGCGCGTGCTTTTCCGTCAACAAAAGTGACGCTACTTTTTTGTACTCTTATTTTTTTTTTCTTTAATATTTTCAAAACGCTTTTTGAAGTCGTGGAACAAACAGGGATTTATACGAGGAACTACTACACTGAAGTACGGAGAGTTGTGCGGGTTTGGGTGTCGACTCTTAATTAGGTCGTGAGACGGTTTTGGAGACATCTGTGTTTTTATGGAGCGATGCGCACTTGGCTGTTTCTAATCCCGGAGGTTGATGCTTGAGAGTGGCCGATGAATCAAACACCAGCCTCGGTGTCCCAGTAACGCCTGGGAGCTGGCGGATTTGTAGCAGATTAGTGAGTGAGCCGCTCTTTTCCTCCAACTCCTGATTAAAAGCGCGTCTTTTCGCTGCCGCGGTCGGACGCTCTCCAAAGTGCGCCGCGCGGAATCCAACGCGGAAGGAAAAAGAGAAGCCCTTTCTCCCCCCGCTCACATGTGTTCATCACAGACTCTCCCCACGGAGGCGGACGTCACACGTCGCGGGCGTGTCGGTCGACGTGGAGACATCAGGAGACGCGCTGGAGACGCGCACCTGAACGGGAGATTCCTTCCTCCGCTTGGTGTTCGCCGTGGATGTCATGGGGGCTATCTGCTCGGACGTACTTCTTAAATCAGCAGGAAAACACTCACTCGCTCACATATGCACAAACACTCACACCCGCACGCACACACGCCTCTTATACGTGCTTCGGGTCACGCTGGGACCATGTCGCGCCGTAAATGATTAAAGCGCGTTTTTTTTCTTCGTGGATGCGTTTCCGCGGACCTCGATTCCGCCGCCCGGCCACCTGACGATGCCTCTGCGAGGATGTTGCGCTTCCCTGTAAAGAAAATTCGGAAGCAATTCAAACTGCTTCTGTTGCTGGTCCTGCTGACCTTCGCCGTGTGGTTCACCTACCTGCACATCAACCAGGGCAAGAGCATCAGGCTGCACTTCAACTATGGCAAAGGTAAGCGGGTTATAATAGCTCCTGGTTATTACTCCTGTTTGAACGAGATGTCAGGACCGCAGAGTCGCTCACCAGCCACAGTAAGCGACTCAAGACTCACGAGTTCACCTGGACTCTGCATAGCCTCCCCCCCTTATCCCTCCATACCCCTCTTATGCACTTATTGTATGGTCTACGTCCTGGCACTTAATGTACGCACTTATTGTATGTTGTGCGTCCTGGCGCTTAATGTATGCACTTATTGTATGTTCCTTGCACTAAAAATAGTACTCAGCTAAAATAAGGTGCTACACAATGGTATCTTTGTTTTATACGGGCAATGGGTTAATCTAGTGATTGTAAGTGCACGGCACTTCCTTACTGTACAGACAGCGATATTTTTGTGTAGTGTACTTATTGTAAGACGCTTTGGATAAAAGTGTCTGCTAAACATCCTGAATGTAAATGAAAATGATTGATCGATTGAGAGGTGGCGGAACTTTGAAACCATGTTGTCCGGCTACCTGTTGGGTCCAGTGTAGATGTGATGGAAGCTGGAGCACCCTTATCTCCCTGTGAAGCTCAATTCCCTCCTGGTCTGTCTCTGTTCATGTGATGAGTCATAGAACTGCTGATTCAGAATAGGCCAATGTATGGTTTAGGTGTTGGGTTGATGATGTACAGATGAAAGGGTGTGTGGCAGATGGTAAATTGACTGCATTTACCAAGCGCTTTACAATATTGCTCAACATTCACCCATGACTGCCAGCTCGTTGGGAGCAGTTAGGGCGAGGTGTCTTGCTCAGGGACACCTAGACTCTCAGCTAGGAGGAGCCGGGGATCAGCTGGTTACCAGCCAACCAGCTCTACCTCCTGAGCCACATGCTGCCTAAAAAGCAGATGTTTGGGTGATGGTTGTATTTGTGAATGTTGCAGGTTTAATTTCCAAGGTTGAATTGTTTGGACTTGGTATTGGGAAGTTTGAAACACATTGGAAAGAGTTTACAGATGTGGATAGATGCCGACAATAGATGGTGGATGACATGATGATTTTGTTGTTATTGTTGTTGTTACTGGTGTTGCTGTCATTAAGTCAAGGATTATTTTTTTCCTGTACCAAAACCAACGCATCCTATTGTTCAAACCGCATCCCTCTTTCACCAAGTTGATATTGACCAATTAAAACTGAAATGGATAATAATAACAGACCCTTGATGAGACTTATTATTTAAAGATGAATTCAATGATTGAGTGTCAAATTGTGACAATAAGAAGTAAATTTGTACAGCTGTCCACGCGGCGAGCAGCCAGACGTGAGTAACCGCCAGAGCGAAGGCGTTTAGGAACGTCCATCAGCCGCTCTTCTGCTTCCCTGCTCCGTTCTCCAAACACACGTGCGCCTTGTTTTGGTTCCTCCATTGTTCCAGTCCCGGGATGCTTCCGGCACTCAGGGGAAGGAACGCCGCTCGAAGGGCCTCACCTCCGCTGGTTCCGAAGGATAATAAACCCACTACGTCCGAATGTGTGGAGATTACGTGGTCATTTGCTGTCAGACTCGCCAGACACAGGAAATGGTCGGGGAAATGCAAGTTGTGATGTTGACGGGATTCAATGACATCATTACAGACGGCTCATGCATGATGAGAGAGAGAGAGAGAGAGAGAGAGAGAGAGAGAGAGAGGAGACCTTCTCCTGCTTGTGACGTATAGTAACATTCTTTCAGGGCTCCCAGGATTACTCTTTAATTGCTGCAGTCGGCCAGACTTCATGTAACGGTGTTTATTCATAGGTTGTTCAAAAATGAACACCAAAGTAGACAAACATTGAGCAATCTGAAGTTGACAGCAGTGCAGAAATGTCTCTCTGACAGTATCTGCTATGGTAAACCGTTCCCTCTTTAACTTGCATCCTTTCCCGCCTCCCCCTTTCTCCTCGAGAAATCACACTGCCCTGTTCCTCCCCCCCATCTATTCCCCCCTAGGCCGTCGGAGTAGAGTACACCCGCGTCTGAGAGACCCTAATGCCCCCTGCCTTTCTTCCCACCCACCCCCCCCCACCCCCCCCCCCAGCGAGTGTAGCTGGGTATCCATCCTCTCTCACCAGATAGGAGTAACGCCACTCCGACCCCGATCACATCAGACGTGTTATCTCGCCTGGCATTTCCTGGGGATGAAGAAGCAACGGTCAGCTCAGGGATTCACCCTTTAGCCATCTTACATTACACTCCGCTGGCCTTAAGGGGCCATTGATCACAGTAGCATGCGTGCAAAGGACTTGTCACTTTGTGCTGTTAGTTTTATTCCGAAGCTGCCCGGGTGATCACTGCTACTTTTCCACTCTTCCTCACTCTTCTTGCGTCTTGCCGGTAATTGCGTCTGTCTGTCGCCTGGTATCGTTCTCGCCGGTCGAACAATGAAGGAACTGATTAGGCTGCGGTTTGTGTCTTCACTGAACCATTTCCTCTCAACCCGACCCCTCTCACCCTCCTCCTCCTGTGGATATCGTAACAACTTCCTCTTGCTTAACCTCTCTGTTGCTCGGTTGGGGGGGGGGGGGGGGGGAAGGCGTTAATGTGGGGGTCCTGGGGATGTAATGGATTTAATGGATCTATTATAATGATTTTTTTAATGGATCTAATGATCCAAATCACTGGACAATTGTACACAATAAACAGTATCGGTATTTTTTTCTTTTTTTAAAGGTGACGCCCAGAATTCTTGGAGGCCCTTAGCCTTCCCTTCTCCGGCGGTTAGCTAGCCAAGGGCCTGGTATCCTGAGACTGATTAGTGAATATCAGGATTGATATTCCTTCCCCCCCCCCAGTTTTCTTTTTTTCTTTTTTCTGAACAATCAGGTGATCAGGTGATCAAATAATATATCTTTGTGATGAATATCCTTCATCTCCATGAACATTTAATAAACCCTGATTGATAATCTGCCGTTTTGTCATTTTCATTATTATTATTATCTTTTTGTTCAATTGATTAATTTTAAGGATTAATGATGGCTTCAACTTTTTCTGTTAATGATTAAAAATGGTACAATTCAACACAATTTATGCCTGTATTCAATGCCGCCATTTTGTCATTGTCCTTGTTTTAATTGTCCTCAAGGTCATATCTTAATGAACAACCACAGATGCTGGGTGACGTCTGTCGAGGTGTTTAGTTTCAGAAATGTACACTTTTTACATCCTTCCCTTAGTGCGATGCCGAGAAAGAGTTAGGTTATTTTTAGACGTTGTCTTTTCTGAATTAATTATCACATTCTGTAGAGCTAGACCTCTCTTGGTTTCTGTGTCATTATACGATAGTGTGTTATGAACCTTGCATAGTTCCAAGGTATATGTTTAAGTGTCCATGTCCCTGTGGTTCTCCAGTCTGTCAATGCGTTTGAGTTGATGATTAGTTAATTCAGGTGTGTGTTTTAATATGTTGATTTCATGTTGACCAGTAAAACGGAGGTTTCGCAAAACGATGACATCATGTACTCGATTTACCCATTGCGACTGTTGCTACCCACATGGAGCATGCGCCACAAACCTACAAACAAAGGTGGACAACCGGTGTGTTTATATCACCTCGTACTGTTAGCTTAAAGCATTACCTCATACAACACCTTGCAGTGTTGAAGTTATTTGCCTCTCAAGATTAAGCCCTTTAATGGTCCTCACATAGAGCCTTATCGCCCCCTACTTGCCTGGCATGCTCATGTGCGTATTGTAATAGTTCTTGCCCGGCATGGTGGATGGAGATATTTCCTAAAACAAGGTTGGTGTGGACAGGAATGTTTTTGAGTTATTTTTCTTCCAGAAATCCCCATAAACGTTTAGGCATGGTCCTCGGAGATCAGACCACATGAAAAAACAACTACTATGGCTCCGGGCCAAAATGGTCCACTTCCGTTTTTTTATCTGGCTGTATCCCTGCCAGCTCATCAGCAGGGAACACACATTAAACACACACTCTACATCGAATACGCACACACCAGTGAACCTATCAAACTCAATATTACACATTGATAGGCCAGTACCCAAGAGAATAAGAACCAGCGAGGGAGGTCATAGAATCACATATAACTTGCTGCGGACGTCAAAGAAACACGGATAATTTGTAGCTGTGACCAGGGGTCATTACATCCAGATAGGGCTGTATTAATCCCAGAATGGAAATTTGGGTGTCACAGCGAGAGGACAGAACAGTCATATTTGCAGTTGAAGAAATGAAAGGATTAACAGCCAATATCTCTAAACGATAAGTTAAGGACAGATGACTTTTATTGATCCAGATAGAAAATTGGGGAGCAGTAGAAATATAGAAAATACAAATTAGCGACAGTTATTCTAATAATATAGTCTTGTTTCTCAATCTAATATTAAACGTGTATATATAGTGTGCAGACGTCTTAGGACCTGAGCGGTGTGAGTCTGTTTCATTGAACTCTGAATGAGAGAGTGTTGGCAGGCTCTGTGGTGCATATGAGATGAGGGGTCGTCCACTCACACAACAGCTCCCTGTGTCCTGAGCTCCGACCGGCCAGCGAGAGAGGAGGAGGGGAGGGGAGAGAGAGGGCTAGGAGGGACACACAGGCTGCTATTGATTCCACATGGTTATTACACACGTGTAGAACAAACAGACAGACAGGCATGCACACACAGATAGACAGACAGAGACACACATACAGATCACAGACAGACAGAGGTATCACACAGAAACATACATACCGGTACACACTTGTTTGAAAACGCCATACACAGACACTCACATACACAAACACACACATTCGGACAGGTAATACAGACATTTTTGCACATGCTGTCTCATGTTCAGATCCAAATGTTTGATGTTTTGTCTCAGTGTAGGGACATATAACACACAACCAAAGCAGTAGTCGGAATGCATAACTCATCCCATTCATGTTTGTTTTTTCGTTTTCACTCTCTTCACCGAGTCAACATCTCTGGTAGCCATCTGCCCCCCCCCCCGCCTCTAGTGACTGAACACTGAACGCAGCAGAAGAAGACAGTGGCAGTCACACAGTACATGAAGCAAACGCGATGAGGGAAGGCTCTGGTTAAGTTCTGATGAATGAATGTGGAGCATGTGGCCGCACACTCATTCACAGACCCATGAACCCCCCCCAGGACCCCCGTGATACAGTACACACTTGGCAGGAGCTCTCGGAAGCCTCGGCTGATTGGCCGTCTGGTTGCCAAGGGAGATAACGGAAGGATGGGCAAGAGCCGTCTTGTCCTGTATTGGCAGTTGGCTTATTTTTTTTTTGTGTTAATAAATACAAATTACGAAAACGGTGACGCAAGTAAATTAGATGTTTGTGTGCTGTTGACACAGAGCCACCGCCGTCTTGAGACATAGATTCCGGCTGAGTAAGCGAGAAGGCCATGCACTATTACAAATGTAGTTTGTGCGAGAGCAGCGTAAACGCTGGCTGTTCTTTTGTCTCGCTAGCAAAATCCTCTGTCTAGCTCTCAGGATGAGCAGCCTAGAGACTGCACCTTTCCTTCATATCCGTGTCGTAAGGTTAGACACGGTACAGCATGGGGCCTGTCTGCTGGCCTGTGGCAACACATGCAGTAGGACATTGGTGTAGCCTGGTGAAGCATGGAAGCACCGCACACCAGCAACCCAAGCACACCATGTCACTCATGACTGGATACTGGTCATACCTGTCGGGAATATTGTGGCAAACTTACTCTTCTTTTGTATTCCTGAGAGGATTCGTTCTCTGATGACGTGAAATCGAGGAAATGCAAACGAAACTCGATAGAAGAAAGGAGAACCGAATTGTACCTTATCGTCTACGGCAGATGCTCCTTGAGACGAGATGAACCGAGCCCTCTCTTTAGGGGCTCCAACATACGGAGCGGTGAGTTGGCCGTGTGAACGGCCACCGAGGTGTAGTCTTTATTTAGACCAGCTCGTCTTAATCCCTTCTCCGTGTAGTGGCCTTGGCGAGTGCCCAGTCCGTGTTGGAGCATTTCGCCATTTGCTCACTTATTCACAGAAACAGAAAACGACAATATACATCTAAATGAATCCTCCCATCCGAGTCCTGAATCAGTGAGCTATGAAAGCGTTCTTCCATCGAGAGCCAATGACTCAAAGCCCCTGGCCCATGTGGCCGGTGCCCTTTGGCCCAGCTCGTCCTCTGATGACTTATGTTTGTTTACAAGTAGAGATTAGAGTCAGACCAAACATGATAGGCGCGGGCCGGGCACAAATCTCCACGCACGTTATCTGGAAGCGGCCCTCGATACGAAACGCTGGCTCTCTTCTGCTATTTTAAGAGCGCCACCGTTTCGCCACAGGTAAACAATGGAGGGAACTACTGCGGGCCAACGGCCGTACATTGTCTGGTTGGCGCCTGGGGAACCGGGCCGAGCTCTTGTCCAGAGTACAGAGCTGTGGTCCAGAGCTGTGCCACTTGAATGTGTGCGTGCGTCCGAATGTGCATGTTTGGGTGTGGGTCTGAATGTGCATGTATCTGCGTGTGTTTCTGAATGTGTGTGTGTCTGAACGTGCATTTGTCTGTGTATGTGTCTGAATGTGCATTTGTCTGGGTATGTGCGTGTGTGTGTCTATCTGTGTGTACTGCTGTGTGTGCATGGGTTTGAGTGTTTGTGTGTGTGTGCGTGTGTGTGTGTGTGTGTGTGTGTGTGTGTGTGCCAGGCGAGGATCGTGGGATGTGCCGTGCGCTGCATCCCACTCTTTGGATCATCTCTGCTGTACCGCCAGCCTTGGGCGGCAGGGTGGCTGTTTCAAAATGTGCTCCACGCTCTCGCATTGTGTTCTTTATACATGCTCCACGGTCACACTAGCATGCTTGTTATTATGATTTAAATTCAACACCCCGTGCTTTCCCTTTCTCTTTCTTTCTCCTCGATTCTCTTCCCTCTCCATCTCTCCCACCACCTCTTTCCACCCCCTTTCTCTCCCGTCTCTCATTCAGACGGCCTCCTCTCCTCCTCTCGTTAGGCGGCTTGGCTCTGTCTCCTCTGTGGAGCCCGCGCTCAAGTGAATGCCAAGGCTGCTGGCAGGGCCTTGAAAAGCCCTCAGAAATACCTTCCCTCCTCTCGGGGGGGGGGGGGGGGAGAGCGACCAGACCCTGGTTGCATTGTGCGGCCAAATACCCGGCGTGGTTGGAGGTCTTGGAGGGGGAGGGGAGTGTTATGAGAGGATGGTGGTTGTGGTGGTGGGGAGACTGAGGGAGAGTTGTTTAGCGCCCCGCAGCGGGGGTTAATGTGATGTGGGTTGGCTCACCTAACGAGACCCCTTCCAGGTAGGGGGGCCGGGGGCCAGATGAGAGGCTCAGAGCCCGGCCAGGTAGTTAGCTGCAGGGGGTCGGTGGATGTTTGTTTGGGAAAGAGCAAAAAGAAAAATTCTCAAATATAACAACAAAGGGGGAGTTAGGGAGAGAGCTCTGAATTGCTTTGTCTGCGTTTTTTCCTTGTGCGATGTGCGCGTGTGTGTGTGTTTGTGCGTGGGTTTGATGGGTTTAATCGTGTCGTTTGTTTGTGTCCTTGTATAATTGATGTATGCATGTGCGTGTCTGTGTGTGAGTCTGCGCGTGTTTGAATATGTGTGTGTCTGTGCGTGTGTCTGAAAGTGTCTGTGTGTGTGTGTGTGTGTGTGTGTGTGTGTGTGTGTGTGTGTGTGTGTGAGTTTAGGCATGTGTCTGTATCTGTGTGGTTGTATGCTTGTGCACGTGTGTGTGTGTGTGTGTGTGTGTGTGTGTTTATGTGTGTGTGTAGGAGTTTCTAACCTGTGTGTGTCTAAATGTAGCAGAGCTGAGCCCTGCAGCGCTGGGCTCAGCTAACACACTGAATGATGCTCTGTCCCCCCTTGTCCCAGGAACATGGGGGGGGGGGGGGGGGGAGAAGAAGGACCCCCTTCTCTCCCAACAGGTGGTCAGGGACCAGGATGAGAGAAGAGGATGTTGTCGTGACTACCAATCACCAGCCAATCCTGAGTGTGCGCGTGCTGCTTTGTGGAGGAGCCCATCCGGCTGATCTGAGCTCTGTTTGGGGCTTTGGCGATGAGGCGAATCGCTTTCACAGCATGGGGGGAGAGAGAGAGTGGGGAGGGAGACGCTCGTATTAGTTAAACCTCGTCACAAAGACATAATTGCTGCCAATTTGCCAAACAATCAAAACCCCATTCCTCCACTCCTCGAGGGAGTCGATGCTATGACGACACGGATTGAGTCAGGGAGAATTGATCGGAGAGTGGTGTGTTTATCTGAAAGTACCTGAGCACCTGAGCGGTGTTATTATTGTGTTCCAACAATGCGCTATGGATTTACCAGGCTTAAGTTATGAAACAAAATGCAGCAACCTTTCCAGACCCCTTGTCTTTGCCTTTGCCATAACCTTCATTGACAGTGTGGTGCCTGAACGCAGCATTATGTCAATCGTCTGCCTCTCAAGGCAACACACTCCAACATGACTTGACTACAGCTACAGTGTAGTCGATGGGAGGTTTAACAGAGGAGATAACCAAGAGGAAGGACAGGGCTTCTAGGAAATAAGGAACAGGAATTAACAGAGGATATAGCGATAAGAAAGAAGAAGCTATGCAAAAAAGTTCCCTCTTGTGATCTATCATTTAATCCTGGTGGTAATAACGCAGCCTTAAGTGATAATAGACATCGGTACTTTACTTTTAATTGTATTAAGCATCAGGAAATCATCCTCAATGTGCCAGGTCAGTTCTCTCCCCTTTGCTACGTGGCCAAGCTGGTCAGCAACGACGTCCAACTCGCATGTTCCTGACACGATAAAAGCTGGGTGTGTAGTGGATCCATCCCTCTGTGATGTGTTATGGTGGTTAGACGTTGTTGGATCCGGTTGTCCCTCACGTCCCTCACTTTTAAGTATTGTGTGTTTATTATTTCTGTGGGAAAGCAGAGAGATCTACTGAGCTGAACCACCAGGCTGTTTGGCAGATTCAAGAAAGCTGCTTCGTCATACTCAGCCCTTACCATATGCCTCGAAGCAGCAGGCGGTAGACACTGTGGGGGGGGGGATCTGGGACTGGTAGATCTAGACCCCCCCCATTCCCCACCCCGACCACCATCCCTAAGAGAAGGCTCCTCTTACGGTGGCGGGCCGATGTGCTGCGTGGCACTGCATCAGCGACCGTGTTTCCTTACCGAAAGCGATCCCTGCGAGATGGTAATCTATAATCAAAGAGCGTGCTGTGCATTCGAGGCGCTGAATAGGGCTTCTGTGGGGACGGGTGAGGAAGGGTGAGGAAGGGGGAAAGGTGTGGTCTCCCTTTTCAGAGACCACACTGCCTCCTAGTCCTCCGAGCTGGACCTGGTGGGACAGGAGAGACAGCTCAGAGCTACACTCGTACTAATGGCTGTAAATGCCTCGGTTATGGATTTGTGTTGTACAAATGTCAGCCAACAGATTCTCAGACTCCCTTGTTTGTGTTTGTTTGTGTGCGCATCGCGGACATTTGTCCTGTGTGTTTTCGTGTTGTTTTTTTCTTTTTTTTGTATGCGTGTGGGGCATGGATGTCTGTATTGTGTGACTTTGTGTTGGTTTCTTAGGTTTGTGTTAGTGTGCAGCGTGGACGTGTGTCTTCTGTGTCTTGTGTGTCTTTGTGTTGGTTTCTTTGTGTTTGTGTGAGTGTGTGGCATGGACGTCTGTGTTGTGTGTGATCATGTGTGTTTCGTGTTTATTCCTACCTGAAATGCAGAGGTGGGAAGTAACGAGGTACAAATATTACAAATACTTTGTAACTGTGCTAAAGTAGTTTTCAGGTATCTGTACTGAAAATCTTTTACTTATACTCCCTACAATTAAACACAAATATCTGCACTCTCCACTCCTTACATTTTCGAAACAGGCTTGTAACTTTAGTTTAATGCATTTGAGGGGAATTATCGATTATCTTTTTATTTTTCCTCATTGAGATCCTTCCCAACATAAAGACAGATTCCTCCCTAAATGGACGGGAGAATAACACTCAGAAAAGACGATCTCTTAGTGTGTCCACCGGTGCTTATCATGCACGACAAACGTAACAAGACGAAAAACAACGTTAAAGACACGTGAGGGAGATTTGCCACGTAGAAATGGCGCCTGTGTGAGAACTCGTGGCAAAGTGAGTGAGGAAGGATGAAAGTGGAGCACCAAACATTGAAGTTGTGGACTTTAAGAATCATTTTCCGAATGCGTTACGACTGCCACAGATTTCTGTATTCCTGCAGAGATGAGGACACTTCTAACAAAGGAGTAAAGGCTTAATTAGACCTGCAGTGTGTTCTGGTTTTGATCACAATGTTTCGAGGTCTACAGCTGACATTGAAAGGTGATTTGCCCATTGGAGCAAAAGTTCATTATTTTCAGTATTGTTTATTTTGTTTGGTGTTAGTTGTTTGGTTGTTTAACTTAACGCTCTTTGAATTATTTTAATATGACGTGAGGTTTAGTTAGCTTTTTAATACTTTTTAGTTCATTTCAGAGCCTGTACTTTTCCCCTTTTACATGGGTAAAGAAGTCGATTCAGTAATTATTGTAGTCATTTTCTTACACGGGTATCTGCACTTCCACTTGAGTAAATAATGGGTGTACTTTTGCCACCACTCTGGAAATGTCACGCAAACATATCCATCTCCCCATCGGAGACCAGACACGGTCTACTGTATGGCTTTCTGCCTCTGTCATTGCTGCCCTTCTCTCACACCCTCATGAATAAACGTGGAACTCTGGAGGTGGCTCTGAATGCGTCTCCATTGTTCAGCGTCGGTCGAGGTTAAAGCCAGCGAAGAGAGAATGTTTTGATGGATTTCCCACGCGACGCCATTTGAAGTCCTCTCCAACCGACGTATATGTATATTTAAATACGGCTGGCATTTAGAGGCCATAACAAACAAGCCGAAAAGGGCTTGTTTTCAGTGTGAGGGCTGGAAAAGAGAGGTTTCAATTGAGAGTGCTGCTGATGAGAACTCCCACGGTTCCCTACAGCCTCTCTCCAGCGCTACACTTCTGTTTCTGTCCAGGCCTTCTTGCGTCATGGCTAGGCAACTGTCTTTTTGGTAAAACTTGTATATTTCTACTTTGTACTTATTTTCCCCGTCTGGTCGCATCTCACTGTATCTTGTTTGCTGAGTGAGATGCTTTTCGACTGCATCCTGTTTGTTTTATCTTAAACTACGGATGTGTGTGTTTAAGATAAGACACGATGGTGAGCAGATAGGGAGTCAGAGGCTTTCCACAGCGAAGAACGTGCCATCAGATTTTGATCAGTGCCATTAGATTTGATCAGTATCGGGTCGGGTTAATAAACAGATCTTGAAAGAGGTTGGGTGTAATATCATGGCTGACTTTGGCTGTGAATATGGATGTGAATGGTTGAATTAAACGTATGAACAGCAAGGCGCTATTAGGGTGAGTAGAAGGAGAACATATCCCTGGGTTGACTACCAAGTGATCTGCAACTGGCTGTCAGCTGAAAAACCCTTTGCACTTTAGTTGAATCCAACTTTTTTAATACAGCACATCTCAGACGCCATCATCTCAAAGTGCTTCAGACAAGGCAACCGGTAAAATAAATAACTACGCCATGAAAATGTTTAAAAAATCGAACTAAAAGAAAAGAGTGCGTAAATAGATATACTTTAAATATATGTACTTTATTCATCCACAAGGGCACATTTAGCTGAAACAAAATAATAATAACAAAAAAGGAATGGTAAAGCTAATGATCTACCTATTTGAATGTGTGTATTAAGTGCCCTCAATGTCATTGCTCCTCTCAATTCTCGTACAATTCTCTGCCATTGCATTTTCTCTTTCCAAATGCCGGCTGATGACGAAACAACCAGACATTTCACAGGGCAGGATGGGTTGAGTGTATCTGAGATGTAATTGAGGTGTTCATGTCTGAGGCACCTAACAGCCCTTATCATCATCATCATCATCATCATCATCATGTGGGAGACGGGTTCAACTCAGAGATTTAATAACCCAAGGCCAGACCAATCACGTTCTGGGGCGTCTATATTTGATCAGAGTATTTCTTCTTATTTCTTGATCCGATGAAGCCAAATCCTCTGGCATTCTCTTCATAATACATTTAGATATAAAAACATTATACTTGAGATGGAACGAGATTAAATGAAAAACAGTGGTGAGATAAAATAAAGAATATATGACAATAATTATTGGCTAAACCTCTTTAAGATCGGACCAATCAGCGCTAAGTGGCGGGACTTTGAGCTCAGTCTGCAGAGTTTCAGAATGATGGCGGTACCCAAGGAAAGTGTAGCAATCGCAGGAGCAATCCAAATGGTTTGATGTGAATTAGATCAAAATACGACGGTAAAAGAGGAACAGGTGACCTCTGAAAAAACCGTTCACTTATGTGGAAGTCAAAGGCTTTCCAAGCTAAGCCCAGACTGATATCCATTGCGACACTCAAACATGAATAAATGGATGGTCTCACAAGGTACTCTGCCACAGCCCCGTGTTAAACCCTTGAAAACTATGAAGGATCCCCTTGACAGAGGACTGGACTGGGGTACCGTGCTCCAGCCCAGCACGCCTCACTTCAGGAGGGGCCATGATGGCCGTCAGGAGGCTCCTCTGCCCACCACCAGTGTCACTCCACTCAGCCTGCAATTAGCCTAGCCGCATTAGCACGCCATCCCGCATTAACGTGCTAATATACATATCACACACACACACACACACAATAGACTGTGTGTGTCCGAGAGAGCGCTAAATAAGTGGGAGGTTGCAGGCAAAACACTCAGGAGCAAAGTGCTAAATTGAGGCCTGAAACAAACCGCAGCAGGATTGACTGTCAGACATTTTATGGACTTGAATGAATTTAAAAGTGGGAAATTAACTTCACAGAGCCCAACAACGGTCATATCTTTCCGCTCTTTAGCTTTGTCCTAAATGTTATTCGCGTTGCAATGCATATTTTGCGTGCGTGCGTGGAATACTCAAGTAAACATGATTATTATTAAGTATTTTTTGTGCATCCATTTGTGATCTCCTTGATTACTCTCATCATATGATTTTATGTTTCATCATCATTTTATGTAGCGATAGGTTAATCAGAAATACCATGTTAATCAGTTCAATTATACCGCAAATGATGTAGTGAATTATTATATAAATTATTATGTAAATAATACCATCAAGGACTTACAGCGCTGTAACTTGTTAAACACACGCCACACGTCTGTTACAAAGCGGCATCTCTCTCGATAACAGCAGCAGACTCACAACTATTCATTCACAAACAAAGCAGCTCCCCAGCTGGAGCCAGACTTGTGTCTCTTGTAATTGTGTGCTTAGCAGTTAATGGCGTGTAACTGCTTCCATCTCATCAGCAGAACCGACCCTGGTGCAGGGATCCACTCGCGATGGCCGAGGCCATGATGAATGTTTTCCACCCTGAGATTTCAATTAGAGTCAAACACACTCCTTTAACTTCGTTTTTTTCAGGGGTTTCGAAAAGCAGCCCAATAAGTTACACCTGAAATAGAAAATGTGGAATTGTTGAAGGGGTCTCTGCCTTTCAGGTCTTTAGCCACTTCAACAGGAATTGATACTGCTGAAAGAAAAAGCGAAAGGAGATGTGTTGTAATTGCTTTGAATCTTGGCTCTCTGAGCTTCCCTGCCTGTTCAATCTGAACTACCCCCCTTACCCACTATCAGTGGTGGGGAGAGCCTGGCTCTAGTCTAATGCAGCCTGCCTATAGCATGGGTTGTGTATGAGGACAAAGTTGATCTATGTAGTCTCTCGCCCTCTCTCTCCTTAGTCCCTTTCCCTCTCACTCTCTCACTCTCTTTCTCCTTACTCCCTCTCCCTCTCTCCCTCTTGCTCCCTATCTCCTTACTCCCTTTCTCCCTTTCTCTCTCTCTCTCTCTCTCTCTCTCTCTCTCTCTCTCTCTCTCTCTCTCTCTCTCTCTCTCTCTCTCTCTCTCTCTCTCTCCTTGCTCCCATCTCGGTTAACCTCTCTGACCGATTCGCTTCTTTCTGAGTCAAACGTCAGGGTTTACTGACCACACACTTTCTCACATTATCCTTCGGCAATCACACACACACACACACACACACACACACACACACACACACACACACACACACACACACACACACACACAGATGAGGCTAATGTGGGGTGGTAATTACATTTTTCTTGAAAGCGACAGACCGTCTCCTGGCACAGTTGGAGGGCTTGCGGTCCACAAACACGCCGTCCATTGAGACACGTCGATATACACAAGCGGTTATTGCTTAGAGCAAGCTTGATAGCATAAAATCTTTTCGCTAGATATATTTATTAAATGTGTGTTTTTAGCGTTAATATTTTAGTATTATTTTGGTGTTCTTTTTTTATTAAAGAGTTATAAAATAAGCGTAAAAAAAATAACGGTGATAAAGAACCCCATCTTATTTGACTCCGCCGAGCTTTTCCTCAGGACCGATGTAACTTTGTGATCAGCCAACCTGGCCCGCCTGTAAACCATCGGTACCCATGAACCCTCCTCTCCTCCTACCTCAGCCCCTCCCTCCCACTACCTCCCCCTCCCTCCCCCCTCCTGTCAGCTGGATCCAGGTAGGCGCTCTGGGAATGTACATGTATAGTTAGAGACCCAACCTTGCTCTGTGTGCCGTCGGAACAACCGACCCGTGAGGCTGGATGGCTCTATAATCACGTCATTTAGCAGACGCACTCGCTGTCCAGACACGACTATAGCTTTTGTTGCCGGCGATGCTTTGTGCGATCTAAATCGATGGAGAACCCCCCCCCCCCTGTCGGGCTGCACTGAGGCGTATTGAGTTGTACCGTCTACATCGTCTCCTCCTTGTAAGAAGTTGCAGTGTGATCTACGGGGGAGAATTAGGACATGGTCTGTCCGTGTTCTTCTGCTGAACGAACCAGACAAGATGAGGCAGCTCCTCCCTCTCCCCCTACGCGGCCTCGGCGATCCAAAACAGCCGTGAGGTTTGAACTACGACCTGAGTCGAGATTAAAACGCCGGCATTGGAATCGCTCTGAAGGCGGTACCAAGGCCTTCCTATGTGTTCATGTGGTGCAGTCTGCCGTGAGAGTTGTGTTAAGCCTGAGATGTCTTCCAGTCGTATAATTTCGAGACCCACTGACACTTGTCTGTCTATGGTGACCACCTTGAGAACAGCCCCCAGTAATCCAACAGGTTAAATCTGTATTCCCATACAGAAGTCTTGTTGATAGTCAGAATTAGAGATCTTCCGATACCATTTTTTCCTTCCCGATACCGATTCTGATTCCTCAACTTGAGTGTCAGACCGATACAGAGTATATGCTGTTACGGCAACTAGCATTATATCTACTTATAGCCCTTGTTCCAATTGAAGGGTTCTCTTACGATGACAGCCATGGTTAAAAAATCCGAACTACGTAATTTACAATTAGAATCTTTAATTAGAATAATACATTTGTGTTCTTGTAGTTAAGCATCCATGCATTCATGTTTCTCCGTCTCGGTAGCTCGAACTCACGTAGGTCGGAGATTACGCGTTTCCAATTCTGACTTTCCAACTCTGACCGTTAACGAACGCAGCATAACACCGTAGTGTTTGTGATGTTCTTTGCCTGTATAGTAAATGAGTCATGTGATGGTGTTGGATTGTCGCACAGACCTGCGTACTTGCCGATACCCGATACTGCAGTATCAGAGAAATTTCCGATACTGTATCAGTATCGGAACGACTCTATTGGTCATGGAGGATGGCCGGCGTGCACCGCATGCCGCAACCAAAAAGCTTCTGTTTGGTTGAAAGCGTCGGGAGAGGATGGGTTTGAAGAGGAGAAGAGGCCCTGGATGGTGGTTTAAGGGTGGATGTGCAGGTATGCGTGCACGGGCTCCTGGGAATGAGGCTTTCGGCGGTCGGGGTTGGATTGCATCTCGAAAACATTGACACCTGTATTTTTAGCTGTGTGGTCCAGAACGGCTCGGCTGAGATATGCTTTAAAACCAACTGTCAAACGCCTCCCTTCCTCCGTCTCTCTCTCTCGCTCTCTCTTTCTCTGGCTCTTGCTCTCTCTCACGCTGTTTCTCTCTTCTCTCTCTTTCTCTGTCTCTCTCCTTCTCTTCCTCTCTCTCTCTTTCCTTATCTTGCTCTTGCTCTCTCCTTCTCTCTCTTCCTTTCTCCTCCTATCTCGCTCTTGCTCTCTCCTTCTCTGTTTCTATGTCTTTCTCTCTATGTCTCTCTTCTTGCTCTCTTCTCTTTCTCACTGTTTCTCTCGCTCTGCTCTCTCCTTCTCTCTCACTATCTCCTCTCTAGCTCCTTTCCCTCTCTCTTATTGGTCAGTTTTAACACTATCTCAGATGAACAGTTCCTGCTCACTCTCACTTTTTGTTCTGCCTTTCAACAAAAGGTTTGTTTGAATCAAAAACATACAAACATACATACATACATATGTTTAAGCACGATGGACAACCCTGTGTTTGGAGGACGCGGTGTACATGAAGTATCGTAACAATGCATTATAATGCAGTGAAAGTCAATCGTGTTCAAGAATGAATCAAGGGATAGCTATAACAGTGTGTTTCATCTCTGTAACAGTCTCTCTGGTCCGCCGTTGACTTGTTGAAGCGAGAACTCTAGCTTGGCTCTTTGTGTCTCCACGTCGACGACGCCAGGAGCTCATGGAGACAGATGTAACATAAACCACCCAGTGTGGTTCAGGGCCTGTGTGAAACATGCATGAGCTGCTTCATCTTGGGTTCCTGTTATATATATAGCAGGTATATACGTACCGGAGGGCACGCAAGCTGTTGCTTTACTGCGCTAATGGAAGAGGCTGGGAATATGGTCTATTATAGTGGGGGACTTAGTCGCAAGCACTCACACGCACATGCACAACCATAAACACATACGCACATACACGCACAACCAAATACACACACACGTACTTGTTAGAAAATGTGTTAAGACAAACAAAGCACATTTTTGCAAATTGAGGTGCACCAATGCACCATACACACATGGTTTCAAATCACACATGCATACACGTACACACGCACACACACGAACACACTGTCTCACATTCTGTCTAGCCTTACTGTGCTAAGAGGAAGTTTTTGGGAATTTGCTCTTATTATAGTGTGTGACTAAGTTGCAAGCACACACAACCACAAAAGCATAGACAGACACAACCACAAACGCATTCACACACATTGACTGGCCACTGTCTTCAACTCTTCTCGTCTGTTCTCCTGTGATCTGTTGTACACCCTGTTTTCTGCCATCCATTTCTTTTCTATTTCGCTGTCTCAACTGCTTTCACCAAGGCTAGCTTGTGTTGCTGGGCTGTCAGGCTTTTTACAGTGCACACACACGCACACACTCAAACAGACATACACACAAATACACTCAAACACACGCGCACACACACATGTACAAACACACAAATGCATGCACGCACACAGACAGACACACACACACACATGCACAGACAAACACATGCGCATAGCACACGCACGCAGAAACAGATAGACAAACCGACACACACACACACACACACACACACACACACACACACACACACACACACACACACACACACACACACACACACACAGGCGCTCTCGCCTTCGCACTCTCGCCTTCCTCCTCCCAACGTTCCCAGTTCCGGCCATCTGGGAGCTGGGATCCCGTGTTCCACACGCGCCGTCCTGTAATTACAGGCGTGCAGAGTGGTTAGCGTGCCCGTCGCACAGAAGTGCTTATCAGAAGTGCTTTTCGTTTAGACGGTGACAGCGTTTTTGGGGCTTAAAAACGCAAAAATCTGAAACCACCCTCCAGAGTGGAAAACTTGAATGCGCTCTGGCGTAGCGTTTCCGTCTACACTGCCAAGACGCAAAACTATGCTCAGATCTGCTCACGTCGCGTACGCGTTTACGTCACATACATGCGCCAGTACAGGGAGATAAACAAACGTGTTGGATTATTTCCATGCGTCGGACCTTCAAGCTGCTCTGGCAGCTCTAATAAACTTACAGGAGTCTTTCCACGAAATGTACAGGATATGTACAGATAGTATTACTGAACAGAGAAGGATCTTTTTGGTTTTCGCGGCGCGGATGAGAGAAGAAGGAAGATTCTACGCATGCGCTCAGACATGGCTGTGTTGTGTGATAGTGTAGCACAGCATCACCTAGCCGCCTGACATGCATACCCAATCAAATTCCACACACTTTTGCGTCACCGTATGCACGCAGATGTAAACGTAGCCTACGTTTACATAATGACTGTCTGAACAGAAGACGCAAAAGGTGTGTCGCGTCCTCACTTTTTATTCCGCGTTTAGACGAGCGTTTTCGGGAGGAAATCTGCATGCATGCGGTGACACAAAAGTGTGTGGAATTCGAGGCCTGAGACACCAACAAACAGCGGCGATACACTGGAGCACCGTGACCAAGCGAGGAGGGCGATCTCCTTGTTACGTCGTGAGAGGAAGGATGGGCTCCCACCTGCACCCGGCGGCAGCCATGAGGCCTGTTGAAGAAGCCCAAGCGACGAGTGTGTAGTTCCTCTACCGGCCCATAGGGGGCGCATGATGGTCGGACGCAGAAGACTGATTTAATTCTCGTAATACAAAGCAATTTTTTTTTTTCTTCAAATTTGTTTCTCAGTGGCTAGTTCATCTCCATGTTATGTGTTGTGAGACGTTCCATTTTTTTATTAATTAAAACGTTTTTTAGGGATTTAATATAAATTAGTTTTGGCCGCTGACTAGTGCAAGCCATCTATTCCATTCCCGCCCTGTGTATGCCAAATATGCATATTTTCCATTTGCTTTGTGCACAAAATCTTAAGCAATGGCGTCGCCCCTCAACTGAAATTGACAGCTTCATGACGGTCGTGGTTAGCCAAAGGGTTACGTCAAGGACGCTACGATCACGTCTCATATATCTCTGGTTCATACACAACCCCACCCACCCCGCCCTTCGCCCTCACTCCATCCGCTTGGCGTCTCCTTCGTACACAACACAACATAACAGAATGCACACACCCAGCGCTCACACTGTTGTTCTGCTCTGACTTTTTTTGTCTCACATATCTGACTTCGGAGCGTATCAATAGCCCCGAATTAAGAGGGCTATTAAGTCTACATGTCTTTGCTCTGATTTTTCTCTCTCTCTCTCTCTCTCTCTCTCTCTCTCTCTCTCTCTGACCTGGAAGACTATGAGACTTCAGGCAAATTCCCCAAACTCTTCATCCAATTGCACCTTTCAGGACTCCCCATCCCCGCGGCCGCTGGCTGAGAGGAGCGGCACGGGGATAGAGGATCAAGCGGGCTTGTTGAGCGAGGCGGGGGCACTGCCTGCTAGGGTGTGTGTCGCGCCGTAGTCTGATGCAGTATACAGAGTATATATACTCGGTATCGCCCGACACTCGAGTTGAGGAATCAGAATGTTCACAAACAGGATTTGTGCTTGTGACAATTAAGAAACTTGACTTGGCTTTAAAAGCCGGTCATGTGGAAATTATATTTTGCCGGGAACAACATAGAGACCTTTTTTGCATTTGAAGTCCAAACACAAACCCTGGGTAGGATATAAAATCAAAACAACAGGTGACAGGTTACACAGCAGCTAGGAAATGGATGAAGTCCACACCAACACCCAACTGTTTATTAAAACCTTTTGGCACAAAACACTGACTGTTCCTGTTCACAGTGTCAGGGCCATTTATATCTGTCAGCTCATTGCTTTTTCTCTCTTCTCTCTCTCTCTCGCTATTTTTTCTCTTACTTCTCTTTCTCTTTCTCTCTCCCACTCACTTTCTCTGCTATTCTCTCTCTCACTATTTTCTCACTCTCCCCACCCTCTCTCTCCCTCTCTCTCTCTTTCTCTCTCTCTTGAAATACGATATGATTTCTCTTTCTTGTCTGATTTGTTGTGGCATAGTTAGGCAGACTACACACTGAGACACACAAACATGACCTGCTTACATATGACTTATGACATAAAAGTCATGCATAAAGAACAGCAAGATACAGAGCTGATGTGGCTTGTTAATGCACACTATTACATAGTGCAATACATTTTCTGTACGTTAATTCAGAACCCTTTTTCTTGACTTTAATTTGACACGCCGATTGCCTTGAAACATCAATTCAGTAGAACTACAACCTTGCAGCTACGATAATATACCCAAGTGAAACCACACTGCATTCCTACCGGCTGGAGAGAGCGTTCGTGTTTGATTAGTGGTCCCTGCTCTGCATTCTGCATCGTAATTAAAGAAAAAGTCAAAGGCCCGGTCGATCGCTGTGGGCCAACAACAATTGGTCAATATTAACGCCACACAGTGGCGCGGTGGTTGGCTCTCTCTCCACCCTGAAGTGTATCCACTTCCTCTCGGTCGGTGGGAAGGGATCAGCGTACCGGCAGGAAGTGATGTCATGCTCTGCTGATGGCCAGACTCCCAAGGGAACCTGGCCTGGCATTGATTCGTATGAACGTGGCACACAGTGGCATGACCTCATCGAACACCCAAAGGCGTTCTCTCACTGTCATTTCCGAGGCACTGTTTCCAATATGGCCTCTGCACAGTAGTGCTGGGTATGGCCGACACAGACAGTAGCACTGCACACTAGGGCTGCTCGATTATGTCATTAATCATAATCACAATCACGATTATTTTGGTCAATATTTAAATTATGATTATTCCAACGATTATTTTTGAGTTGGAAAACATGATGCATTTATTCAGCCTTTCTCTCCAAAAAAACTCTTTGTACATGGGAACTTTGAAATTTCCCCGAAAAAAAAGAAAAAAGAAAAGTACAAATATGTATACAGCCGTTCTACGATTTCTATAAAACATTTAATGAAGAAAAAAGAAGATCATAAATATAAACATAAAAAAATGAAATAAAGAGCATAAATCATTTCAACTCGATTATATTAGTTTGGAGATTGTTTGACCCAAAAATTGAAATCACGATCAAAATTACATTGATTGCACAGCCCTACTGCACCCTGAAACGATGTAATCATTAAACAGGCATTCAGCATTTCGCTCAAGGGCAGCTTGTTCCCAATAACTCATGTTTATGGATCCCCTGTATCACGGCAGGAAACTTGCATCGGACAGACGCTTGCTGTGTCGCTATCGCCATGGGATACGGTGTCACGTTGATTAGCAACTTCCTGTGAGGACAGGAAGTCATGTGAAAGTGTCAGATTCTCCGGCTGTGTCATTCCTCCCGTTGTGGAATCAATAGCTTGCCGTGTGTGAGTGAGTGTGTTTCTGTGTGTGTGTTTGCGCGTGTGTGCATATGTGTGTGAACTCAGTTGGACAGTAAACGGGAGAAGCGCTGCCTGCCAAACCCCCAAATGTTGTGAGAGCGACACACAGCTAAATCATTTAATTGGAAATCAAATGTTCGAAAAGGACATTCATTTCTTGTGACAGTGTTTATTTTGTGCTTGGTGCTCAGATTCATGTTTCTATAGAAGCGACGGACCATGTCATGGTTCAGATGATTCCTTCTGTCTCTGGAATGACCTCAACCCCCTGTCCTCTTGTCCTCCTGTCCTCCTGTCCCCTCCTCTCCTCTCCTATCCTCTCCTCTCCCCTCCGCTCCTCTCCTATCCTCTCCTATCCTCTCCTCTCCTCTCCTCTCCTCTCCTCTCTTATAATGCTTAATGAAAAACCCTATAAACCTTGCTGGATTCTTTGACTAAGCAATGGCGTTCCCAGACATGGGATGTGCCGCATAATCCTAATCCGCTCTTCCGGTGGCTGTGTGGGATGTCCCTCTCTCCCAGTCTCTCCCAGTCTCTCACAGCCTCCCCTCCCCCCTTGGTATTTGTGTGTTGTCCCTTTCTTTGCAAAGATTCCTTGCCCAAAGGCACACACTGGGATTCATCTCTCTCTCTCTGAGGCACGTCAAGTGTGCCCACTGCCTTCGCACAAAGAACATGTCTTCTCAATACGCTCTTCTCCCACGCTCGCTCACTCCCTCCCACCCTCTTTCTTTCTTTCTTTCTTTCTTTCTTTCTTTCTTTCTTTCTTTCTTTCTTTCTTTTCCTTTCATTTTTCTCTTTGTGTAAATTGATGTGTGTGTTTGTGTGTGTGTATATCCGCCTTGGTCTGTGTGTGTGTGTTTGTAACTGGGTTGGTGTGTGTGTGTAACGGGAGTGGAGCGCTCTATCTCATGAAGAATGACCTGGTTTCTGGTGTCGGTGGCGGTGGGGTCAAGGGTCACATGGGCAGGTGCACCGTGTGTCGCCGGCTGTGGACAACAGACATTACACCGGAGGACCTAATAGAGGACAGTGGCTGTCAGCCGTGTTTCTGATTGTTTCTGATTGAGGGCTGGCTGGGGTGGGAGTGGACCAGGTGAGGGAGTAAACACACACACACACACACACACACACACACACACACACACACACACACAGTTTCCACCTCCTAAACCTAATGACAACATGACACCTTCCTGATTTCGTGTTGTGCTATGGCAGAAATAGCAGAAAAAATATGAATTCCTCCACCTTTCGTCTGCGGCTGGCTGTGGTTGTGGTCGCTCTGCGAGCACCTGTCCAGCCTGTTGTGTCCCACACACACCCCTCTCTCTCTGTCTCCCATACACAACCCTCTCTCTCTGTCTCCCATACACACTCACCCCTCTCTCTCTGTCTCCCATACACACTCACCCCTCTCTCTGTCTCCCATACACACTCACCCCTCTCTCTCTGTCTCCCATACACACTCACCTCTCTCTCTGTCTCCCCTACACACTCACCTCTCTCAGCCTCTGTCTCCCATACACACTCACCTCTCTCTCTGTCTCCCATACACACTCACCCCTCTCTCTCTGTCTCCCATACACACTCACCCCTCTCTCTGCCTCCCCTACACACTCACCTCTCTCACCCTCTCTCTCCCATACACACTCACCTCTCTCTCTCTGTCTCCTATACACACTCAACCCTCTCCCTGTCTCCCATACACACTCACCCCTCTCTCTCTGTCTCCTATACACACTCAACCCTCTCCCTGTCTCCCATACACACTCACCCCTCTCTCTCTGTCTCCCATACACACTCACCTCTCTCACCCTCTCTCCCATACACACTCACCTACAGTCTCCCGCACTCTTTGATTCCCATACACACACACCTATCTCCCCCTCTCTCTCTGTCTCCCATACACACTCACCTAGAGTCCCCCTCCTCCCCCTCCCTCCCTCCTCCTCCCCCTCCTCCCCCTCTCCTCTCCTCTCCGCTCCAAAGAGCCTGGGAGAGGAGAGGAGCAGAGAGGAGAGATCTCCTGTCACTGTCTCCATTCTGCCTGTTCAGGAACTGGAACTGCTTCTGTTACAGCAGGGCGCTGGCCAGGCAGACACACACGCAGACACCCAGACAGACATACAGACATACACACAGGCATGCATACAAATATCCTGTACATACATACGTACAGACAGACAGACACATACTATACAAGCATAACTACTGTATCTACTATATGTAAGTACATACATACGTACATACATACGTACGTACAGACAGACAGATAGACAGACGTGCGTGCGTGCATACATACAGTTCATAGTAAGTCGCTAGGCTACCTACGTACATCCATGCATGCATATAAACATACTTTACAGATACATACATGATACGTACATGCACTGTTCACTATACAACATTGATGAGCATTATTTCATGATTTTCAATACTCACCAATAGTAGAATAGTTTATAGTGACTATTAAGTGTGTGTGTGTGTGTGTGTGTGTGTGTGTGTGTGTGTGTGTGTGTGTGTGTGTGCGCGCAAACATAAAGTAGACAGATGGGCAAACATTGTGGCTCTTTCGTTGTCTCTCTCTCTCCGCCACTCCTATTGTCCCACCCGAGAACCTCCTGCCCCCCCCCTCACATGCCTCGGCGTGTGCGCAGCGTCTCCGGGCAACCTGCGGCCCGGTCCCCCCCCCCCCCCCCCACCTCTAGCCGAACCCGGGGCCTCCTACCTGTTTAGCGCCAACTTATTAACCGTCAATCACCGGCCCTGAAAGGAGCCGGACAACTCAGTCTGAAGTGCGTTCCCGGTTCCAGGGATTGATTCCTGTCACGCGGAGAGCTGAAGGCTGCGCTCCGAAACAATTTAACAATCAAGTCTTGACAGCAGCAAGCCCACTACTTCACTCCTTCACTCCCTCACTCCTCCCCTCGCCTTTACCTCTCAGAATCAAACGCACCCTCCAGCGGGCAGCGGGGTGAGAGTGTTGTTTTTAAATGTCAGTGGTGGCAGAAGGTGTCGCACGGCTGTATGACTCGGAAAACATCCAAGACAACCGGCGCTCACCTAGCAGACTTTCACCAGCTTGTGTTCACCTAGACTCTGCATAGCCTCCCCCCTTACCTCCCCTGCCCCCTACACACCCCTCTTATGTACTTATTGTATGTTGTACGTCCTGGCACTTAATGTACGCACTTATTATATGTTGTACGTCCTAGCACTTTAAAATAGTGCTTAGCATTGTGTAGCATCTTATCCTAGCTATCTCTGTTGTATACGGGGAATGGGTTAACCTAGAGATTGTTAGTGCTTGGCACTTGGTTCTATGAGCATCCGACTGTACCGACATGGAAATATTGTTTTTTCTCTTTCTTCTGACAAATGTACTTATTGTAAGTCGCTTTGGATGAAAGCGTCTGCTTAATGCCGTGAATATAAATGTCTTCCCACGTGGGACGTGTGCGCCTGAACCGTTGTGTCGCGTGGCGTGCGTGACCGCACAGGGGAAACGGCAGGAAGAGAGAATCAGACGAAGAGACGGTATCGTTCGGCTCGGTGCGTCTTGGGCTCAGGGGGGGACAGCCCGCCTCAAAGGATTTACACCCGTCGACGACACAGTGACATGGCGGCTGTTGCTAGGGGCAACAGATGAAAAATAAAAAAACTGGTCGAAACCCATCCTCGCCTCCGGCCCCCCTGTGCTGTGGTCGGAGCGGTTGCCCACGCCGACGCGTTTCCAAGGTGAATTCCTCCCGGAGATGGAATGAGGGAACGGTTGTCCACGGCGATGATGGTGAGGTTGTGGGCGAGTTGCCCCCTCCACGCGGTTTGTTTATAATTACGGCATCGGTAGAGACACTGACTGACAGGGTTAGGCTCTCCACCTTTAAGAGGGGGGACCTCGCAGATTGGGACAAGGGTTTGATAACACCACAGCGAGGGCGGAGATGATATCCACGAATGAGTGAACGCGAGGCACCACTTGGCTGGTCGTCTTTTGTGCTGAATTCTAAAAGAGTCTTCTCTGTGTGTGTGTGTCTGTGTTCACAGAACCCAGAGTTACACAGAAGGGTTTTGAGGCTTGCTCAAAGATTCATAGACACGGGCACACTGCACACTCGCACACGCACGCACGCACCCTCGCATATACCCACGCACGCACGCGCACACCTACCCCCTTTCAACACACTCACCCGCACTTGCGCACACTTTCCATGTCTGTGTCTGAGCTTTGGACCAGCATGTATTACCTCCTCAGGCGTGTTCCTCGCGGGTTCCTCTTCCTGACTTGTACCGTCTCCTCCAATCACGGTCCACCTCTCTGATCCCTCCCACAGCACCGCGACGGTCGACCAATCGGGTACAGCCCTCTCCTCTCTCCAAAGGACGGGGAAGGAGAACATTTGGAGCGGTGATGAATAATTCAGATCAGACTGTGAACACATTCCCAGGTAGACGGCCGTGTGAACGCAGAGCTGAAACGAGGGCAGGAGTGTGTGTTCAAACGGGAGTTCACACGGGTCCAACCACAGCAGTCATACTGCACAATCTCAGCACACACTTCCATGTTGTACCTACCCAGCCCTAAGGAGGGGGAGGCTGGGGGGATGGAGGGAGGAGTGGGGAGTTTTTGGGTGTGGTGTGATGGATCAGACCGTTTGATGCCCGGTGACATTGGGTCCCCGGGTAGTGGCCTGAGAGAGAGAGAGAGAGAGAGAGAGAGAGAGAGAGAGAGAGAGAGAGAGAGAGGGAGAGGGGGAGAGAGAGAGAGAGAGAGAGAGAGAGAGAGAGAGAGAGAGAGAGAGAGAGAGATCTGTCACGGCAAGGTTGTAGGACAAGGCTATTATTGCTTCTGTCCTCCTCCCCCCTCTCCTCCCTCCTTAGTTTCTCCCCTGTTTCCCCAATGACTCTTTCTCCCTCCTCTCCGCCATTTGTTCCTCTTCTTTCTCCACCAATATCCTCTTTTTCATCTACTATGCTTCCTCCCTTCACCCCTTTTGTCTTTATCAATTACTATTTATTTTCTCTGTTTTCTCCTCTCTCCCTCCCTCCCATCTTCTACCATCACAACTGTCTTTTTCTCTAATTGATTTCCGTCTCCCTTGTGGGGAATTAACTTTCTTCTCGGCGGCCATTTTCTAATCATCCAGCCTTTAATCATTCATACGTTTAACAAAATGTGA
This sequence comes from Pollachius pollachius, assembly GCF_949987615.1. Taxonomy (NCBI): domain Eukaryota; kingdom Metazoa; phylum Chordata; class Actinopteri; order Gadiformes; family Gadidae; genus Pollachius; species Pollachius pollachius. The sequence continues at coordinate 9,878,477 of NC_136942.1, forward strand.
GTTGTCCCTAATAAAGTCAGATGTTAGGGTTAGGGGGATGTTAGGGTTAGGAGTACAAGCAGTATCTCTCTGTCTGGCAGCCGTCCTACACTCACCCTGCCCACTGTCGTTGAAAGGAATCCATAAAAAATCGTGGTTGTGTGTGTGTGTCTGTTCGTGTGTGTGTGTGTGTGTGTGTGTGCGCTTCTGTTTTGACATATGTTTGTGTGTGTGTGTTTGTGTGTGTTTGTGTGTGCATATATATGTGAGAGTGTGTGTGTGTGTGTGTGCGTGTGCGTGTGTGTGTGTGTGTGTGTGTCTGATAGTGAAGTTAGCCAGCGTTGCCATGACACTCCTGGTTTGACGAGAGCTTAGCTCGTACGAGGGGCCGGTTGGAGACTGAATGTGTGTTTGGGTTTATTCACTTGAACACAGTAGAAGAGTCTCACTCAAGCCCTTTGTGGCAGACGGGCTTCAGGCGGGCTGTGGTCCTCAGTGATGCACTGTCCTCCTCCTCTGTTCCTGTCTCCGTTATTCACCTTTAACTCCGGGATGACCCCCGTATACGTGCGCACGCACACATGCATGCACACGGGCGCGCACCCTCACAGACACACCCGCGCGCAAACACACACACACACACGCGCGCGCACACAGGCCCAAACACACACACACGGCAAACACATACACGGCAAACACACACACACGGCACACATGCAAACACAGGTGCACACACAAACACACACTGACACCCACAGCACCCATTCAAACACACGGCACGCACACACGGCACACACACACTCAATACGATCAGTACAGCCCTGACCTCAAGGGATGATGGGAACAGGGTATTGGCCAAAGGATAATTATGGAACCGCGGTTCCACCAACATTAAACAGCGACCGCAGGCCAATCAGATCGCTGTATGAAGGCATGGGGTGTCGGGGGGGGGGGGGGGAGATGGATGGACAAGGACAGATGGAAACAGAGCTGAAGGAGAGGGAGAGCGGGGAAAGAATCAGGGGCAGAGGAGAGAGAGAGAGACAGGGAGAGAGAGACAGGGAGAGAGAGAGATAGACAGTCAGAGAGAGAGAGAGAGAGAGACAGGGAGAGAGAGAGACGGAAAGACGGAGAGAGAGAGAGAGAGAGAGAGAGTGTCAGTGAGGGAGAGACGGAGAGAATGAGAGCGAGTGTCAGTGAGTGAGAGAGGGATAGAGAGGGAGAAAGGGAGAAGGAGAGAGGATGGAGGCTTCAATAAACTTAATGTATAATCAAAATTGCTGGATAGGCTGGCGGTGAAATGTCAGGGGGGATGGCGACTGTTCCCTGTCCCTCCTCAATACAGTGTGTATCTCTCACTATGTGTGTGTGTGTCTCACCTGGTCACCATGGTGTGGACAGAGTTGTGTCATAACGCACAGTGGAGGGGGGAGAGTGAAACTATCCACTTAGAGACTAGGGGGTGATAAGGGGGTCATGTTGGTACAGATCGGTACAGGGCACTGTTTCCTATTTCCTGTTTCCTGCCTCAAACAGACGGGGCCACAAGCCTCTCTAGTTGCTGCTCATGGGAGTTGGTGATGTCAGCGGTTAAACCAGAATATCAAATTCAGTGGAGTCACTAAATGTCGATCGTCCAATCATCACATATCTGAAACCTCAACTTCTGTTCCACGTCTCTTGCGGCGTCACACTTTGGCGCCGGGATGCACACACTCCCAGGATGCTTTGCGGCGAGCCTCAGGGAGAGAGAGACTCAGGGAAAGAGAGACGCAAGGGGAGAGAGACTCAGGGAAAGAGAGACGCAAGGAGAGAGAGACTCAGAGAAAGAGAGACAGGGAGAGAGAGACTCAGGGAGAGAGAGACGCAGGGAGAGAGAGGCAGGGAGAGATGGAGGAATTGAAACAGGAAGAGAATGGCATTAAAGAACTAGATTGGCCCTTTGACTTAAATGAGGGAGAGGGAGAGAGAGAGAGAGAGTGATGGAGATACAGAGCAGGACAGGGAGATGGAGAGAGAGCGAGAGAGTGATGGAGAGAGTAGAAGATGCAGAGTGGGAGAAAAATGAAGAGGGAGAGAGAGTGAGTTAGAGTGATGGAGAGGGCGATGGAGAGAGTGGGAGACGGAGAGTGGAAGAGAGATGGAGTGAGCGAGGTTGGGGTCGTTTAGGGGTCAGCTTCCTCTCGGCGGTGGAGGAGGATCCAGACACATTGTCTCTGGGTTTATGTCTGGAGTCGGCCTTTAAGCGGCCTTGTTTCCTCACAACCGGCCTTGTTCGCTGGTTTCAGGTCTTTCTTTCAGTCTCTGACGAACGCTTTCCGTTCTGACTAAGAACCGACATTATTCATTCATTTCGGTTTTATTTTGTTCTTTGATGTTTCCTTTCAGGACCAGACTAGCTGAGGTCTTCATTCACCTAGCGGACATCGCGCTCGTGTTCAGTTCCCTCGCCCAGCTAGCGTCTAGGATCAACGCAGAGCTTGGATCATAGCTCTTCCTGCTATCACTGTAGGTCGTACGAGTAGTGCCATCTCATACTCCCGGAATGTAGTATGCTAATGTGCAGCTAGCTCAAACAGCTAGCGAACCCAGCTGTGCACACCCTTTTTATTCCCCTGATGGCAGAGAGGTTTTGACGGATGGGTCCCACAAATAACATCACTAGCGTGTGCTTTGATGACTGAGTGAGTGACTGGGTCTTTCATGTGAGCGGTAGAGATTGCTCAGTGGTGTCTGTGTGTGTGTGTGTGTGTGTGTGTGTGTTTGTGACTCTGTGTGTAAAACACTTGTTAGTTCCTTTCTTCTGTTCAACAACATCCTTACTGACACACGCACGCACGCACTCACACACACACACAGGCAAGATAAGTGAGAATGAACATTAATTGTTGCCTGCTGTGTCACCCAAAAAAACAACAATACCAGCACGAGTCCTAGCAGTAATAGAGCACGCACTGATCAAAAAAAAATACGGAAAGGCTTTTTTCCACCGTAGAAGGTATATTTCCATCTGACTACTGCTACTCTACATTAACTCATAAGAACTGTGGATGTCGACACTAAAGAAAATCATTGACTGAATTTTGCCAACCTTTTCTGTTAAGTGAAAATATGATCTGCAGTTTGGTGAAGGGGTTGGAATGTGACACGAAGAAGCAGCGTCTCTCCGAACGCATTTGAAGTTTTCCGAGGGAGAGAGATGGCTGCTCGTCTTGAAGTAAAACTAGGACACTCAGAGTGACTGAGAGCGATAGAAACGCAGAGGGAGAGAGCGAGGGATGGAGAGAATTGACCATAAAAGCTGGCAAGGAGAGTCCCTTGGGTCGCAAGCTTTATAAACCGGCCTTCATAACACACAGAACAAGCAGAAACATATTGTTCCTAAAACGTGGGGAGAGATTCATCTTCAAGCCATGAATAAGGCAGGAACTCCACTGCAGACTTCTCAGGAGACCAGCATCGCTTTCTGAGGATTCTGTCCCATTGTGTGTATGCCGGAGCGGTGGCATCGGAATGCACGCCAGTCTGCCTCCCCCTCGCCATGGGAATCAAACTGTCGCTCCGCGCCTCAGTGCAGAGATGGTAGCGTTGTCTTGCATGGGCGAGTTTCCCTCTTCTCTAAGCTCTGCTGAGATTATAATGAAGGCACAGAGAAAGTCTGCACCGAGAGTGCAGACTTTTCCAATGGTTAGAATGAATATACGTTAACATTTACATTAAACAAAAATATATCTCTGTCGGTAGATATTCATAGAACCAAGAACCGACCACTAACAATTGCTAGGTTAACCCATTCCTCGTATACAACAAAGAGAGCTAGGATAAGATGCTACACAACTAAGTACTATAACCAAGTACGACATGCAATAAGTGTGTACATTAAGTGCCAGGACGTGCAACACACAATAAGTAGGAGGGGAGGAGTGGGTGGCTATGCAGAGTCTAGGTGAACTCTGAACAGGTGAGGCTTTAGGCTTTTGCAGAAAATCTACTGACCAAGCAGTTGTTTTAACGCGTAACCCTGAATTGCTTCGCTGCCAAGCCGTTGAATCTGTCCGCTGCTGGCTGGAGGCGGGAGTCCTTTGTGGACCCTGGTCGTTCCATTGGTTTCCGTGGAAACACGAGTGGTGAATGTTCCAGGCTTCGCACCTCCAGTGGAATCTACCTGCTGGGGGTGATACATGTTCTAAACACTCAGTGCACCGGACTACGTCTTTGTGGTTCCTTTGTGTTTATTTCATTTAGTTTTGGAGTATTAACACTCCTACAGACCTGACATGTGACATGTTTTTGAAGGCTTCAGCTAATGACTATTTTCATAGTCGATTAATCCAACGATTATTTTTTTAGATCATCGATTAATCATAAAGTCTAGGAAATGTCAGTAGTAATGGCAAACCCCAAAGGGATCTCATAAATGTGCTTGCTTTATCTGACAAGCAGCCCAGAAAAATGAAAGTATTCATTTCATAATGATCCATGAACCAAATATTTGAGTTTTTGAAGCAACAGGCAGCCAAAGAGAGCACAGAATGATTAATCCATGATAACAACGTGATTAAATAAGTCTTCTGTCGAAGGAAACAACCATTTATTGATTCATCGTTACTTTCGGTTACTTATCATCACTCAACAGAACAGGTTTTTGTCAAGTGACTCTCACCAAACGTCCAACATGCACGTTAACCCAGGATTTAGTCTTCCTGCGTGGTACGTTTCCTGGTCTCTGGATCCAAACAAGGTTGTTGTGTTTTCATCTCAGGGCTATGTGAGTGCTCTGGCCTCTGTTCTTCCTGCTTGTGGTAATCATTAGAATTTTCTTCAATGTCGGTGCAAGAAGAATAAAGATGAGAATACTGAAGCACAACACTCCAGCCTCTCTTCTACTCTCTCTCTCTCTCTCTCTCTCTCTCTCTCTCTCTCTCTCTCTCTCTCTCTCTCTCTCTCTCTTTCTCTTTCTCTCAATTCAGTTCAATTCCATTCAGCCAAGCTTTATTAGCATGACAGTTAATTAACAAAAGTGTGGCCAAAGCATAAACAAAAAATAATTCTCTTTTTGGTTCTTGCTCAGCAGACTGTGTGTGTGTGTGTGTGTGTGTGTGTGTGTGTGTGTGTGTGTGTGTGTGTGTGTGTGTGTGTGTGTGTGTGTGTGTGTGTGTGTAAAGGCGGTCATCAGCAGTGATCTCAGGTCTATTCATCAGCTTCATATCAGGCCTCAGATTGGCCCCATTACCGGCTGGCTAATGGCTCACATCAGCCACTTTATCAGCTATAATTAGCCAACCAGTTGGCTATGGCCGACCTCCTGCACTTAAACACTCTGCTGTGTGTTTGTGTGTGTGTTTGAATATGTCTATTTAAGTGTATGTTTTCTTTAAGTGTTTGTGTGTTTATTTTTCTTGTGTCTGTGTGTGTGTGTGTGTGTGTGTGTGTGTGTTGTGTGCGTGCATGCTTGTATTTATGTGTTATTTTGAGTGTTTGTGTGTACGTGTGAGTGTGCTTGCATCCGTGTGTGTGTGCGTTCATTCGTGCTAGCGCGTGTGTGTTTGTGTTTGAGTGTGAACCAGTGTTTCCTCCACCCTAGCCAATGACAGGGCTCCATGTGTTAATGCACCACTTTCAACTTTGAAGTATTTAAATCGTTTTGAACACAGAACCAACACTCCCATGGTGTCCTGGCCGGCGTTGACACTGTCACACCCATACAGTCCATGTTCTATAAAGGGACCAGGGTATCAGGAGATCACTGCCTCAAGTGTGAAATTGTGGCTCTAGCTTCAAAACTGAGCCTCCATTATACGCTCCCTCTTAAGGCTTCAATCAGAGGAATCGCTCAAACCTCCCACTTTGGTCTAGTGGATAGAGATGTTCTGGTAACATTTTTTGTTGTAATTAAGCATCCATCAATGTTTATCCAACTTGGTAGCTCGAACACACATAGATCGAAGACGGTGCGTTTCCCATGCCGACTTTCCACCTACGATCATTGCTGGTATCGGAACACCTCTACTAGTGGACGGTTCGGCCTCTCTGCTAGGCAGCGTGTCGGCTGCGTGTTGCTCCTCACACACGGTCTGTTTTGACAGCGCGGTGTGTTCTGGATGTTTTCTGGATGTTGCCTCAGAGCAGAAGGAGAACAGATAAAGAGCGGTGGAGCTCAGACGGACAGGAGGAAATGAAAGGTGATTTTTGAAACTCCCTCGCTGTCAGACGTGAGACACGGAAGACAGTTTAGCGCATCAACGCCGCTCGCCTTTGAAACGGAAACCCAAACTTTCTGCCGGAGAATGATATAGATGGGGGGGGGAGGAGCGAGTGAGTGAACCAGATATTGCCCTGTGTCGTCTTCACGGCCCCCCGATGACCACATCAGGGCTCACTTCTTTCTCCCCCCCCGTCGTCCCCTCACCCTGCCTTTCATCCTCATATCGACTGATGGCTTCCCCTCGCTCTCCGTCTCTCTGTCCATCTGTCCATCTCCTTCCCACTCTGATGTGTTCTGGAAAACTGCAGCCTGTTGTCTGCCGCTGCCTCATCCATTTTTAATCTCGCCTCCCTTCGTGTGTTTGTGTGTGTGTGTGTGTGTGTGTGTGTGTGGTGCTTTAGTTTGTGTGTGTGTGTGTGTCTGTGTGTGTGGTGCTTTAGTTTGTGTGTGTGTGTGTGTCTGTGTGTGTGGTGCTTTAGTTTGTGTGTGTGTGTGTGTGTGTGTGTGTGTGTGGTGCTTGAGTGCGTGTGTGGGCTTGTGCAGCCTGTGTGCAAGCATGTGAATGCGCGTGCTTGTGTGTGTGTGTGTGTGTGTGTGTGTTTGTGTGTGTGTGTGTTTGTGTGCAAGGGCATGTGTTTTGTGCTTGTGTGTGTGTGTTTGTGTGCAAGGGCATGTGTTTGTGTGCTTGTGTGTGTGTGTGTGTGTGTGTGTGTGTGTGTGTGTGTGTGGGTGTGTGTGCGCGTTCCTACTGATTTCCGATAGTGCTGTTGTTCGCTGGGACAAAAGTCCTGGTGGACTTCAAAGTGACGAGGATGGTGTATGTGTGAACGTGTGTTTGTGTGTGTGTCTAGTGTGTGTGTGTGTGTGTGTGTGTGTGTGAGTGAGTGTGTGCGTTGTGACTGAGGAAAACTCTGGGGGGGTGTGAATAATTCAAACGCCTGCCCACCCAGTGCGCCCCCCTCCCCCCGACCCTACCCCCTCTCATTTTGTACCAAATCCCCTTTATTCTCATCCTGCCTCTTTGTGCTTTGTTGCTGTCCCCCTCTGCCCTTGACTTCACCTCCATCCCTGCTACCCCACCGTCCGGTCGAGCACAAACAACTCCCTGTATGCGAGGTCGTTTGCGCGTGTCTTTCATAAGGTCGGGTCAGCCAAGCTCTGATTAGTTTCTTGGCCAGATGAGCTGGGATTGAAGCCTCACCTCTCCCCGTAGGCAGTGTTCCTAGACGGCGCATTTTCAATGTTTCTGCCTAAATGATATCCTGCAGTTTTTTATTTTTGCATTTTCTTTCATGATAGAACGGAAGGTATGGGGGTGTAGAGGGGAGGACATGCGGCAAAGGACCATGGTTGGAATCGAACCTGGGTCGCTGCGATCAGCACTGAGCCTTACTCTACCCGTAGGGCCACCAGGGCGCCCAAAAAGAGTGTTTTTAGTCGCTTGAAGGCCCTGTAACCTTCAAGCGACGTGTGCCTTAGGTCGGCCCTCGTGTCACTGCTCGCGACTGCTGAGGCTCGCCTGCTGGCCGGTGTGTGGAGCGTTCTGCCGTCTCACAACACAGGAACGCTCCATGACCGCGGGAGCTGCTGTCAACCTTGTTCAAAAACACAATTAAAAGAAAACTCAGGCACTCAGCAGCCCACGCACATATGCACACACACTTGCACGCACACTCATACCCACGCACGTGCACGCACGCGCATACACACATGCAAGCACGCAAATACAGACATGACAAACATACATCTGCGCACATGCACGCACGCACATCCACACGTTGGCCTGCAGACAGAATAGTAATAAATAAGCAGTATGAAGAGGCAGCAGAGTCAGGTAAACATATGACTCAATCCTTCACGCCCTAAAGCCCGGAGTAGCTTGAGCGTTTGTTCAGTGGCCGCTGTTCCGTCTAAGACCAGAACTACCATGACGACCAAACATTCACGTCCAAAGAAAACCCAACAAACTCGCTGTCTGGCTTTTCTTCCAACGCCTTGTCTTTGTTTTATTGCTTGTCTCCAACTCTACCTTCAAACGTTTTTCTTTTCAAGTTTTTCTACATTCTATCGATTTTCTTTTATCGATCGGCACTCTCTCAGTGTGATCTCCCTCCCTCCCCCCCTCTGAGGGGAGTTGGTTCAGTCCGTCTCTCCCATCTCTCTCTCCCCAGTGGGTCACCAGGACTGGGCTTCCTGACAGGAGTCCCATTAACCCAGCGGTGCCTGTCTGTGCCCCCCCACCCCCACCCCTGTCACAGCCAGCCTGGGGGGAGGAGGTGCAGAGTCAGGTCTGGAGGAAACCAGTCGGTCAGACCTGTTGGCCTGGGGGTCCACCAGGTCTGGGGGGCCGGGGCCCCAGAGTCAAGGCTGGGGGGATCCAGTCAATCTGAGCTGGTGGCCTGGGGGTCCACCAACCTGGGGGCCCAGGGCCCCAGAGTCAGGGCTGGGAGACCAGTCAGTCAGACCTGGTGGCTTGGGGTCCGGAGATTTAAGGCCCAGACCCACAGAGTCAGGACTGGGAGAGACCAGTCAGTCAGACCTGGTGGCCGGGGAGGTGCGCCAGCTCGATGGTCTGGTAGTGCGGTGGTCTGGTAGTCTGGTGGTACGTTGTCTAGAGACTCACCCAATCACACGGTCCATTTTTGTCTTCTTTTTTTGTGTTAGGGGGACTTTTATTTTGAAGCTTGTTTATTTCGAAGTTTGGTTGTCTAGGAGAAAACACGCAGAACAGCATGGCTGTTTACATATGTTGACACACGCTTCACCGGAATTTAGTGACAGTAAGACAGCAGTGAGCTGTGCGATAATGTTTAGACGTGGCGGGGGCGTCTCATACATTTTTCCGTTTCCCATAAGTGTCCGGCGGTCTGTGTGTGTGCGTGTGCATGTGTGGGTGTGTGTGTGTGTGTGTGTGTGTGTGTGTGTGTGTGTGTGTTTGTGTGTGTTGCTGTACGTGGCCGCAGGCGAGGAAGACGAGCACTGAGGGAACGCAGGAGTGCATGGGCTCCAGAGGCCAGAGCAAAATGCTTCACAAACATCCGCTTCCACCAAAGCGCCGGCAACACAGATGTGGATTTAAGTTCCGTCGGTAGCCGTCATCATCAGGGTCGCAGTGGTGTGTATATACAGCCGCCGATGAGTGACTCAGGACAAGTTTACACATGCACCGCTGTATATACAGGCGCTTTGGTGTTACTCTTAAAGGGGAACAACTTGTTTGGCTTAATTCACCTTAATATAACAGGTTAAGAGTCATTGTGATGGTTCTATTACACTTTTTGGTTCGATTGGTCGTTGTTTTGACTCCCCCTAGCGCATCTTGGCGGAGAAAGGGAACATGCAAGTTTCTGCCGGCGACCCGCCGCCCACTCTCGCGGGAGTCTCGTGTCTCGCGAAGTAACCAATTGCTTTACGGCACTACAGACCCACAAACACGGAACCGACTTGATATTAACACAAGTAACGAAGGGATTGTTACATTCATCATGGATCAGCCGACTAAAAAGAGACAGAGAAACCCAATTTCGGAGAAACAGAAGAAGAGAAAAGGGAGACTGACCGACAGAGAGGCCAGACACGACTAGTAAACGTTGGGCGAGCTTTTCAGAAATAGCGTGAACTGAAAGAAAAAGAAGACTGCAAATCGGACGCCGACTTGGCCATGTTGCTTTTGAAATTGTTAGTACCCTTGGATGAACTTTTTCCTTGTGGCTTTCTTGATGTTGATAGTGTCTGTAAACATGTGTTTGCTCAACCGTTTTGTTGTGAGCCCTGTATTTTTCGAGCTTGCTTGCGTGCAACCATGGAAACACCTTTGTTTCCATGGTTGTTTTGCTGTTTTTTTTTGTCTGTCTCTTAATAATTTACACACATATTTTACACCAATATTATCACCACACACCTCCCCCCCTACTCCCTGACCTCCCCTAACTCATTTAATGCACTTATTGAATGTTGTTGTCGTACGTCCTGGCACTTAATGTACGCACTTATTGTGTGTTGTACATCCTTGTACTTAAAAGTAGTGCTTAGCCTTGTATAGCATCTTATTTTGGCTATCTCTTGTATATGGGGAATGGGTTAACCTATCAATTGTTAGTGCTTGGCCCTTGGTTCTACGATCTTCCTTACTGTACCGACAGCGATATATTTTTTTACCTTCTTATGACAAATGTTATTATTGTAACTCGCTTTGGATAAAAGCGTCTTCTAAATGCCCTAAATCTAAATGTAAATGTAACACATGATGTTCACATGATATTTTAATTTCCTCCTATCGTTGACTTGTTCATACATGCATCCACTGAGAACATTTCCAAAAGGCTGAAATAGCAAGGTTTACCCTCAAACTGTATCCCACACAGTAAAGCGGGTTCTTGGGAACTCTGACCATGCAGAATTCAGCGTAAAAAATGTGTGCGTTTTTAACCTTCTAAAAGTGGATTTCAGTCCAAAATATTGTAGATTATAGTCCCAAAGGAAAGCGTTTGCCAGAGTGAAGAACTATTCACAGTTGGGAAGCGACTGCCAAACATTTGTCAGTGTTTGCCTGTTCTGTATCTGTGGACAGTTTGCCCTCTCCCATCCAGATGGCGCCTCCATATTTGATTTATTCATTTACTCTCCTATGAGTCCTATCCATTTCTTAAATCAAATCTCTGTCGTCGAAGGTTGTCCTGACAACGCTCTGTTTGCTTGCTCTATGGATATTAATACGTCTAACCCGTGATTTGACAAAAACGAAAATAGAGAATAAAAATGCAGCACACATTCTCAGAGAAGGACTTGCATAGATTTTGTGGTTGGATGTTATTGTCTTTACTCGTGTTGCATTTCAGGAGGGTATAGTGTGCGTTACAACCAGATAACCTTCCAGTTTAACTGCTCCCGTTGGACAAAGAGATCTCTACTGAAACGATCAAAGTTAGAAAGTGACGAGTTAGGACGCTATTTTTAACACGACAATGGCAGGAAGGTGGGGAACAGGTCATGCTGCCAAGCTTCATGAGGACGAGAGAGGGGGGAGGGGAGGGAGAGGAGAGGGGAGGGGGGGAGGGAGGAGAGGGGAGAGAAGGGGGGGAGGAGAGAAGAGGGGACGGGAGGAGGGGAGAGAAGGGAGGCGATGAGGGGAGAATATCAGATCAGAGGTGGATAAGAGAAAAGGGGATAGGAGAGGAGAAATGGAGCAGAGGGGAGAAGATGGGAGGAGAGGATATGAAGGAGAGGAAGAGAGAGGGATAGAGGGGAGAAGAGATGAGAGGGCAGGTTCAGCCTGACTTTGGACGTATGCTCTTTGAAGCAGAGGGTACTATGAAGCACTCCTCTCTGTGGCCTACCTTTGGGCTCCGTGTTCCTCCTCCTCATGGAGATCATCACCACACTCAGAAAGAAAAATACATCTGATGTGAAACGCCGAAAAATCCCAAGAAACGTAACTATTTGTATTTACAGTATATGTGTACATATGTGGTTCACAATCTTAGGGATCTCGTTTGTGTCGTGAGAAAAGTTGTTTGCAAGAAGCTAGATCTGGCCAAAAATAATCAAGTTAACCTCCACCTTCCCTGAGGTCATGTGTTTGATTGGATTTTTTATTATTATTTATTTGTAGGACTTTTGTATTGTGAAGGATTTATTTAGGATGTAGGCTGTGGTTCAGTGTCTTGCGGTGATGACAATCAGCCAAAACGAGACACGCAGGGCCACAGGAACAAAGCCAAGCTGAAAGGGGGCCAATGTCAAGGGTGGTGAATTTATTTTAGTTCAGAACACACAACATGTATTTCCTCAGCATTTTCGCCGGCGTTCCAGAATGAGCTCCATAACCAGAGAGGAGAGGCGGGTTAGGGATTCACAAGCAAGTGGAAAAATAAATCCATGACACAGTTTAACTTGGTCTGAGATTGTCAAGTGCTTCCACAAAGAAAACTGTCTTTATTGTTTAGCTCTTACTAAAACTCTTCCATCCATCATATTTATCAATCTATCTATCTGTCTGTCTGTCTGTCTGTCTGTCTGTCTCTCTGTCTGTCTGTCTGTCTGTCTATCTATTTAGCTATCTTGTCTATTTATATATATCTTTCCATCTATCTACCTGTTTAGCTATCTATATATATATCTATATATATATATAGATATATATCTGTGTTTCTATCTGTCTGTCTGTCTGTCTGTCTGCTCTTACTCTGCTGCAATTGATGAACACGAGTCCTGAATCTAAGCCAACCTCGTGTCCTTCTTAAGGCCAGTGCCTCGTGCTGTCCTGCATGTGTGTTTTTCAATTCTTTTTCAATTCAGATCCATATGAGAGTGTAGCTCCAATGACCCCACTCCCAACTTCCTATCATTCGATAAAGATACACACACACACACACACACACACACACACACACACACACACACACACACACACACACACACACACACACACACACACACACACACACACACACACACACACACACACACACACAGAGTCAATCAGAGGCGCCATCATTTATTGAGGTCTAGTGTTCCGGTTATTTTTTTTCAATCCACAGCAGCCGAATAAAATTCAGCCCGGCGCGGAACACGTAAAAGCATATTGAGCCAATGGGAGTAAACAGGATGTGGACGCCTGTTATCGTTTATTGTTCGGAGAGGTAGATTGAAACTCTGATGCCAATCCATGCAGCCCTGCAGCTCAGAATAAACAGCAGCTCATATAATAGTGAATATCCCGTTACTACTCGTTATTGAGTTGGGTCTTGACGTGATCATCTGTGAATGTGTGTGTGTGTGTGTGTGTGTGTGTGTGTGTGTGTGTGTGTGTGTGTGTGTGTGTGTGTGTGTGTGTGTGGAAGAAAGATAGGATGCATTGCTGGCGGCACAGTGAGATAGGAAATGAGACCATATGTTGTGTTGGACTGACTCTTGCACACACACACACACACACACACAGGTTGTGTTCCCAACAGCAAAGCCAACAGTTACAATCACGCTGCAAACTCACATAATCCATCTGGGGCCCGATCCCCTACAGGAGCCCTTGTGTTTAATTCTTGTTTTATTTCCTTCCATATTTCCACCGTCTACACCTCTCCTAAGTGCCCCCCCCCCGTGTGTTACCCATCTGCCCCGTCTCTCCCGGGTTCCACAGTCCACCCCGTGGGTTTATCACGGGAACCGGCCGAGGCTGGAACGCGGTTTTCGCCGTCAGACGCACACTGATGAAGACGAACCTGACGCCGCCGCCGTTAACGATGATGTAGACGCTGGTGTCGGCGCGCGAGGGCGGACCAGACGATTAATTGCGGTCGTCCTCCTCCTCATCATCGCCATCGTCCTCGTCGCAACAACTTTATTAAAAGTGATGAGGATGGGCGGGACTCAGATCGCCCGGAGATTGATGGGGAGAAATGAAGGATGGCATTTATAACTCCCACTATCAGACACTGACTGACACTGTCCCCTTCTCCCCTTCCCCCCCCCAGACGGAGAGAGACAGAGCGAGGGGACGGACGCCAGCCGCAAGAGGGACAGCCGGTCCTCGGCGGGACGCCACAGGAGCGAGGACAGCAGCGACAGCCGGGAGGACGACGGCAACGTGAGTCTCAGCCTGGTCGTCGCCTGGTTCCTGTCTGTCTGTGTGCCTGTGTGTCTGCTTGTCTGTCTGCGTGTCTGTAAATGGTAATTGGTAAATGGACTGCATATATATTGTGCTTTTATCAAAAGCGTCTTGTCTGCCTGTCTGTCTGTCGTTCTTTCTTTCTTCAATGTGATTTTCAGTATTTACCTATTCGGTGTGTCAAGATGTGTCAAGGTTCAAGATAATTTGTCCCAAAGGAAATTTTTCTTTCTCTCTCTCTCTCTCTCTCTCTCTCGCTCTGTCGCTCTCTCGCTCTCTCTTATCTTCTATCTTCTCCCTCTGATCAATTCCATCACAGAATGAAATGTCTGGTAAAAGTATCACCCACACTTGTGTCATCGCCCTGTTCTCTTTCAATCTTTCTCTCTCTCACACACACACACACACACACACACACACACACACACACACACACACACACACACACACACACACACACACACACACACACACACACACACACACACAAACACCAGTGTGGTCAGTACAGTAATCCCACTGTGTCGGATAAGGCTGAACTAAAAGAAGAAAATACTTTGATTGCACTATTTCCGCATCATTGTGGCAAAACGAGGCAGCCGAATTGAATCTTAATTCTGTGTTGTTTAAATGTAGTAGGATGCGCTTCCCAGTGTGTATCGACTTGACAAAACACATTAGGCTTTAACACAGCGCGGGACAATTAGTTTGGATCACATTTGACACCATTTCCCACTTTATGGGGAATTGGAACCACAGCTGGGAGGCTAAGTGAATGGAGACAAGTCAATGTTGATCATTAGCATGATTAGGAAAGATTAAAAACACCATTGAGTCAGGGGCTTAGCACAATGTTCAGTTAGCACACACATCTCTAAGGATGACATCTGCTTGTATTTACATTTAAATAAAAAGCATATCTACTCCTCAGTTTATCGTACCATTCAATCTCAATGCATAAATTTTACTTAAAAACAATTGACCTCATTTGTGTTATGGCAAAACACAGAGCTCTACCAGTAGTGCCTCAGTTTCAAACCTTCACACACCGACGGCAGTGTCAGCCACAGCCACACAAGGCCACAGCAAGATCCTCTGGGGCAGTTAGGGTTAGGCACATTCCTCAGGTATACCTCGACACAGCTAGGAGGAGCTGGGAATTGAAACGGCAACCTTCCAGTTGCCAGACAACCGGCTCTACCCGATAAGCCACTTTAGCAGCAAATGCTACCATGAGCGTTGCCAGCCTGAAAGCATAACTGTACCCTAGCCATACACAAGGGTGCCAGTTGCTCCGGAGGTAAAGTGGGCTGACTTGTAACAGGAAGGTTTCTAGCTCGATCCCTGGCTCCTCCTAGCAGAGTGTCGAGGTGTCCCTGAGCAAGACTCCTAAACCTTATCCATCTAGCGATGAGCTGGCTGTCGCCTTCAATGTGTGAATGAACCGTAAGTCACTTTGGATAAAAGCGTCTGCTATATGTAAATGTAAGATACACAACCGTGTGTTGCCTTGAGTGGAAATACCATATAGCTTTGCTGCTTTCAAATCAGAACATCCTGATGAAACCGATTATGGACATTTGCAATGGGCATGCAGAAGATTGAAACAAAAAAAGAG
The DNA here is from genome assembly GCF_949987615.1 of Pollachius pollachius. NCBI lineage: Eukaryota > Metazoa > Chordata > Actinopteri > Gadiformes > Gadidae > Pollachius > Pollachius pollachius. Next base: position 9,893,885 of record NC_136942.1, read on the forward strand.
TTTGAAATCAGGAATAGCTTTATGAGAATGTGCTTACTTTTCACTATGTACCAACAACCACAAGTAGTAATTGTTTTTGAAATGGATGGCGACCTCCATTAGAATTATATTTTGTAACATATTGAGCAGATTCCTGCAACCTTTCCATACCCAACTACTTGCTCTCATCTCCTCTCTTTAAGTAGTTGCTCCACTTCTATTCACACCAGCTTCTTGAGTATCGTTAACATCGTGAGTTTACCTTTTTGTATGGTTGGAGAAAAAAAGGAATGTAAGAGCAACTACAAACATAAACATAAACGCATAATGTAAACCGTGGCTACCGTACACCGTGGCTTCGGGTAGCATTAGCTACCCGAAGCCCTGGTGTATAAGGTGAACACAGAGCAGACCGGGAGGGGAATATACACACAGTCATATATCTGGTTTATAAAAAAAAACAACAGAAGGAGCTTTTACTGTGGAAATGGCTTCAAGAGTGAGGGATTTAAGGAAATGTGCAAGCAGCGATAAAGCCAGCCACTAAACGCATTCTGCTGCTGCTGCTATGCCGACAGAACGGAGTGCTGAATCCTGCAGCTGTAGCCGCTTTGCATCTAAAGTCGCTTAAAAGAGTCACGAGCCCTGTTCTGACTCCTAATAGCGTCACGCTCATGTCCCCAACCTCCAGCCCCCCCACACCCCCATAATGACTTGTGATGGATTAAGTTTTGCGTCGGGCGAGGATGATCACTCGGAGAAGCGGTGTGCATAGCGTCGTACGGTAAACAAATCCTAAATCAGGACAATTAAAACGCGGCGCTAAACGGGGCTCGTGGGAGAAGGGTCTATTCAGATTTACGTTCAGCGCTTTGTGAGATATAAGGCTCCGTTCAACGTTAAGTAAAACTGGTTCGTCTGAGAAACAAATTGTGTGTTTTTTTTGGGGGGGGGGGGATGTGTGTCTGTGAGTGAGTGCGTGTGTGCTATATATGTGTGCTTGTGTAAGTATGCCCGGTGGGCTTTTGGTGCTCAGCTCCATAAAGCATCTACCTCCATCTATTATTCAGAAAGCCTCTAACTATCTTTTTGTTTCATCAATACTTTTGACCCGACAACGATGTGCGTGTGCGTGCAGATATGAGGATCCATATGTGGTTTACTGGGTCTTCAAACTTCCCTCCCCAGTTTCCTGAGGGACTTTTAAAGGACCACTTACAAGATGGCTGATTCAGAGATGAAATGAATGAAACGTCAAACGCTTGCTCAACAGTCATTTCAACATTATAGGTACCCTGTAAAGCAGGGGTCTCAAACTCAACTTACCTGGGGGCCGCCGGAGGTAGAGGCTGGGCCGCATCAATTATTCCACAGAAAAAAGGAGCACAACTGACCCAATCTAAGATAATGATCGGGCTATCACTAAATCACGTTGGCTATGTAATCGCTGACAACAGGGGACATTTCATAGTGGTTGGTGGTAACCGGGACATTTTAGCGTCCTTTGGCTTTTGTCGGGACTCAGCACACGCAACTCAAAATTGGGACTGTCTGGTCACCCTATCACAAGTGATAAAAAAGCGTGGCAAGCCACTTAGCGAAAATGTAAGTTTGGCAACAACGCGCGGACCGCACTTACACTAAACTTTGATGTCAAGTAGGGGGCCACAAAATATCATCCCGCGGGCCTCAATTGGCCCCCGGGCCGCGAGTTTGAGACCACTGCTGTAAAGACAATGACATAGGCAACTACAGACAGACAGAGATACAGTCGCATATAGACAGACAGACAGACATAGAGAGAGAAAGACAGACAGACGAAGGGAGGCAGAAGGATAGACAGAAAGAGAGACAGACAAGAGGGAGTGAGTGACGGAGAGATTATAAGACAGGGAGAAAGAGAGAGAGACAGATAGTCATAAACATAGTGTCAGAGAAGAGAGAGCCACAGAAAGACAGAGAGAGACAGAGAGACGGAGAGAGAGACACAGAAACAGACAGAGAGACAGAGAGGCAGAAAGAGAAAGAGAAGCCACTGCAGTAATAATATTAATCTAGTGTGCAGCTGCCGAGCACTAAACAGAGAGCAAAGCTTCTTACATCTTTAACTTGTTCGGCTGGAACTACTCCACGCGGTTTAGCACTTAGCTAATAGCTCACTAAAGCAGCATTGAATATAAGCGATAGCCACAAAACCGTCCCGACATAAAGAGCCCATGGGCATAAGCACACAAAAGAGCAATAGACTTCCATCATAAAACACCACAGAAACCTCACACAGACTCACACATGCATGTTCCAGCACACACACACAATCACCCACACAAACACAATCTCTCACACACACACACACACACACACACACACACACACACACACACACACACTGCTAGGATGATTGCACAGAGTCTATTAGGCTGAGATGAGCGCTGTGTGCGTCTTCATACCCCAGCAGCATATGCAATAAAAGCATTGAAGAAAGTAATTTAAGCAATCCTAGTATTATGATTTACCAAGCAGCACATGAGAGGGAGGAGAGGGATTACTCAGACATGTATGGAGACGACTGCTGTAATTACATTAGAATTTACATTCCTTTAACCACGTGACAAACTGTGCCGGGTGTAATTATGCTGTTCATATACATATGGGCGATGCTCCAGTTAAAAGGGGAAGCTGTGTTCTATGAAAACGTCCCCCTTGGCCCGCAAAGATTCATGTCTGATCTCCAGAGAGTTTGAATGAAGTGAGGGAAGTGGGAGGCTGATGTGAGATGCTACAACTACTTTGTCTCTGAGGGATCCAAACCAGCAACCTCTGGACGGTTTGGATTAGCTCATGGACATGACATGTGTGTGTTGGATGTTGTGTGTCTGGGTGTGTGTGTTGGATGACACTGTGTCTGGGTGTGTGTGTCTTGGAAGTTGCTGTGTCTGTGTGTGTGTGTGTGTTGGGTGTCCTCTTGGTGTGTGTCTGTCTGTCTGTCTTTCTGCATGTGTGCGTGTGTGTGTGTGTGTTTGTGTGTGTGTGTGTGTGTGTGTGTGTGTGTGTGTGTGTGTGTGTGTGTGTGTGTGTGAATATGGATAAGTCATGGATACTGATCTCAGCGCTCTAGGTTCCATGTGACAGGCAGATTGTTCCCATGGGGGGGGAGGTGGGAGAGAGAGAGAGAGAGAGAGAGAGAGAGAGAGAGAGAGAGAGAGAGAGAGAGAGAGAGAGAGAGAGAGAGAGAGAGAGAGAAGCAAGTGGTTTGCTCAATTGCAAAGAACAGATAATAAAATATAAATAGATATGGGGATTTATTTATGTATAGATATATTTATGGTTTAGTGTTTTATACATGGTATATTTTCTGTGTAGAGTTCATTGTATATTCCTTTTTGTATTGCATATATAAGCTATAATGGAGATATTAAAATGGATGGAGGGATTCAGAGGCTGATAGATTGCTTTAACGCGCCTACATCAGGACAATGATAGACCATTTTTCTCATCACACACACACACACACACACACACACACACACACACACACACACACACCCACACACAGTCTCTCACAAACACACACCCACAAACCCCACACACAATGATAGACCATTTTACAAATCATGCAGACACCCAAATACACACACATCCACAGTCTCAAACACACAGAAACACACACCCACACACAATGACAGACAATCTCTCTCTCACACACAGACACACACAGACACACACACACACACACACACACACACACAAACACATCCATGCATATACTCCCACACAAACACACACACAAATACACACCCATGAACAGCCACACCCAATGATTTTAGTTATCACAGACACACACACCCACCAACAGTCTCAACCACACGCACACACACACACACACACACACACACACACACACACACACACACACACACACACACACACACACACACACACACACACACACAGACACACACAGACACACACACACACACACACACACACATACACACACAAACACACACAGCTGAAACGACCAGAAATGCATTCCAGTGTTCAGGTCCAGACGATTGGAAATGTAGAGCAGACAACCGAAAGGTCAGGCAGCAGAGAGGGAATAAAAAGAAGACGCCCACACACACACCCCACCCCTCCTTCTCGCCAGCCTCCATCCATCAATCACGCCGGCCATTTTACTGGGCCTCATAAAGCCTGCGAGGCGGGGTGTGGTTGATAACCCACAGGGGCCCCGGGGCCCGTAAACATGACAGTGTGAGCCGCGTGGAGCGGCCTTGTGGACAGATGCTTTATGGGGGACGGGAGGGCAGGGTCTCTCCTCCCCAGGCCGACGGGAGAGAGGCTGTACCGGGCTGGGGGGGTGACGGAGGTCACCCCCCCAGCCCGGCACAGCCTCTCTCCCGTCGGCAGCCTGGGGGGTGACCTCCGCGGGGGCCTCACTAGGTAACAATCACTAGGTTAACCCATTCCCCGTACCCAACAAAGATAGCTGGGATAAGATGCTACACAATGCTAAGTACTATTGTAAGTATATTGTAAGTGCCAGGACCTACAATATACAATAAGTGCGTACATTAAGTGCCAGGGCGTACGACAAAAGAGTCTTGAGACTTTCGACTCAAGACACCTGCACTCAAACCGCACCAAACCTTTTCTAATTGAGCCTTTCTTTTAAGTTGTTCTTGTGCTTTTGCTGAGCCAGCTCCGAAGACAATCGTCCAAAGTCAGTCCGTCCGTCAGAGACAAAAGAGCGATCGGAATCTGAACGTCACCGAATCTGATCACGGTAACGTATCCCGAAGAAACAAAAGGCAGTGGAAACATGAACCGGCCGAAGTGATTGGTTGAATGACGCGCCGCGTCAGAGAGAAAGTAACACATCGTACTCCTGCCTGTGAGGCCTTTGTTCCGTTCGGCCCGTCAAAACAGGGTGCTGACGCGTCCGGCTGGAACTGGATACCCCATGAGGCATTTGGTAGAGCGGCGCGAGCTCCGATTCCCAAGACATCTGAGCCGAACCCTGCTCTTTTACTACCTCACAGCCACGTGCTGTCAGCCTCACGCTCCAGCAGGCCCCGTTTGACTCATTACTTTCTTAACCTTCGTCTGTAATTAAGGGCCCCACCACCCCAACCACCACCACCACCACCTCCACCACCACCTTCACAACCCCGTCCACCACCACCACCACCTCCACCACCACCTTCACCACCCCGTCCACCACCACCACCACCACCACCTCCGCCTCCACTCTAATGAAAGGCATTTGATGAGAAGTGCCTGCTACTGTTTCTCCTCAGGATAGCGGCGTCGCAGGGATGTAACAGCGGTGCGTTGTCACTTTCACGTCGTGTTGTTGTGTCACTTGTCACGGGGTGAACAGCGCATGATTCCCGTTCGTGAGCAAAATGATGACTCAAACTGTGGTTCAGAGGGCTGAGGCTGGAGGCGGAGGCTGAGGCCAACAGTTGGCTGATGGTGTCAGTGACTTCTCCTACTGCTCTGTCATACCAGGACATTTTGGGGCCTCTGAATTATTTATCGTCACTGCTTTCATTCTGTAGCTGCGTCTTCCCCCCCTCAACCCCTCCCCCTGTCCGCCCCCTTCCCCCCACCCAGACTTCATGTTGGACAGCTGCCGGAAAAATGTGACACACCCCAAAACACACACACACACACACACACAGCAGGCTAACACACACACACACACACACACACACACACACATGCGCGCGCGCGAACACACTCACGCATGCGAGCACACGTCCATACACACAAACTGGCTTCCATACACACTTCCATGCACAAACACTTTCCAATCACACACACAAATGCATAGATGCGTGCATGTACACACACACACGTATGCATGCACAGTGACACACACACATGCACACAGAAACGCACAAATGCATAGATGCAGCAATGTACGCACGCACGCACGCACACACACACACACACACACACACACACACACACACACACACACACACACACACACAGCCCCCGAGACCCGTTTGAGACCCGGTGGCTTCCTGCCCAAAGTGTCGGGGTGACCTTGAGCGCGCCGCTACAACTCCCCCGCCGCCCGTCGCTGGCCGCCCCTCCCCGTCTGCCGCTGTTGACCCGGGGGGGTGCCGGGCGCGTTATTGACAGGTCTCCCGCTCTCACTCACGTGCCACATTCCCCCCCCGGCGGCCGTGTCAGCGGCGGGCTGGGTGCCGCGGGGTGGTGAGCGCCGCTCGGTGGCCGAGCTGGTCTGGGGCCGGCCCATTGGTGGGCGCTGCGTGTGCCCCGCCGCCTCGCCGCGTCACCCTGTGTCCTGGACGTGTCACAGAGTGCGTGCAGAGCTCAGCGGGAAGCTGAAGACTTCAGTCCCGGGAAGGTATGCGACAGTGTGACGCAGCTTGATTTAAGGTTTATCCTCAAAGTGTATCCAGGGGTTTATTGGGTGAATGGTGAATGAACTGCATTTATACAGCGCTTTTCTAACCAGTGGCCACTCAAAATGCTTTAAAATGATTGCGATTCATTCACCCCCCCCCCCCCCCCCCCCCCCCCCCCCCCCCCGTCTGTCCTAATTTCTCCCCGGTGTGGTTAATCACATTTGAGATCAAGTCAATTCCACCAGGGGTCTGTGTTGTGTGACCTCTTAATGACCAGCAGGCGCTCATCGACGGGGTCAGTACACCCTGTTTCCCCGGACCTCCCCCCCCCCCCCCACCTCTGTCTGAAAGGGCTGGCTCTGCAAGACGGGGGGGTCAGACCGGTGAGACCCTCAGATCGTTGGTGCTATCCTTCCCCCCCCCCCCCACTCCCCTCTGGGCCCCAGATTCACCACGGAGCAGGCCAGGTGAGCTGGAGATAAGGCGGCAGTAGATTGAATTTATTTTCTCAGTGTATTTCCCTTGCCTTTGTGAAATGTGTCTGGCTGTAGTAAACAGCGTTTCTTTATCTCCCTCCCTGATGCAGACGCCCCGGCCTCACTACAGCACGCCTGCAGAATGTTAATGCGGCTGTTATATTGCTGCAGTGGGGAGACGGAATTGGGCTCTTCTCCAGCACATAAAAATTCATATACATTAAATATGATATACATTAAAGCTATTGGCCCTGGCTGCCTGCGAGTTGAGACATCACAGCATCGGGGGCGCCCCGGTGGAGCACCGGGTAGAGCGCGTACCGTACGGCCACACTGAACGCGTTACGCGCGTTAGAGCCGTTGAAAATCAGCCTTTTTGCATAGGGAACCATTGGTTTAGGTGCGTAGATGCGTTACACGCGCTAAAGCAGCGCGTTAGGTGCGTTAGACGCGTTTTACGCACCTAAATAACGCGCCCAACGCACCAACGCGCCCAACGCACCAACGCGCAGAGTTCAAAAAATTGAACTTTTGACGCGCCAACGCGTGACGCTTAGCCGCGATAGCCAATCAGCGTTGAGCTTAACCCGATGTCACTGGCAGAGAGACGGAGGACGCACAGAAGCAGAAAGAACATGGACGACCAAGTTATCGTTTCAGTGTGTGCTGAAACGATGAGTTGGTGGTGAAACCCACACAGCTGTGAGCGCCTACGGTGGATGTCATGCACTAGAGCAGGGGTCAGCAACCTATTGAACTTGCAGTGCCAGTTTTACATTTTCTCGTTAATGAGTGTGCCTTAAGCAACAATATATTAAAAATTAAGCTGAATTATGACACAGCGACCAAAAACATTTCCAGAAGAACTGGAATTGTATTATTTTCATATAGTCCACAATCATGCATCAACATTTTAAATGGTTTTTTGGTTGGTATATTTGCAACATGGGCTTACAAATTATAATTACATATGTCCCATTTTAAAACACCATTTTCAGAAACTCATTCAAAAACATATTTACACTGTGAGAAATGTAATGAATATATGAGAATGTTGGAACCATCCACATCAATATCTTTAAGACATGTACAGCTTTGCAAAACCATGTGAAGGCGATGCATAAAGGCCACTTGCAACAATATTTTAAATATTTTCTTCTCTATTACTCACAACATAGGTTTAAAAACTATTAATTGATCCCATTTCAGAACACTGGTTTCTGTAACTAATTTAAACATGTTTGCACTGGGAGGAAATGCCCAAAACAGAATGTGCAAAAAAAATCGGTATTAATGATTATGCTGCCGCATTGTGCTGGGATTTTTTAAAATAATAATAATAAAAGAAAAAATAATAAATATATATACATATATATATATTTTTTTTTTTAAGTGTGCCAATGATTATGCTGCCCCGTGCCAGTGGTGGCACGCGTGCCTAGGGTTGCCGACCCCTGCACTAGAGTTTAGATTCTCTGCCCGAGCCCGAGCCGACCCGCGGGCCGGGTCGGGCCGATATTTCCCACCACTCTCCTCGGGCCGGGCCTTTGATCGAGCGTTTGTTTGTTTGTTTTTTAAATCATTGCTTTATTGGCCTAATCTGAGGAGAAATCTATGCCATAAACAGAAATATTATAGGCCTTTATTACACGGGTCTTCTCAATGCCGTGGAACGCTCCGTTCACTTGCATGGGTAGTAGTCCGGTAACTTGTCAACCCCAGCGTTTTCGTTTGCTAAGAGACGTCAACGTCTTTGGCAGACTATTTCTCTGGTAATCAACACTACGAATGCTGGTAACGAATAAATTGTAAAAAGACATACCATGTAAAGTTATTTTTTCGTTTTGGCAAGTAGCCGTGTAATAAGCGGGATAATGTATACAACGTCGCCGGTCATTATCGAAAATAAGCCCCTTCAGGGCGAGGCAAGATACCTCCGCTGGGCGGGCTTATCTTGCTGCATAGGCTCGTTGAACCATTTTTGTGACACACAATGATCAAGCGTCAGGTTAGGCGCGTTACTCGCGTTACGCGCTCAGTAGGCTCAGTCCTGACTGCAGCGACCCGGGTTCGATTCCTGCCCCCGTGGTCCTTTGCTGCATGTCGTCCCCTCTATCTCCCATACCTTCATGTCTATCTCACGCTATAATAAACCATCAAAATGCTAAAATAAATCTTTAGAAACAAACATCCTAGCATCCTCGGCAGTTGAACCCGGGGAGAGTAGAAGGGGTTGGGTAGCAGAACCAGCTGTGAAATATGAACACGTTTAAACGCTAGCGAACCACTACATCGGTAGCCGGGGCCACCTGCTGTGACCTGGTTCCCCCCTAGAGGGGCAGCTGTCTGCGGAGGGAGTGAGCCGTCAACACGACGCCAGGCTGGGCATCACAGCCAACATGCTGCCCTGTGGGCATTTTAGAGGATGAAATTGAAAATGTTTATTCAGGCATTTCTCCAAAGGGACGAGGTTGTTTTTACCTCTCAGTAACTCTCTACTGCACTTTAATGTGGTGTATTATGGTTAATGTTTATTATGCCGCATGAATTAGTAAGTAGTTCTTTGTTTACTTGGACAGCATGCTGCTTTTTGTGACAGCGAGTCAAACGTGTGTGTGGGATTTGTTGCCCCGACAATATACCTGGAGTAATGTGGACGGCACAGTTGGGCTGGGAAACAATGATGTACTAATCCATGTAAGTTAATCTACAGCCACTGTTGTGGAGATATTAATTATAACTATAATATATACTTATATACAAATTATATAAACCTTGTTTATATACTGTAATTACTTGTCAATTGATAAGGAATCTGTATACATTCTCCATGGACCTAAAGATGTCTCCCTTCCTCTCTCTAACTGGAAGGTGTTAAGATAGTTTGCGTTTGCATTTCAACTGTAGCCACGGAGTCTGATACTGAGGCTTATCGACTGACTTCTTTGTTGTGTAGATTCTTCTAACCGTCTTGCAGCCTTGCTTTCAGATGTGCACACGTGTCCACTTCACCCATAGTGTATTGCAGTTTAACTTGGTCTCTCCTGCCACGGCTGACTACAGCCCCGGCCAATCCTAATCTCTCCAAGATTGTCATCCCCCCTCACCTTTGTTGTTACTGCCCACAATGTGAAAGTTTCCATCTAAGAATGTACACCCTTTGTCTCATGGAATGTATCCTTGGTAACTTTGCTGCCTGTATCTTTCAACGATCATGCTCCAAAATCAAATAACGTATTTTTCTTTCCGAACTGTCCTAAGAAGAAGTCGTTCTTCATAAGCCACCGTACGCAGTGTGTGCGTCCACCCCTTGCAACCCCCCAAAATTGCCCATCTAAAATCCCTGATGGCGAACTCGATGGTCATCTCAGCCCTTACATTATCCTTTTTACCTCGATTGTTCCCGACCTGAATAGAAAGCACTCCTGGCACTCCCTGAGCGCAGGGAGAGCAGTACACGAAGGGGAGAGCAGCACAAGAAGGGGAGAGCAGCACACGAAGGGGAGAGCAGCCCTGATGGCCACACAGCACAGCGGTCTCAGCGGAGCCCTGGGCTAGAGGCGATGGACGGATGAATAATGGATGGATGAGTGGATGCTCCTATGGATGGATGGGCCGAGAGATGGGCAGATGGTTGGATGGATGCACGGGCGTGCCGTTGCGCATGGATGGAACGAGTTAAGAGATATAGCATTGCGTAACGAGTGAAGACGCTGTCACATCTCGCTAGTTTGTCGCCATGCGGTTCACCCGAGGGAGAAGGCCTCCCTGGCCCTCGCCCTCCATCCCTGCTCTCCAGACGTAGCGAGCACCATGCCTCTGCTCACCCAGCTCCGCTCACCCCGTCTTCCCCGTCTGTCGATGGAATGCTCCTTAGTGCCCGGGAACTCGTCCCCTCTCCCATCAGGACTCTACGGTGATGAGAAAGAGTGTGTGTGTGTGTGTGTGTGTGTGTGTGACAGTGTGTGTGTGTGTGACTGTGTGTGTGCGTGTTGGTGTGACTGTGGGTGTGTGTGTTTTTCCTTCTGGGTGTGTGTTTGGGTGTGTGTGGGTGTGAGTTTTTACATAATGAGTTGTTTTAAACTGTACATTCTTGAAATCGTTGCAAACGTTGCTCTCCCATTGCGTTAATGATCCTGAGGGTGATGCGTTGGATGGTTCTGCAGAGTTTCACAGTCGCGAGGCTGCTGAGGAACCAACAGCCCGGTCCCTCGTGTGGCTCCGTCAAGGTTACAAACACAAGCGCCATCCAACTCCTGCAATGCCACTCACAAGTGAATGCAGCTGAAGATCCATTCGGGATACACACAATGTCCTTCTATCGCTGCCCTTCCCTGAGAGGGTGTGACCGGTGTATAATAACCAGCAGTATATAATCCTTTCGCACTGGCGGAGGGAGAGGGCCCACTCCTCATTGATCTGTGCTGCTGAAGACTGTGTCGCCGCCAAGGCCGGTTCCTGCTGAGCCCTGTGATTAATCTTTCTCACTGGGAACATGGACCTTCCTCCCGGCCCATGGGTCCCCTGGATGCCTGGCCCACGCTGCGATGCCGATCTGCCCGTAGCGGGTAGGGGGAGATCGGATCCGACTCAGTGTAGTGCCAGACTCTAGGAACCTCGCTCCGGCCCCCCGAAGCCCTTTCCCTTTTAAAAATAGCAGCCGGCCCGAGCATGAGAAGCAGCCTGTCTGAAGGAATTATTAAGATGGGATGAATTGTGCCTTCTGCACAAAGGGGTGACTCGGAGCCGATGGAAGGGGCCTGTTGCGGCTGGCTTGTTGTTGTTCCTTCCAGGGGTCGATTGGACAAAAGACACTGAGTGGTCGGTGAGAGAGCCGAAGCCTCCATATGCTCGGAGGACAGGCTCCATCATTTATACCGTGGGTGGTTTCCTTTGAACAGCCACGCTGTCCAAAAAGCCTTCCTCCTCCCCGATCCAAAACAAACACTGTTTTCCTTTTCCCCCTCCCCTGCCGCCTCGTGTTCAGTCACGAATCACCTCCTCCTCCCTGTTTTATCTTCATCATAACTCCACCACCAAGATGAAGGCATTACCGTAGTTCCGATTAGTCTGACTTCCAATCATCGTAGCCCCATTAGGAGCTTGACCTCTGCGGGCCGGGGAGCGCGCCGAGGTGACGGGCGGGATGAATGTGGTGCCCGGACTCATTAACTCCATAATCAAATTGAATGGAATCACACACTCCTGCCACCGCGCACGAGTCGCCGCGGATTGTTTGGCGGAGCGGAGGAGACGAGACGGAGGCCGGTGATTATCTCTGATCCATCTCATCCGGGCGTAATGACGTCCGCTGTACCCCAAGGATTAATCCTTCTACAACAGCGTTCGGACGGAACGGGGCGGCATGTGGCTCAGGAGGTAGCAGGTTGGCTGCTAACCGGAAGGTGGATGGTTCGATCCCCGGCTCTTCCTAGCTGTGTGTCGAGGTGTACCTGAGCAAGGCACCCTAATCCTGACTGCTCCTGACGAGCTGGCTGTCGCATTGCATGGCCATCAGTGTGTGAATGTGTGCATGAATGGGTGAATGTGAGGCAACACTGTAAAGCACTCTGAGTGGCCACAGGTTAAGCGCTGCATAAATGCTGGGAGCGCGGAGGAAGCGTTTGGGTTTGCACCTGGTTCGAGTCCCGTGTTGTCCGATCCTGATCCTCTCCCTCGGGAGCATTGTGTCGTCGTAGAGTGAGGGGCCAGACTCCTCTCACTTGAGACGCTCGTCGTTTTCTTCCCCATCGTCGCGAGGATCGATCCCGCGGGCTTGAGGAATCGACGACTCTTTACGACGGCGAGAGCCCGGGGAAAACCAATTCCTGTCGGCGTCTTTCAATTTGAACCAGAGGTGACAAGAACAACATGGAGCCGCGTCAGAACGCGAATCGATTGGAGTGTTTATATGTGTTGGGGAAAATGTGGAGGAACATTGCTATTACTAGTTACTCATTTTTAGCAGACACTATGAAATATGTACTGGTAAAATGTATTGCAAGTGAACCACAATTATCATTACTTATCCTGTATGTCCATGTCTGTAAACACAGGGTTTTTTTATAAGAATGAATGCGGCACGTTGTGAATCACTGCCTGACAATTGTTCAGGCTGCAATCGGTGTGTGGGAATACCGCTGGCTCCCTCACAGCCTGCCTCACAAACACAATCAATCTTAGTGGTCTAAGGTAGGCAGGATTTATAATGCACCTGAATCATAGCCTATTCATTCACGTCACAATTGCCTCTTTCCTCTTAGAGTCAAAAGTGAAGGAAAGGAAGAAGGAAAGAAAGAATGAGATCTGACCTCATTCCTCTAATTACCATGTTCTCCATTGTGCTCAACCAACAGAATGGAACACAAAGGCTATATAAATATCTTAACGTATTCACGGTGCTACCAAAGCCATTACAGCACACTACGCCCCCAATTACTGAGACTCCCTGGCCCTCCGTGCCATTGGTTGTTAACTAACTCGTTAAGGAGTTATTTTCCAGAGCACCTTTGTTGCAGCGTCCACAGAGCTGCAGCTAATTGCTCAGTCCCGCTTGCAGGGGTGTCACTCTCGGCCGTACCCCCAGCGCATCAGGGGTGGGCTGGGATAACAGGCAACACACCGGGGACTGGGATTGAGCTGCCACCGGTCGCGAGGCCGGACTGACGAGTCCAGAGACAGGCGGACAGAGTGATGAATGGCTGAGATCAGGGGAGGGAGCGAAGGCGAGATAGGTAGGATGGTCGTGGGTGGTCCAGGAGGGTGTAGATCCAGGAATAGTTGCAGGGAGAAAAAGGTGAGACAAGATGGGCAGGCAGTGTACTCGGTATGGATGTGTGAGACGGAGATAGTGGCAGGCGATGATGAAGATGCATCACTCGTCCCCCGCCTCGATCCATCTCTACTAAGACCTGTCAAGACAGGGAATGCCATCGAGAGAGAGAGAAAGGGCTTTGTTGTATACAGGGAATGGCTTAACCTAACATTGTTAGTGCTTGGCACTTGGTTCTATGAACATCCTAACTGTACCGACAGCGATATATCATTTCTCTTTCTTCTGACAGATGTAAGTTGCTTTGGATAAAAGCGTCTGCTAAACTTCCTAAATGTGAATGTAAAATGTAAATTAAGTAGGAACATCATTCATCGATCTTCTGTGTAGCGAGTGAAAGGAGGCTGAGTCACTTTGCATGACATTACATTGACCTTATCTATTGCAGATTGTTAGAGCACTTAACCAGCCCCTCACACTGAGCAGAACCTCATCAACCCTTAAACGACCACACCGTCTTACACTGTGCCAACCAATCGTTGTGCGTACTTAATCGTGTTTGTCCGAGAGCTCTCCCTCATTCCATTGAAACCGACTAGAGACAAAGGAAACATGCAGACACGTTAATGCGACAGACCACAGCCAAACCTATGCGATTGTTTCCTGGTGATTGTCATCCCCAATACATTTCCTAGACTCAATTCCCTCGCCTGACCTGCTGGGGAACATTATCTAGTCAAGTTGTCCTCGTAAGCCCCACCAGGGAAAGCGTTTAGGGCTTTATAATGTCGGACGGTAAGAAACATCGCCGAGCTGTCAAAACACGGTGTCTGTACCTGGGAGGGACATCGGCTGCTGCAGAACGAAACACAGAGCGGAGGTTTGGCTATTTTTAACGGAGAACAACGCCGGGGACCCTGTAAGCAACGTGTTTGAAAACGCAATGACAGTAGAGTCGTAGCTGTCCCCTCCGTGGTACCTCAACACCACTGACCCTAAAACACTCCTGCTGGGGGAGGGGCGTTGATGTATGCATGTGTACGTATGTGTGTGTGCGCCTGTGAGTGTGCGTGGGTAGGTGTTATTCTTGAGATGTTCCTGTTGTTTAAGGTCAAAGAAGTTTACACAAGCACCCAGATGCAGGTTTTACGCACGTGGACCCATGCACACGCACGCGGACACGCACGCACACATACACCAACCCACACACATGTACATGCACACACGCACACACACACAGTCGCGTCTGTCCCTTCAGTGGTACCTCACCGCCACTGACCCAAAAACGCTCCTGATGGAGGAGGCTTGATGTATGCACAGGCACAGCCTCTTCCCGCTGGACTGACGTTTCAGGCATCAAGCCATTAGAGGAGGAACTCGCAGTGGGAGGGGGCTGGATGGTGTCGTGGTCCAGTG